>NW_025533495.1:835000-1178959 GCF_020615455.1 Coregonus clupeaformis
TGTGTGTGTGTGTGTGTGTGTGTGTGTGTGTGTGTATGTGTGTGTGTGTGTGTCCAGTATGTGTGTCCTGTGTGTGTGTGTGTCAGGTGTGTGTGTCCAGTGTGTATGTGTGTGTGTGCGTGATGCGTGTGTGTCCAGTGTGTATGTATGTGGGTCCAGTGTGAGTGTGTTTGTGTGTGTCCAGTGTGTGTGTGTGTCCAGCGTATGTGTGTGTGTCCAGTGTGTGTGAGCGTGTGTCCAGTGTGTGTGTGTCCAGTGTGTGTGTCCAGTGTGTGTGTGTGTGTCCAGTGTGTGTGAGTGTGTGTGTGTGTAAGTGTGTATGTGTGTGTGTGTCCAGTGTGTGTCAGTGTGTGTGTCCAGTGTGTGTGAGTGCGTGTCCAGTGTGTGTGTGTGTGTGTCCAGTTTGTGTGTGTGTGTCCTGTGTGTGTGTCCTGTGTTTGTGTCCTGTGTCAGATGTGTGTGTGTGTCCAGTGTGTGTGTGTGTGTCCAGTGTGTGTGTGTGTGGGTCCAGTGTGAGTGAGTGTCCATTGTGTGTGTGTCCAGCGTATGTGTTTGTCCAGTGTGTGTGTCCAGTGTTTGTGTGTGTTTGTGTGTGTCCAGTGTGTGTGAGTGTGTGTGTCCAGTGTGTGTGTGTGTGTGTGTGTGTGTGTGTGTGTGTGTGTGTGTGTGTGTGTGTGTCCAGTGTGTGTGTGTGTGTGTGTCCTGTGTGTGTGTGTGTGTGTGTCAGGTGTGTGTGTGTTTGTCCAGTGTGTGTGAGTGTGTGTGTCCAGTGTGTGTGTGTGTGTGTCCAGTGTGTGTGTGTGTCCTGTGTGTGTGTCCTGTGTGTGTGTGTGTGTGTGTGTCACGTGTGTGTGTGTGTGTCCAGTGTGTGTGAGTGTGTGTGTCCAGTGTGTGTGTGTGTGTCCTGTGTGTGTGTGTGTGTCAGGTGTGTGTGTGTCCAGTGTGTATGTGTGTGTCCTGTGTGTGTGTTTCCAGTGTGTATGTGTGTGTGTCCAGTGTGTGTGTGTGTGTTTGTCCAGTGTGTGTTTGTCCGGTGTGTGTGTGTTCAGTGTGTGTGTGTTCAGTGTGTGTGTGTGAGTGTGTTTGTGTTTCCAGTGTGTGTCATTGTGTGTCCAGTGTGTGTGTGTGTTCAGTATGTGTTTGTGTGTGTGTCCAGTGTGTGTGTGTGTGTGTCCAGTGTTTGTGTGTGTCCAGTGTGTGTGTGTGTGTCCAGTGTGTGTGTGTGTCCAGTGTGTGTGTGTGTGAATCTAGTGTGTGTGTGTCCAGTGTGTGTGTGTGTGTCCAGTTTGTGTGTGTGTCCAGTGTGTTTGTGTCCAGTGTGAATGTGTGTGTCCAGTGTGTGTGTGTCCAGTGTGTGTGTGTGTCCAGTGTGTGTGTGTTTCCAGTGTGTGTGTATCCAGTGTGTGTGTGTGTCCAGTGTGTGTGTGTGTGTTTGTGTCCACTGTGTGTGTGTGTGTGGCCAGTGTGTGTGTGTGTGTGTGTCCAGTTTGTGTGTGTGTGTCAGTGTTACCATGGTTATTATTTACAGGGACACTGAGGAATAAACATCCCAAAACCCAAACCCTGGATAGAGGGGCTCAGTGAATGTGGAGTGGAATGTGTTCAGGTGGGTCAGTGTGTCAGAGGAGACTCTGTAGAAGGACAGAGTGCCGGCTGGCCAGTCCAGATACACTCCTACTCTGTGGGAGCTGGAGGAGGGGACGTATATGGGAGTGAACTTCTTATTGTGCCAGGCAGAGTAACTGTTGTCAGAGCAGTCCAGACTCCAGGACTTGTCATTCCATCCAATCACACAGTCATTACCCCCTCCTCTCCTGCTGATTCCTTTATATGTCACTCCTATACCAGCCCTTCTCCCACTCCACTCTACCTCCCAGTAACAGCGCCCAGTCAGACCCTCTCTACACAGCACCTGTCTACAGTCCTCAAATCTCTCTGGGTGATCAGGATACGGCTGCTTCTCTCTCCTACATGTCACCTTTCTGTTCTCCTCAGACAGAGAGAGGCGTCTGTCTACTGTGTTTAGGTCCAGTGTGAGATCACAGACATCTGATGGATGAAACCAGACACAATATTAGAAATCATCATCATTCACATTAGAATGTTAACTCACTTTTCACTAATTCATTTAATGTAGATGTTTCTAGGTATCAAAAGGAGAAGTTAAGGTAACTTGAGACTTGTTGAATGATCATATGTTATACTGTATGGTAATATAAAACACACTTATTCCCATTAATTACACACACACACACACACACACATCCTGAACACACACACACTGGTACACACACACACACACATTTCTAACGTAACACGAACAGGCCACACAGACACACAGACATTAATTACATACACACACACACACACACACACACACACACACACACACACACACACACACACACACACACACACACACACACACACACACACACACATTGTCAAAGCAACTCTTTGTAAACTTTGGTGTCCCTGATTTGTGCTTCTGTAGAACTACAGCTGATATTTAATATGACCAAGTAAGTAATGATGGTGGTCTTTGACTTTGACTTCCCTTGAATTAAGACTTATTCTTAGTCATATTCTTCACAGCAGTCAACACTCACATTTTCTAAGTCCAGGTTTCATTGTGTTCTCTCCACCATGTTCCACACTGTAGCGGTAAGCAGAAGAACAGACAGTCATTGAGGATACACCTGAACTCACACACACACACGCGCACGCACTGCACGCACTGCCTGCACGCACGCACTGCACGCACTGCACGCACGCACGCACGCACGCACACACACACACACACACACACACACACACACACACACACACACACACACACACACACACACACACACACACACACACACACACACACACACACACACACACACAGTCTTTATATAACTTAGTCCAAGTGGTGGTCAGAATGTTTGTCTTAACTAGCCTGATAACTCCAACATGTCTGATATGAACATTGACATAAACCCTCTACATACTTGAGTTTCTTCAGTCTCCAGTGTGGACCCTCCAGTCCAGCAGAGAGCAGTCTGACTCCTAAATGTCCTGGGTCATTGTTACTCAGATCCAGCTCTCTCAGGTGTGAGGGGTTTGACATCAGAGCTGAGACCAGAGAAGCACAGCCTTCCTCTGTGACTAGACAGCCTGACAGCCTGCAAAGAGTCAAATCATATTAAAATCACACTGCTATTCTTTGGTGGTCAAAATAGTGGCAGTATATTTTCAACATATTCAGATATATCAGTGTCCTGAAACCTGCCATATCTATTCATAAATGAATGTATCATTATTAGAAATGACAAATTATCAAAGTATTGCTTGTAGATAGAAAAATGCATATTACAAATATTTGAGTAACTGACCAGAGCAGTTTAAAAAGCAGTATCAGTCAAAAAGACAGACAGTGAGGTATCAGATTTAGATTGTATTGAGTATACAGTCCACACCATATCTATTTTGACAGTGAAGCTAACATTTTAAATGTGGCTCTATACTCCAGCATTTTGGATTTGAGATCAAATGTTTCATATGAGGTGACAGTATATAATATAACCTTTTATTTGAGGGTATTTTAATACATATTGTCACGGTTTCGGCCGAGGCTGCTCCTCCTCCTTGTTCGGGCAGGCTTCGGCGGTCGTCGTCCCCGGAGTACTAGCTGCCACCGTTCGATGTTTCATGTTTGTTTGGTTTTGTCTGATTGTACACCTGTCCCTTGTTAGTGTTTGATTTGGTTGCCTATTTAGTTTTCGTGTGTGGGGGCAGGTGTTATGTGGTATTGTTTATTTGTCAAGCTGTTGCTCTTTGGTATTTACTCTCTGGATTGTTGTTTTTCAGAGAGTCCGCACTTTGTGTGTGTGTTGTGCGTATTTTGTATTTTGCCTCCCGGTTGGGTTGGCTGTTCGCCTGTTTGGTGCTGTATTTTTGTTACTAAAGTCTGTTGACGAACGCCCGTGTTTCCTGCACTTGATTCCTCACCGCATCTACACTCAGCTACTGACATATCTGTTTCACCATTTAGAAAAATAAAGCCCTTTATGTATCAAGTCCCCCTATTTGAAGAAGTCATAAGTATTCTGACCAATTCACTTATAGTGTATTAAAGTAGTCAAAAGTTTAGTATTTGGTCCCATATTCTTTGAATGCAATGACTAAATCAAGCCTGTGACTGCCATGATTGAGAAAGATCATGAATGAATCATGAATAATTATGAGTGAGAAAGTTACAGAGGCTACAACAAAACATGCTAACCTCTCACCATTACCAATAACAGAGGGAGTATGATCCTTGTGCCTCTGTAACTTTCTCATTCATCATTATTCACGATTCATTCATGATTATTCATAATCATGGTAGCATCCACATGAATGTAGAAGTGTTCAGAAACATCTTCTATTCTTACTGACAATACAAGTGAAGTGACTCCAAAATGACAGGACATTATTCACCATTCAGTTTCTATTGGGAAAAACATCATCCAAAACACAACCAAAACAAACTGCAAATGCATTCAACACGTTTGTAGAATCACAAGCTTGATGTAATCACTGCAGGTAAGGAATATGGGACCAAATACTAAACTTATGACTAAATGAATTTGTCCAAATAATTACGACTTCTTCAAATGGGAGAACTAGACACATAAAATGCTTTCATTTCTAAACGGTAAAACAGATATGTTTGAAAAACCTAAAATAAAAGGTGACATTCTGTACTGTCGCCTAATATGAAACATTATATCTCAAATCCAAAATGCTGGAGCATAGCACCAAATGTAAAACTGTAAAAAAAAAATATTCACTAACTGTAAGTCGCTCTGGATAAGAGCGTCTGCTAAATGACTAAAATGTAAATGTAAATGTAAGCTTCACTGTCCAAACACATATGGTGTGGACTATGTGTGCCTGGTAAACACATGTGGATCTGGTGAACAGTTATCACTTGTTGACCAACTACAGGAATACTGACCTCAGAGTCTCCAGTTTACAGTGGGGATTCCCCAGTCCAGCAGAGAGCAGCTTCACTCCTGAATCCTTCAGGTCATTGTTACTCAGATCCAGCTCTCTCAGGTGTGAGGGGTTTGACTTCAGAGATGAGACCAGAGAAACACAGCCTTTCTCTGAGACTCCACAGCCTGACAGCCTGTAAAGAGTCAAATCATATTAAAACCACACTGCTATTCTTTGGTGGTGAAAATAGTGGCAGTATATTTTTTAACATACTCAGATATATCAGTGTCCTGAAACCTGCCATATCTATTCATAAATTAATGAATGTTTCATTATTAGAAATGATCATATATTGATTGTAGAGAGAAACATGTATAGTACGAATAGTTGAGAAGACTGACCAGAGCAGTTTAAAAAGCAGTATCAGTCAAAGACAGACAGTGAGGTATCAGATTTAGATTGTATTGAGTATACAGTCCACACCATATCTATTTTGACAGAGAAGCTAACATTTTAAATGTGGCTCTATACTCCAGCATTTTGGATTTGAGATCAAATGTTTTATATGAGGTGACAGTATATAATGTCACCTTTTATTTGAGGTTATTTTCATACATATCTGTTTCACCATTTAGAAAAATAAAAGCCCTTTATGTATCTAGTCCCCCTTTTTCAAGAAGTCAAGTATTCTGACCAATTAACTTATAGTGTATTAAAGTAGTCAAAAGTTTAGTATTTGGTCCCATATTCTTTGAATGCAATGACTAAATCAAGCCTGTGACTGCCATGATTGAGAAAGATCATGAATGAATCATGAATAATTATGAGTGAGAAAGTTACAGAGGCTACAACAAAACATGATAACCTCTCACCATTACCAATAACAGAGGGGGTATGATCCTTGTCCCTCTGTAACTTTCTCATTCATCATCATTCACGATTCATTCATGATTATTCATAATCATGGTAGCATCAAATGAATGTAGAAGTGTTCAGAAACATCTTCTATTCTTACTGACAATACAAGTGAAGTGACTCTAAAATGACAGGACATTATTCACCATTCAGTTTCTATTGGGAAAAACATCATCCAAAACACAACCAAGACAAACTGCAAAATGTATTCAACAAGATTGTAGAATCACAAGCTTGATGTAATCATTGTGGGTAAGGAATATGGGACCAAATACTAGACTTATGACTAAATGAATTTGTCCAAATAATTACGACTTCTTCAAATGGGAGAACTAGACACATTAAATGCTTTCATTTCTAAACGGTAAAACAGATATGTATGAAAAACTTAAAATAAAAGTTGACTTTCTGTACTGTTGCCTAATATGAAACATTATATCTCAAATCCAAAATGCTGGAGCATAGCACCCAATGTAAAACTGTAAAAAATATATTCACTAACTGTAAGTCGCTCTGGATAAGAGCGTCTGCTAAATGAATAAAATGTAAATGTAAATGTAAATGTAAGCTTCACTGTCCAAACACATCCGGGTGTGGACTATGTGTGCCTGGTAAACACATGTGGATCTGGTGAACAGTTATCACTTGTTGACCAATTACGGGAATACTGACCTCAGAGTCTCCAGTTTACAGTGGGGATTCCCCAGTCCAGCGGAGAGCAGCTTCACTCCTGAATCCTTCAGGTCATTGTTACTCAGATCCAGCTCTCAGGTGTGAGGGGTTTGACTTCAGAGCTGAGACCAGAGAAGCACAGCCTTCCTCTGTGACTAGACAGCCTGACAGCCTGCAAAGAGTCAAATCATATTAAAACCACACTGCTATTCTTGGTGGTGAAAATAGTGGCAATATATTTTTCAACATATTCAGATATATCAGTGTCCTGAAACCTGCCATATCTATTAATAAATTAATGAATGTTTCATTATTAGAAATGATCATATATTGATTGTAGAGAGAAACATGTTTAGTACGAATATTTGAGTAGACTGACCAGAGCAGTTTAAAAAGCAGTATCAGTCAAAAGACAGACAGTGAGGTATCAGATTTAGATTGTATTGAGTATACAGTCCACACCATATCTATTTTGACAGAGAAGCTAACATTTTAAATGTGGCTCTATACTCCAGCATTTTGGATTTGAGATCAAATGTTTTATATGAGGTGACAGTATATAATGTCACCTTTTATTTGAGGGAATTTTTATACATATCTGTTTCACCATTTAGAAAAATAAAAGCCCTTTATGTATCTAGTCCCCCTTTTTCAAGAAGTCAAGTATTCTGACCAATTAACTTATAGTGTATTAAAGTAGTCAAAAGTTTAGTATTTGGTCCCATATTCTTTGAATGCAATGACTAAATCAATCCCGTGACTGCCATGATTGAGAAAGATCATGAATGAATCATGAATAATATTGAATGAGAAAGTTACAGAGGCTACAACAAAACATGATAACCTCTCACCATTAACATCAAATAAAAGGTGACATTCTGTACTGTTGCCTGATATGAAACATTATATCTCAAATCCAAATTGCTGGAGCATAGCGCCACATTTAAAACTGTAAGCTTCACTGTCCAAACACATATGGTGTGGACTATGTGTGCCTGGTAAACACATGTGGATCTGGTGAACAGTTATCACTTGTTGACCAACTACAGGAATACTGACCTCAGAGTCTCCAGTTTACAGTGGGGATTCCCCAGTCCAGCAGAGAGCAGCTTCACTCCTGAATCCTTCAGGTCATTGTTACTCAGATCCAGCCTCTCAGGTGTGAGGGGTTTGACTTCAGAGCTGAGACCAGAGAAGCTACAGCCTTCCTCTGAGACTCCACAGCCTGACAGCCTGCAAAGAGTCAAATCATATTAAAACCACACTGCTATTCTTTGGTGGTTAAAATATTGGCAATATATTTTTTTCAACATATTCAGATATATCAGTGTCCTGAAACCTGCCATAACTATTCATAAATGAATGTATCATTATTAGAAATGATCATAATATTGCTTGTAGAGAAAAATGTATATTACGAATATTTGAGTAGACTGACCAGAGCAGTTTAAAAAGCAGTATCAGTCAAAAAGACAGACAGTGAGGTATCAGATTTACCGTAGATTGTATTGAGTATACAGTCCAAACCATATTTATTTTGACAGTGAAGCTTACATTTTAAATGTGGCTCTATACTCCAGCATTTTGGATTTGAGATCAAATGTTTCATATGAGGTGACAGTATATAATGTCACCTTTTATTTGAGGGTATTTGAATACATATCTGTTTCACCATTTAGAAATGAAAGCACTTTATGTATCTAGTCCCCCATTTGAAGAAGTCATAAGTATTTTGATAAATTCACTCATAGTGTATTAAAGTAGTCAAAAAGTTTAGTATTTGGTCCCAAACTCGTTGGTTGCATTTGCAGTTTGTTTTGGTTGTGTTTTGGGTTATGTTTTGCCCGATAGTAACTGAATGGTGGATGATGACTGGAGTAATTTTCTGTCTAAGTGAGTAGATAACATGTTTCTAAACACTACTAAATTAATCCTGATGATGACATGATTAAGAAAAATCATGAATGAATCATGAATAATAATGAGTGAGAAAGTTACAGAGGCTACAACAAAACATGCTAACCTCTCACCATTACCAATAACAGAGGGGGTATGATCCTTGTGCCTCTGTAACTTTCTCATTCATCATCATCATTCACGATTCATTCATGATTATTCATAATCATGGTTGCGTCCACATGAATGTAGAAGTGTTCAGAAACATCTTCTATTCTTACTGACAATACAAGTGAAGTTACTCCAAATGACAGGACATTATTCACCATTCAGATTCTATTAGGAAAAACATAATCCAAAACACAACCAAGACAAACTGCAAATGCATTCAACAAGTTTGTAGAATCACAAGCTTGATGTAATCACGGCAGGTAAGGAATATGGGACCAAATACTAAACTTTTGACTAAATTAATTTGTCTAAATAATTATGACTTTTTCAAAGTACATAATAAAGTACTTTAATTTCTAAACGGTAAAATATACAGTGAGGGAAAAAAGTATTTGATCCCCTGCTGATTTTGTACGTTTGCCCACTGACAAAGACATGATCAGTCTATAATTTTAATGGTAGGTTTATTTGAACAATCCAGAAAAACGCATGTCAAACGCATGTCAAAAACGCATGTCAAAAATGTTATTAATTGATTTGCATTTTAATGAGGGAAATAAGTATTTGACCCCTCTGCAAAACATGACTTAGTACTTGGTGGCAAAACCCTTGTTGGCAATCACAGAGGTCAGACATTTCTTGTAGTTGGCCACCAGGTTTGCACACATCTCAGGGAGGGATTTTGTCCCACTCCTCTTTGCAGATCTTTTCCAAATCATTAAGATTTCGAGGCTGAAGTTTGGCAACTCGAACCTTCAGCTCCCTCCACAGATTTTCTATGGGATTAAGGTCTGGAGACTGGCTAGGCCACTCCAGGACCTTAATGGGCTTCTTCTTGAGCCACTCCTTTGTTGCCTTGGCCGTGAGTTTTGGGTCATTGTCATGCTGGAATACCCATCCACGACCCATTTTCAATGCCCTGGCTGAGGGAAGGAGGTTCTCACTCAAGATTTGATGGTACATGGCCCCGTCCATCATCCCTTTGATGCGGTGAAGTTGTCCTGTCCACTTAGCAGAAAAACACCCCCAAAGCATAATGTTTCCACCTCCATGTTTGACGGTGGGGATGGTGTTCTTGGGGTCATAGGCAGTATTCCTCCTCCTCCAAACACGGCGAGTTGAGTTGATGCCAAAGATTTTGGTCTCATCTGACCACAACACTTTCACCCAGTTCTCCTCTGAATCATTCAGATGTTCATTGGCAAACTTCAGACGGGCATGTATATGTGCTTTCTTGAGCAGGGGGACCTTGCGGTCTCTGCAGGATTTCAGTCCTTCACGGCGTAGTGTGTTACCAATTGTTTTCTTGGTGACTATGGTCCCAGCTGCCTTGAGATCATTGACAAGATCCTCCCGTGTAGTTCTGGGCTGATTACTCACCGTTCTCATGATGATTCATGAGAGGCCCCAGGCCAAGGGAGATTGACAGTTCTTTTGTGTTTCTTCCACTTGCGAATAATCGCACCAACTGTTGTCACCTTCTCACCAAGCTGCTTGGCGATGGTCTTGTAGCCCATTCCAGCCTTGTGTAGGTCTACAATCTTGTCCCTGACATCCTTGGAGAGCTCTTTGGTCTTGGCCATGGTGGAGAGTTTGGAATCTGATTGATTGATTGCTTCTGTGGACAGGTGTCTTTTATACAGGTAACAAACTGAGATTAGGAGAACTCCCCTTTAAGAGTGTGCTCCTAATCGCAGCTCATTACCTGTATAAAAGACACCTGGAAGCCAGAAATCTTTCTGATTGAGAGGGGGGTCAAATACTTATTTCCCTCACCGTATATGTATGAAAATCTTTAAAGAAAAGGTTACATTCTGTACTGTTGCATAATATGAAAAATTGTATCTAAAAACCTAATTTAAAACTGTAAGCTTCACTGTCCAAACACATATGGTGTGGACTATGTGTGCCTGGTAAACACATGTGGATCTGGTGAACAGTTATCACTTGTTGACCAACTACAGGAATACTGACCTCAGAGTCTCCAGTTTACAGTGGGGATTCCCCAGGACAGCAGAGAGCAGCTTCACTCCTGAATCCTTCAGGTCATTGTTACTCAGATCCAGCTCTCTCAGGTGTGAGGGGTTTGACTTCAGAGCTGAGACCAGAGAAGCACAGCCTTCCTCTGTGACTCCACAGCCTGACAGCCTGCAAAGGGATCATCATTATTTCACAAACTGTTAATTTAACACCAGTAGTGTAGAAGGACAATGGCAGATGCATTTGGTTTATTCTCTTAAACAACTTATAGATTCATCTTCCGTCTCCTAGAATTGTATGGTCATATTGTTAGACTAATGTGAACATCAATGCATTGATTCAATATGTTATTCAATAATACATATGTCTCTAAACTGAATATTTCTTCCTGATGATTAGTACTTAAATGTCATTTTATGTACTCACAGAGCAGTTCTGGAGGTTTTGACCACTGGCAGCAGCCTCAGAAGACCTTCCTCTGATCTGGAGTATTTCTTCAGGTCAAACACATCCAGCTCCTTTTCTGAAGTCAGCAACACAAAGACCAGAGCTGACCACTGTGCAGGTGACAGTTCTTCTTCTGAGAGACTTCCTGATCTCAGGTAGCTTTGGATCTCCTCCACTAGAGAATGGTCCTTTAGTTCATTCAGACAGTGGAACAGATTGATGCACCTCTCTGGAGAGGGATTCTCCCTGATCTTCTCCTTGATGTACTTGACTGTTTCTTCTTGGCTCTGTGAGCTGCTTCTTGTCTTTGTCAGTAGACCTCGTAAGTGCTTCTGATTGGACTCCAGTGAGAGGCCCAGAAGGAAGCGGAGGAAAAGGTCCAGGTTTCCCGTCTCACTTTGTAAGGCATTATCCACAGCACTCTTGAAGACTGTAACCTCAGGCTTGTAGTATCTGAACAGCGCAAAAAAGTAGCTGAACATTGATTGTGGTTTGGCCATTAGATTCTGATTGTTGTTGATGAATGAGACGAACACATATACAGCAGCCAGAAACTCCTGAATGCTCAGATGCACGAAGCAGTACACCTTGTCCTGGTACAGCACACATTCCTCTTTAAAGAGCTGTGTGCACAATCCTGAGTACACTGAGGCTTCTTTGACATCAATGCCAGCCTCTGTCAGGTCTTCTTCATAGAAAAATCTGATTGCCATTCATAAGCTGTTGAAAAGCCAGTTTTCCCAGTGACAGAATGATCTCTTCATTCCAGTGTGGACCTGTCTCTTCTTTCCCAAGATACTTTTCATTCTTCTGTTTGGTTTGAAACACCACAAGGTGTAGTACATCTCAGTCAGAGTCTTGGGCATCTCTTCTCTCTTGTCTGTACTCAACATGTGTTCAAGGACTGTTGCAGAAATCCAACAGAAGACTGGAATGTGGCACATGATGTGGAGGCTCCTTGATGTCTTTATGTGTGAGATGATTCTGCTGGCCAGGTCCTCATCACTGAATCTCTTCCTGAAGTACTCCTCCTTCTGTGGGTCATTGAACCCTCGTACCTCTGCCACCTGGTCAACACACACTGAAGGGATCTTATTGGCTGCTGCAGGTCGGGTAGTTATCCAGAGGGAGAGCAGAGGGAAGCAGATTTCCCTTGATTAGATTTGTCAGCAGAACATCCACTGAGGTTGACTCTGTGACGTCAAAACAAATCTTGTTCTTCTGGAAGTCTAGGGGGCAGTCGACACTCATCCAGACCATCAAAGATTAACAGAACTTGTACTTGTCGTAGTTGGAGATTCTTGATTCTTTGGTTTCCATTGAGAAGTGATTGAAGTTCAATGAAAGTGTGTTTTTCCTCTTTCATCAAATTGAGCTCCCGAAAAGGGAATGAAAATACAAATCGGACATCCTGATTTGCTTTTCCTTCAGCCCAGTCCAGAATGAACTTCTGCACAGAGACTGTTTTTCCAATGCCAGCGACTCCCTTTGTCAGCACAGTCCTGATAGGTTTGTCTTGTCCAGTTAAGGGTTTGAAGATGTCGTTACATTTGATTGCAGTCTCTGGTCTTGCTTGTTTCCTGGTTGTTGTCTCAATCTGTCTCAGCTCATGTTCATATTGACCTCTCCTTTTCCACCCTCTGTGATGTAGAGCTCTGTGTAGATCTTATTGAGAAGTGTTTGGTTTCCTTGTTCAGCGATCCCCTCAAA
Source organism: Coregonus clupeaformis (assembly GCF_020615455.1). Taxonomy (NCBI): domain Eukaryota; kingdom Metazoa; phylum Chordata; class Actinopteri; order Salmoniformes; family Salmonidae; genus Coregonus; species Coregonus clupeaformis. Next base: position 847,760 of record NW_025533495.1, read on the forward strand.
TACACATTTAAATTTATTCTTTAGATTAGATTTGAGTTCACGTTGGCAAATCACAGCAAGCTCTTCTGAATGAAGAAATAACACAGAGGATATTAATTTTACATCTGTTTTAATGCCTACAGTATTGTTGGACTGTTATAAAGTTTTAAATAAAAGTAATTTATTCTCTTAACTGACTGTATACATGTGTAAATGTTTTCATAATGCATTACAGACTGGTGTGACTGATTATATTATTATTGGTTCTCTCTCTCTCTCTCTCTCTCTCTCTCTCTCTCTCTCTCTCTCTCTCTCTCTCTCTCTCTCTCTCTCTCTCTCTCTCTCTCTCTCTCTCTCTCTCTCTCTCTCTCTCTCTCTCTCTCTCTCTCTCTCTCTCTCTCTCTCTCAATTAATCACCACAACACATCCCTGCTGCTACTTGATGAGGTCACTAGGTGTTGTGTTAAGGCTGCTACAATATTATTGAGATACACAGCTACTTTAGCTGTACTTTAGCTACAGCTTTTAAATGTTCTAAAACAGCATTCAACATGAGGCAGACAGCTCTTACTTTTCTCCAGTGTGTGAGCAAGCTCCTTCTGGTTCATTTTCCTCAGGACGTGCAGTGTGATGTTCAGAGCCCCCTCTCTGGCACTGCTCTCCTGCTTCTCATCTTCAGCATCCACCACTTCCTTATCCTGCTTCTGACTCTCAAAGCCTTCTGGGAGTTCTGGACTAAGAATCCTCTTGAACATCTTCAGCTCGTTTCTTCACAAATGTCATAATATTCTCTTCAAGCAACTGAAATAAATCAAGTAAATCAGTTAAGCAAGAGACTAAATGCTTTCTCATTAACACATGAATGAATGATTGACAGATCAACTTTACTTGAGGTAAACAAAAACAAATGTACATAACAGGACCACATACACTGAATATGGAGGCCAGGTCTGTTTGATGACTCTGGGAAGACTGACCACTGACAATCTCTGACTCTGATCTCTCCTGTTGGTTTCTGTGGACCAAAACATGAGATTACATCTCCTCATCCAGGAGTACACACACACACACACACACACACACACACACACACACACAGGGAGGGGAAATGTTGTGTTAGTTTAATATTGTTTCAGGACTATGATAATGGAAAAAAGGATTAGCCTATGGATTATGAAAACAACAAAAATAAATGGGAAAATGGGAGAGGAGAAATGACTAGAGACCATGTTGTTTAACTCACTGACCATGACCCATGAGTTCTTCTTACCTTTGTTCAGTAGAAAAGTCTCCCTCTCTGAAGTCTATAGGTTTACCCATAGACCGGTCACTCTTCATGGACACACAGCTGGGTACAGGGGAGGCTGGTCTCTCCTGCTTGATTGGGCTTCAACACAACAGAGACAAACATTCGTCTCTCATCTACTCTGAGCTCAGATGGGGAAACATAAGAAGAGTTTCATTCCAAAAACGCTATATATCCATTTTCAGAAATGTTTGTAAATTAGCTTTTATAGTTTAAAGAAATTATGAAAGAGATTGGTGTATTTTTTTCACTATCTAATCATGGCATGGGGTTGTTCAATGAAAGGCACGTATTTGTTTAAAATCTATCATTGATGGTTTCATTTCAGAGAGACCAAGAATGATGTTTTTTGCTAAATGCTACATATCTGCCTCACTATCAGAGAAATAAGTAGTACTGCTAGGATTTACACAGTAAAAATATATCTGCCTCACTCTCAGAGAAATAAGTAGTACTGCTAGGTTTTACAAAGTAATAATAATAAAAAAGAACGCTTGATCGAGGTGTTACTTTGGCAGATAATGTCACCCATCTAAATACATCGTTTTTTTATTTATTTTTCATAATTTCACGAATGACATTTCAGAAGGTTAGTTTAGTTTTCTCCCTGGATACACCACCACTCCCCCTCACAGGAAAACTCCTGCACACGCTTTTACTGTCCCTTTCCACACTGCCAACGCAATAAGCCTGAACATTAATTTAGTCACCTCTGGTCAGAAAAACTTATTTTCCTAGTACATTCATTGTCAGATTCATCAACCACCCGAGCCACTGCCTGTTCACCCCGCTATCATCCAATAGCGAGGCTCAGTACAGGTGCATCAAAGCTGGGACTGAGAGAATGAAAAACAGCTTCTATCTCAAGGCCATCAGACTGTTAAATAGCCATCACTAGCACATTAGAGGCTGCTGCTGCCTATTGAAATCACAGGCCACTTTAAGAAATGGAACACTAGTCACTTTAATAATGTTTACATATCTTCCACTACTAATCTCATATGTATATACTGTATTCTATAATATACTACTGTATCTTAGTCCATGACGCTCTGTCATTGCTTGTCCATATATGTATATATTCTTAAATTCCATTCCTTACTTAGATTTGTGTGTATTGGGTATATGTTGTGAAATTGTTAGATATTACTTGTTAGATATTACTGCACTGTCGGAGCTAGGGCAGAAGCATTTCGCTACACCCGCTATAACATCTGCTAAACACGTTTATGTGACAAATAACATTTAATTTGATTTGATATAATTTATTGGCGGGCTGGAAGATGCACTCTTGTCTTTTCTATTCCGAGGTTTTTTCCCCCAATATCAGATATTAAGATTATTTTCTATAATGCATGTAAACTAGGGTTGAGGTTAGTGCATCTGACTAGTGATTATTTACCAGGGGTTCAACACCTGCTATAGTCACTATTTTGTTGCTCTTCCAAAAGCATCACAGGCCTAATACGAGATATATAGCTAACTAAAGTAATGCGTGACCATTTCAGAAAATCATGGGACATATAGTATTTGGTTGCATGCTATTTTATGTCAATCATATTGCTGCTTATAGCCTATAACTGATGCTTCGTGGTCTTATGCTGCCATCTATTGGAAATATTTAGCTATTAAAAGTTATTAATTCACCTACAGACATTGGTGAGGCAGCTGAGAAATAAAGTGTATTAGATCAGTGTCAATCCTGCCCCACGCCAATTGCTGGATTTTCACACAGAGGTTATTAGGTCACCCAATTCAAACCACATTTGAAAAATAAAACAAATGTGTCTTATTTATCAAGTGTTCTGTCTTGCAATTATACATATAATAAAATAACAACAAAATAATCAAAACGCAATTTAATACTATAATTGTTTTACTAAGATAATATTATTACTAAAATAGTTTCTAAAAGTGTTCTAGGCTACCTAACCTAGAATTAGGGGTTAGGGGTTACGGCTAAAATAGGTTATAAGTAGGGTAAGAGTTTCTGTATAGCACTTTGTGACATCTGCTGGTGTAAAAGGGCTTTATAAAATACATTTGATTGATTGTTAGGTTTAGGGTTTTTATGGCAAAAAACAGTATGGGTTTATAGCACTCTTGCGCCTCCCTTTGGCCATCTGTGGGTACTACATAACTTTTTCATTAAAAATTTTTACATTTACATTTTACATATTTAGCAGACGCTCTTATCCAGAGCGACTTACAGTTAGTGAGTGCATACATTTTCATACTGGCCCCCGTGTAGAAACGAACCCACAACCCTGGCGTTGCAATCGCCATGCTCTACCAACTGAGCTATATGACACTTGCTAGGCTCATAATCTGAGGTAGCAACTGCGTCAGATCTACAAATCCATTAGCTAGACCACCCGATTAGACAACGATCACCCCCATTATACCCATTTGGTTTGCAACTCAGTGAACCTGCGCAGCATTCGCTCAATTTGATGCCTACGAACAAAGATTTCGATGCATATCAAATTACCCAGCAGCCATTTAGAAACAAGAAGTCATCAGAAAAATGGTTATTTCTTAATTAAAAAATGTCTTCTGGCTGTTTAAATCTGCCACATCTTGAAAAAGAGGACAGGGACATGCGTTTTGTTTAGATTGTACACTTTTTTCTTAAAACAAATATGTTTAACCATGACCAGAAAATGTTTAACGTTTGATGGCTTTGCACCAGACAACACCTCTTAGACTGTGGATCACCACAACATGTACTCAGTTTAACGTTGAGCACGCTCACCAAGTAACCGTAACCTTGTTAATAATAAGTTACCTGAGGTAAACCTACAGGGTTAACGCTCACCAAGTATCCATAACCTTGTAAATAATAAGTTACCTGAGGTAAACCTACAGTAGAACTAATAGGAGCTGGCAGGGTGAAAAATGCCCAAACATAAGGCCTGTTTTATCGCGATTACTTCATAACCAGGGACAGAAGGTAATATTATGAAACTGGGCTCCATGGCGGATGCAATTAACACATTTTATCAGAAATAAACGTTGTAAAAAATTTAACTTGAGGCACCCCAACAATAATATTCAAAAGGTTCAGTCCTTGGACACAGAGGGGTTAAACACTAAAGTTACCATCCATCTAGTGAAGAGGAGAACCGGACAGAGGGAGCGTAGCCAGCATCCATCAACGAGAGAGGGAGAAGCCCTCCACGGTATTTAACAGGTGGAAGAAACAACCCGGGAGCTCCATCGGTCCACAAGAAATGCAGGCAGCCGGTGATGATGTAGTGGTAGCTAGGATAACTAGGATGCTGCTGGTAGAGTAGCTAGCTTAGCTAGCTGTACCGACTTTTCTTGGATAGCTAGCAGGTCGTTCGTCTGTCCCTCGAGGGATGATGACGAATCCGGTGAACCACAAGATGAAACAAGGATAGCGAGTGAAAAGGATCTGGCTACACTCATACTGTCCCTGACCAAAAAGCAAATTGAACAATAAACTCGGTGTCTCAACACTATAACAAACTCCGTCGTTGTTCCCCAACATCACCTCAGACCACTCTGCGCGTAACTGGACAATATGCTTGGCGCCAAACCGTACGTGGACGCGGACAGTTCTGTACGTGGACGCGGACAGTTCCAGAACGCGGACATGAGCAGAGCAACACAATAAACTAAACCCAGTCTTTACAGTGGCTTACATTAGTAATATTATTTTATTTATTTTTATATGTAAAACAAACATTCAAAGTTTTTTAAATAACAATATTTTGAGATCTGGGCCCATATCCACAAAGTATCTCAGAGTAGAAAATTGGTCGTATAAGTGCTGAGAATTAAGACATTTTACTCTTATGGGTATAAATCAATGCATAGCATTTTGTCTTCGTTTTGGCAGATTAACTCATGCTTATTTCTGAAGAAAAACTCAGGTTTTCGCCCAGCGACTAAGGAGTTGGAGCTGTGGCAGGAGTTGGACCTATGACAGAAAGGTGGCTGGTTCGAATCCCAGGCCGGGCGCTGGAAAAAACGGGCGGGCATGATCTGACCACTGGAGGGCTGCTGGGTTCACATCCTCAAAACATTCACCTTTCGTTGATCAGAACTCTAGAGGTTCTTCTTCACTGAACCCAAAAATACATAGACATTTTAGTGGTTCCATATATTAAGGAAGTGATAGAAGCCTGTTTGGTTCTATAAGGAACCTTCTTTTCTAAGTGTATAATAAACACGCTTTTCTTTTGATTATTTAATTACCTACATCATGTTTTTTCAAGTTATCCCTTTGGAGCGCAACATCACGTTGTTAAAAAATAATCCTAAATTGGCCATGGCTATAAATTGGGCAATTGAAGGCATCTAGGGGGAAATATGTGTTCGATGAAAATGAACATTGTATACAACGTTGTAGGCAACATTATTGACAAGGGACCCTGATGCCTACGATGCCAAAGCAATTTAGAGTTGTTAAACGGGTGTGAAGAGTGTGTTGTAATATTGTCAAAATTCTGCTTGTAACAACCATCAGAATTGGTTAAAGAAATATGCATTCCATTATATTAGGCAATAATGAAGAGTGTGCAAAGTGTTGGTGTCGTGAAAATGTCCATTGCAACGAGTCCAGTCAGGATGCTGCAGAACCCCTGCAGTACCTCCACTGACCCGGATTGAGAACTCCTGATTTAGCAGATACTCTAATCCAGAGTGATTTACAGTAAGTTCATTCATCTTAAAATAGCTATTTAATTTGTAAATAAAATTAATACATTCTTCATAAAATTGTCATCTCACCTCTTAGCTTTGGTGTCATGTCCCCCAGAGAGACTATTTTTAGAGGCAGGGACCCCCTCCTCTCTCTCCCCAGAGAGACTCATTTTAGAGGCAGGGACCCCCTCCTCTCTCTCCCCAGAGAGACTCATTTTAGAGCTCTGACCCCTAAACAGAGATGCAGCATGTTGGTTGTGGTGAACACAGTGACAACTCATTCTAGAATGTCCATTGTTCTGTTTTACTCATGATCTCTTAGAAATAAAACATTTACTAACAGACATATCCAAACAGTCGGGTGATTTAATTTAATCACATGAACATTGTTACATTCCTCAACAAGAAATAAAACTTTGTCTCTCAAACAGAAGAAGGAACTAACAAAGAGTCACTAACAACAACCAAAACGAAACAGGTGGTTTTAGGAGGGGTTCTGAAAGACACTCATGGGGGTGTCCACTAGTGGTGGGAATCAGAGGCTTTCTGAACGCTTTGGTGCTTTCACCAAATTGTGCCGAAAATGCCCTTGATAGATTTGAGTGCTAATAAACAACATTTAGTTAGAATGTGGGGTTCGCTTTTTGTCTCCAGGTTCACTATGTTTTGAAAAACGATGCATATGTGACTTTCAACGTGGCACCGTCATAGGATGCCACCTTTCCAACAAGTCAGTTCGTCAAATTCCTGCCCTGCTAGAGCTGCATGTTTGTTGATTTATGTAATGGCATATATTTTAATGCTTTATGTCATGTATTTTATCTATTGAAATATAATTTTGATTTAGTTTAAAATGTAGTTTCATGGTGATTTATTATGTTTTCCAGAATCTCCAACCAAACTCTGAGATCAGTCTCTCCAGTACCAAGTCATCTGTCCATGAAGAGTGACATCTCTATGGATCATCCTATACATTTTAGTGATAAATCAGGGACCTTTGACCCCAGGTAAGTTACTGGTCAGAATTGATGATATTACTAATGAAGAGGAGAATCTTCTAGATCTGAAACCAGATGTATTTTGTGTATCTGAGTATATATTGTAAAGCATCTGCTTATAACTTGTTGTTTATGTCATATATTTTAATACACTGAGTGTACAACATTTTCCACAACATTTCCAACGGAGACCATCAGGTTGGTAAGTCATCATACTGTAGCTCAAACCTACTGTGATGACGACCTAACTTTATAATAGTTCGTAGCCTACCTAGCAGAATCTGCCCGTCTTTCTTTCAAAATCAACACATTTATCTGTCTTCTAATGCAGTGGTGTAAAGTACTTAAGTAAAAATACTTTAAAAGTACTGCTTAGGTCGTTTTTTGGGTATCTGTAATTTACTATTTATATTTTTAACAACTTTTACTTTTACTTCACTACATTCATAAAGAAAATTATGTAATGTTTACTCCATAAATTTCCCTGACACCCAAAATTACTTGTTATTTTCAGAAAATGGTCCAATTCGCACTTATCAAGAGAACATCCCCTGGTCATCCCTACTGCCTCTGATCTGGCGGACTCACTAAACACAAATGCTTTTTTTAAAATTATGTCTGAGTGTTGGAATGTGACCTGGCTATCCGTAAATGAAAATAACAAGAAAAATTGTGCCATCTGGTTTGCTTCATATAAGTAATTTTAATTTTAATTATTCCTACTTTACTTTAGCAATTACATTTACTTTTGATACTTAAGTATATTTAAAATCAAATACATTTAGACTTTTACTCAAGTAGTATTTACTGGGTGCCTTTCACTTTTACTTGAGTCATTTTCTGTTAAGGTATCTTTACTTTTTCCACCAATGTTCTAATGTTCCATATGCGCCACAGTTTGAACAGACATTTTGTAACTGCGTAGGCTACAAAGTTACTTTCAATTTCAAATAAGGAAATAAAGTTATAACGGTGACTGGGTGAATTAGTTTTCCATTGGCCGGCTCCCCGGGTGGGCAGAGTTTGCACGTTTTAGAGCATTCCATTGGTCATTAAATTAAATGTCCACCAGGTTTAGCTGTGCTTTTTTTCCCTCCAAAATGTGAATTACTGTAGGCCTTTAATAATTGTAAACAGGCCTACAAATCCAAAAGGTTTAAATTTGAGAATGTTCATTTGTATGCCTCAAATAATAAACTGTCTTAAATTATCTGATGATTAGTTGAATCCAGGTGTGTAAATGCTGGGCAAGAACAAAAGGATTGAGAAACCCTGAGATAAACATAAAACCCTATCATTTAAAAGCTCCTCCACCATCTTTACCAGACGTTTGACTGATAACATGTGATAACACTTTGAAAACTGCTGTCTGTCAGCAACTAAACTCAAGTAGCAGTTCTACTAACTAGTAATATCTCATTCCAGGTATTCATTCTCTTACTCTGTCGATTAGAATAGATTATTATTCAGAAATACTCACTTAATTTTTTTGTTCTCTCCATATTGCGTTTTCTGCTCAGTCGTCTTAAAATGGATCCTGTACAAAAGAACAACTTTACTTTCTGTTTCAGCTCAGCCGTCTCCCCATCCTGATAATCAAGTGTTTTATTGGTATCTTCCACTAGATGGCAGTAAACACCTGCTGTAACTAGACTACGACTATGTGTTCGGTTTCATACATGCAGTTTCCCAGAGGAGGAGTGCTGATCTAGGATCAGGTCCCCCCTGTCCATTTAATCTGTTTCATTATGATCTAAAAGGAAAAACTGATCCCAGATCAGTACTCCTACTCTTTATGAATACTGTCACAGGTGACTCCTCAAGATGAGGCTCATGATTTATAAGTTATATTCTTTAAGAATCAATTAATATCATTAATTGAACTGCTTTGCCATGAACAGATCTGTGAGGTCTTAACTTAAAGGTACTATATAAACCATATGGTTATTTAAATGGGGTTGAACATTCATCCCATCAGATTGTGTAAAGGATTTTATGAGTTCAGAAAAATACTGACTTGGAAGCATCTCTCTGACCTCACCCTGCTGAAACACACCCAAGTAAAGACCACATAGCTACAGTTAAATGCTTGTCTGGTTTTTACCCACTTTTACAGCCTATGAATGGACTGGCATCCATATGAATCAGTGGAATATACAGACTAGTTAACCATGATGAGGACTGTTATTTTATTGAATCAATTGTAGAATGCTGTAACGTAACAAAATGTGGAAAAAAGTCAAGGGGTCAAAATCCTTTCTGAATGCCCTGTATCCTCCTCTTTCTACCTGGTTTCCCTTTCCTCTGTCAACCACCAGCCTCTCATCTCCAAGACAAATGAATGAGGTGAGAAAAGGAAGAGGTGGATGTACTGAGGCGGCAGGTATTTAAGGGGGTCAGCCGCAGCACTAGCCGGGACTCCGGACTAATCACAAATTCTTACTCTTAATGTATCCTGCAGCGCGCAGGATACCATATTTGAAGTGATCTAATGTAGTGTCACATAACTACCTTCATTAGCAGCCAAGCATCGATCAACATGTCACCAGAATAAGACCCTCGATATTTATTTGAAAGGAGCATCAATCTCATCACCTTGCACATTCACCATAATTTATTTCACCTGTAACCCAGGCCCGGCGGTAGGATTAACTCAGCAAGGGGGCATAAAAAATTACTAAGGGGGCACAACTATTTTCGCTTGCTGATAACACAGGGTGGATAATAATCGATAGTACAATTACACACAATGTATTTGCAGCCACGCACGGCTGTCTTGCCGCAAGAATACAGGCTACTGCACCGCTTTACAAACGTGGACAATTCATAACCGCCTCCAGAAATTGCAAGTTATGACAACGCTACACAGCTACATGCACAATACCCATCAATCCAATGCAAAACAGTTGCTAATTACCGTAATAACACTTCCTCATGCCAATACAATGCAAAACAGTTGCTAATTACCGTAATAACCCTTCCTCATGCCAATAAAATGCATTTCCAATCGCGGAAAGCAAACAATAATGTTAAATGCACTACCAGGACTTATCGGTACAATGCAGCTTGAACGCAGCTACCAAGCTGTCTTCCCACAAGAGTGCCGTCCTACGCTGCGTATGATAACAGAGACATTAGTATTCCATAGCAACGAGTTGTTAATGGCAACACTATAGCTACATCGTTACCCAACCATTGGTCAAGGTCTGCCCACCCTCATCAATGTAATGCAAAGCACCTCTTCTACATTATAAAACAACATTAAAAACAATCCGATTATATTATAAACCAAACATTTCCAATCCAATCACAGAAATCAAGCAGTAGACTTGGCAGCAACGCCTAATGAAGAAAATCACGTCTACGCCTATTTCTGACGTTTGCCACGCATTTCCAAAAGCTAGCAAATAACTCAATAATACAAGCCCAGCCAGGCTGCCTGTTCTTACCCAGATTCAAAAGAGTTGCAGCCGCCTTGATGCTGTGTTGAACCTCCTCAGCAGTCTCTCCTTCCACTCCCCATGGAATTTGCTTGTAAGATCCCTCTCAAATGCCAGTTGAATCAGCTGCCCTTTCCTCCTCTGCAACATGCTCCGTCTGTGCTCACTGAATACGTTTTTCTATGTTGAAAAGGAGTTCTGGCAAGTTGCCGTGGATGCTCCAAATGTTAATCCCAGCTTCAATGCCATCATCACAGTAGACATTGCTGTTAGAGGCCTGGAGAATCTCTCCAAAATGCTCTGCTTTGTCCATTTTTCTTCTCCAGATCGGGCGATTTCAGTCTGTAGAAACTGGCGTGTGACAGTAAACTCAGTTTCCACAAAATCTCCTGAGATTAAGTCCAGCAGTGGTTCCACTTTTTCCACATCCATAAAGGTTTCATTCTCTGGGAGCAAGGCAAGTTGGCTGTTTCGTTGGTTAAATCTTGCTGACATTTCTCCCAGTACAGCATCCAGAGTGCTGAAAAACAGTCTGTTACACTCCCTCTCATTGTCCTCTTCTAGCTGGCCCATTGGTGTTTCCACCACATATTCTTTCAGATTACTACTCACTACTCTTTGCCGTTTGCTTGGAGCGGGGGTGTCCGTATGCTTGTATTTCTCCCATAACTCATCAAACTGCATCTGCCTTGCAGCAGTCACTCTCTGCCTTTGAACCACGTGCTACAAAATGTCAGTTTTTTCCCACAGTACAGGCGGGTTGGGTATTTCCCCAGACAAACCTGCGCTGGCTCCACATCACCGAGGTCATCAGGCACTAACGGAGGCGTCGGTGCTTGTAATATACTGGAGGTAATGCTGCTAGGTTCGGTCTTGGCAGCTGCAGGCCCCTCCTCGGGTTGGTTACCTCCTATGTCACCAGGCTGCAAGATGGTTGAGCAGGTGTCTTTGCTGCTGGGCTCAGCGGCCTTGGCCTCGGTGATTAGCGTCGGCTCAGCGGCCTTGGCCTCGGTGATTAGCGCCGGCTCAGCGGCCTTGGCCTCGGTGATTAGCGTCGGCTCAGCGGCCTTGGCCTCGGTGATTAGCGTCGGCTCAGCGGCCTTGGCCTCGGTGATTAGCGTCGGACCAGCAGCCTTGGCCTCGGTGATTAGCGTCGACCAGCGGCCTTGGCCTCGGTGATTAGCGTCGGCTCAGCGGCCTTGGCCTCGGTGATTAGCGTCGACCAGCAGCCTTGGCCTCGGTGATTAGCGTCGACCAGCGGCCTTGGCCTCGGTGATTAGCGTCGACCAGCGGCCTTGCCTTTGGTCTCTGTGGCAGGCTTCTCCTCCTCCCCCGCTTTGATCCGATGCTGCCGTTGTGCCCTGGAGAAGCCACTTTCTAATATCCATCATACTATCAGCTACCTCCCTAACTGTTAACATTACCTACATTCCATCCAGCTGCGCGGTGAATGTTTTTTTTTTGTAGTACGTAACATTGAAAGTATGTGTAATGTGTATGACGTAGGTATGATGCGTGCAAGTGAGTTGCGTGAATGAAGCATACACAAGAAATGGGTTGGGCATGACGGAGGGGGCAGATTGTGGGACAGAATATGGATACAGAACTGAGGAGGCACAATATTCCAACTAAGGGGGCATTGCCCCCTTCTGCCCCCTGGTGGCGCCGGGCCTGCACTTAATAGGCACTATAGACATTTGTTTTATTTGACCTCTTGAGATGGAAAACATGTCTATTAAGTGGAACATGTAGGGGAGACCGGAGATGGTTGTAACACTTTTCACCTTTTTTGTCAGTTTCTCAGAGATCCTTTATGGTGGTGTGTCCAAAACTTGATACAAACAACCTACATCTGTCCTTTAGAAATCGGTGTGGTTATTATATATGTAAATCAAACTGCAAATGAATGGTGTTGTCTTAACTACAAGGAGTGAAGTGTTCCAGTTTACCCCATGGTCTGGCTTAATTGTAACAGTGCTTGGGCTGAATTGTAACAGAATTAAAAAGTGCATAAATCATGAGATGCAACTAAATATTGTACACCTTTATTGAGACCATGAGAGCAACATTGCCATGTTCAACATTTCATTTGGCAGAAATAATAATAAATATAAAAAATAAATATTGTATTATTTTCCCCTCCACTAAATGGTCTTTCTCAACCAAACAACATCTAGGCAAAACTAAACACCTGAACGTTTGTGGTGTGTGTGTGCGTGTGTGTGTGTCTGTGTGTGTGTGTGTGTGTGTCTGTAGTGGCTGTGTGTTGTGTGTGTGTGTCTGTGACTGAATGTTGGACATGTTCATTTAATCAGAGTCACAGTTGTGACAGTGGTATGGCTGTCCTGGGGTTCAGGCTTGGTGACAGTGGTATGGCTGTCCTGGGGGTTCAGGCTTGGTGACAGTGGTATGGCTGTCCTGGGGTTCAGGCTTGGTGACAGTGGTATGGCTGTCCTGGGGTTCAGGCTTGGTGACAGTGGTATGGCTGTCCTGGGGTTCAGGCTTGGTGACAGTGGTATGGCTGTCCTGGGGTTCAGGCTTGGTGACAGTGGTATGGCTGTCCTGGGGTTCAGGCTTGGTGACAGTGGTATGGCTGTCCTGGGGTTCAGGCTTGGTGACAGTGGTATGGCTGTCCTGGGGTTCAGGCTTGGTGACAGTGGTATGGCTGTCCTGGGGTTCTGGCTTGGTGACAGTGGTATGGCTGTCCTGGGGTTCAGGCTTGGTGACAGTGGTATGGCTGTCCTGGGGTTCAGGCTTGGTGACAGTGGTATGGCTGTCCTGGGGTTCAGGCTTGGTGACAGTGGTATGGCTGTCCTGGGGTTCAGGCTTGGTGACAGTGGTATGGCTGTCCTGGGGTTCAGGCTTGGTGACAGTGGTATGGCTGTCCTGGGGTTCAGGCTTGGTGAGCCCATCATTCCCAACACTGCACCCAGACCTCCTTGGACATGGAATTGTTAAAGTGCTCCATGCACACAATGCCATTTCCCCCTTTTGCCCCCTCGTGGCGCAGGGCCTGCATGGGGAACACAATGAGGGAAGAAACTCTCTTCATCTGGTGGTGCTAATGAGAGAGGGTGTGGTGGACTACACAGGTTGGTCCTCAGGGTGAGCGGTACTGTGGTCAATGTCTCCACCTAGTGGTCAATTACACAAATGGAACAACTAAAACAATTTGGGAGACAGGGCAATCATATTTCAACTGCATTAGATATCATTGATGTAAAACCATTGCTATATAACACATGTTCAATATGTTAGGTATTGGAAAATAAACAACAACAAGTTGGGGATGGGGGACTGGACTACCAAGGGAATGGACTCTTCACAAAAAATATGATTGCCCTGTCTCCCAAATTGTTTTAGTGGTTCCAGGTTAAGACCACTGCGGACTAAAGTCTCTAAAACATACTATAGTCCTTTTCCAGGTTAAGACCTCTGGGGACTAAAGTCTCTAAAACATACTATAGTCCTTTTCCAGGTTAAGACCTCTGGGGACTAAAGTCTCTAAAACATACGATAGTCCTTTTCCAGGTTAAGACCTCTGGGGACTAAAGTCTCTAAAACATACTATAGTCCTTTTCCAGGTTAAGACCTCTGGGGACTAAAGTCTCTAAAACATACTATAGTCCTTTTCCAGGTTAAGACCTCTGGGGACTAAAGTCTCTAAAACATACTATAGTCCTTTTCCAGGTTAAGACCTCTGGGGACTAAAGTATCTAAAACATACTATAGTCCTTTTCCAGGTTAAGACCTCTGGGGACTAAAGTCTCTAAAACATACTATATTCCTTTTCCAGGTTAAGACCTCTGGGGACTAAAGTCTCTAAAACATACTATAGTCCTTTTCCAGGTTAAGACCTCTGGGGACTAAAGTCTCTAAAACATACTATAGTCCTTTTCCAGGTTAAGACCTCTGGGGACTAAAGTCTCTAAAACATACTATAGTCCTTTTCCAGGTTAAGACCTCTGGGGACTAAAGTCACTAAAACATACTATAGTCCTTTTCCAGGTTAAGACCTCTGGGGACTAAAGTATCTAAAACATACTATAGTCCTTTTCCAGGTTAAGACCTCTGGGGACTAAAGTATCTAAAACATACTATAGTCATTTTCCAGGTTAAGACCTCTGGGGACTAAAGTCTCTAAAACATACTATAGTCCTTTTCCAGGTTAAGACCTCTGGGGACTAAAGTCTCTAAAACATACTATAGTCCTTTTCCAGGTTAAGACCTCTGGGGACTAAAGTCTCTAAAACATACTATAGTCCTTTTCCAGGTTAAGACCTCTGGGGACTAAAGTCTCTAAAACATACTATAGTCCTTTTCCAGGTTAAGACCTCTGCGGACTAAAGTCTCTAAAACATACTATAGTCCTTTTCCAGGTTAAGACCTCTGGGGACTAAAGTCTCTAAAACATACTATAGTCCTTTTCCAGGTTAAGACCTCTGGGGACTAAAGTCTCTAAAACATACTATAGTCCTTTTCCAGGTTAAGACCTCTGGGGGCTAAAGTCTCTAAAACATACTATAGTCCTTTTCTAGGTTAAGACCTCTGGGGACTAAAGTCTCTAAAACATACTAAAGTCCTTTTCCAGGTTAAGACCTCTGGGGACTAAAGTCTCTAAAACATACTATAGTCCTTTTCCAGGTTAAGACCTCTGGGGACTAAAGTCTCTAAAACATACTATAGTCATTTTCCAGGTTAAGACCTCTGGGGACTAAAGTCTCTAAAACATACTATAGTCCTTTTCCAGGTTAAGACCTCTGGGGGACTAAAGTCTCTAAAACATACTATAGTCCTTTTCCAGGTTAAGACCTCTGGGGACTAAAGTCTCTAAAACATACTATAGTCATTTTCCAGGTTAAGACCTCTGGGGGCTAAAGTCTCTAAAACATACTATAGTCCTTTTCTAGGTTAAGACCTCTGGGGACTAAAGTCTCTAAAACATACTATAGTCATTTTCCAGGTTAAGACCTCTGGGGACTAAAGTCTCTAAAACATACTATAGTCCTTTTCCAGGTTAAGACCTCTGGGGACTAAAGTCACTAAAACATACTATAGTCCTTTTCCAGGTTAAGACCTCTGGGGACTAAAGTCTCTAAAACATACTATAGTCCTTTTCCAGGTTAAGACCTCTGGGGACTAAAGTCTCTAAAACATACTATAGTCATTTTCCAGGTTAAGACCTCTGGGGACTAAAGTCTCTAAAACATACTATAGTCCTTTTCCAGGTTAAGACCTCTGGGGACTAAAGTCTCTAAAACATACTATAGTCCTTTTTACAGGTTAAGACCTCTGGGGACTAAAGTCTCTAAAACATACTATAGTCCTTTTCCAGGTTAAGACCTCTGGGGACTAAAGTCTCTAAAACATACTATAGTCCTTTTCTAGGTTAAGACCTCTGGGGACTAAAGTCTCTAAAACATACTATAGTCCTTTTCCAGGTTAAGACCTCTGGGGGCTAAAGTCTCTAAAACATACTATAGTCCTTTTCTAGGTTAAGACCTCTGGGGACTAAAGTCTCTAAAACATACTATAGTCCTTTTCCAGGTTAAGACCTCTGGGGGCTAAAGTCTCTAAAACATACTATAGTCCTTTTCTAGGTTAAGACCTCTGGGGACTAAAGTCTCTAAAACATACTATAGTCCTTTTCCAGGTTAAGACCTCTGGGGACTAAAGTCTCTAAAACATACTATAGTCCTTTTCCAGGTTAAGACCTCTGGGGACTAAAGTCTCTAATAAAAAGCATGAGCTGGCGCACCCCCAGAGAACATTATTTAGTGTAGAGGTGCTGACTAACGGAGAATGAACTGGAAGATATAAATATATATAGAGAGTCTCACACTCTGTATATCAACTGATGTCATGAATGATTGAACCAGGTTATGTAGACAAATGCAATTAGTGCAACCAATGACTATAGTGAGGGGTGTGTCAACTGTGGGACCTTATATAGACAGGTGTGTGCCTTTCCAAATCATGTCCTAACAATTGAATTTACCACAGGTGGACTCCAATCAAGTTGTAGAAACATCTCAAGGATGATCAATGGAAACAGGATGCACCTGGGCTCAATTTAGTGTCTCATAACAAAGGGTCTGAATACTTATGTACATACGTTTTTTTTCATTTTGAATTTTTATACATTTGCAAACATTTCTATAAACCTATTTTTCGCTTTGTCATTATGGGGTATTGTGTGTAGATTGATGAGGACATTATTTTATTTAATCCATTTTATAATAAGGCCGTAACGTAACAAAATGAGGAAAAGTCAAGGGGTCACCTCTTTTCCATGTTAAATGTCAATAATAATATGAATAATAATATAATGTGTCACTGTTTGTTAAGGTAGTTAGACAGTGCAGCAACACAAGGCCATGTCCCATGTCTCTAACATATTTAGACAGTGCAGCAACACAAGGCCATGTCCCATGTCTCTAACATATTTAGACAGTGCAGCAACACAAGGCCATGTCCCATGTCTCTAACATATTTAGACAGTGCAGCAACACAAGGCCATGTCCCATGTCTCTAACATATTTAGACAGTGCAGCAACACAAGGCCATGTCCCATGTCTCTAACATATTTAGACAGTGCAGCAACACAAGGCCATGTCCCATGTCTCTAACATATTTAGACAGTGCAGCAACACAAGGCCATGTCCCATGTCTCTAACATATTTAGACAGTGCAGCAACACAAGGCCATGTCCCATGTCTCTAACATATTTAGACAGTGCAGCAACACAAGGCCATGTCCCATGTCTCTAACATATTTAGACAGTGCAGCAACACAAGGCCATGTCCCATGTCTCTAACATATTTAGACAGTGCAGCAACACAAGGCCATGTCCCATGTCTCTAACATATTTAGACAGTGCAGCAACACAAGGCCATGCCCCATGTCTCTAACATATTTAGACAGTGCAGCAACACAAGGCCATGTCCCATGTCTCTAACATATTTAGACAGTGCAGCAACACAAGGCCATGTCCCATGTCTCAAACATATTTAGACAGTGCAGCAACACAAGGCCATGTCCCATGTCTCTAACATATTTAGACAGTGCAGCAACACAAGGCCATGTCCCATGTCTCTAACATATTTAGACAGTGCAGCAACACAAGGCCATGTCCCATGTCTCTAACATATTTTTTATTAATTAAAAGTAGTCTATTTGTTGTCTTTCAATCTGTTATTTTCTAAACATGATAAAGGATCATTGTTGCATCCTAAGATGCTGGGTTATTTTACTGAAGACTCCGAAGCGTACTTATAATAAACTGAACAGATTTATTTCATGTTCTCCTTAACACATTCCAGTGGACCACTCTCTACAGTGTCTTCAGCCCAACCAATACATCATTTAACTTTTACCGCCCTTGCATCTCGCAATCCAATCACTTCAATGCAAGAATGGAAAACCCAATGTAATTTGTTAATTCAAATAACTCCAGCATACAAATCCCATTGGCTATTTGCAACCATTTTAAATCTAAACTCGTTAACACATAATGCATTTCTCAATACACCACACTCCTCCCCAGGAAATTCTCACTTCCTCTGAAAACATCCTCGACGAACATCATGAGTTTTCCAAAACAGTCTTTCACTTCTCAACTCATATACAACCTGTTTACAGATCCAATCGGTCCGGAGGCCTTCTGACCCTTTTTGGCCTCTCATGACGCTCTGGACCCTCAGGCTCACGGCCTGGAACCATCTGTGTGTCTGTATTGGTGCCCGTCCCAGTCGTAGTGTCCAAGTCCCAATCAGAGATGTTCCACTCTGACACATTCAGCTCTTCTCTTTCATTGGGTTGCATCATCATTTGATCCACATGCTTCTTACACAGTTTTTCCCTCAGTCTGCACTAAGTAGGTTACAGGACCAAGTAGCCTTTTCACAACCCCGGGTCTCCATTTCTATCTCTCTCTCCTCCCCGGTAATCTGGGACAAGCACTGTTTGTTCCGACTGTAAAAAACGAAGACTCTTGCCCACCCCTTGTCCTGTATCTTAGACTGCATGTCAGCTGAAAAGCTGGGTTTAACCAGTGATAACCTTGTATATCTGAGTCTAACATGGGCCATCTCCTTACCATGTCTTCTATGTCTGAGTCTAACCTGGGTCATCTCCTTACCATGTCTTCTATGTCTGAGTCTAACCTGGGCCATCTCCTTACCATGTCTTCTATGTCTGAGTCTAACCTGGGCCATCTCCTTACCATGTCTTCTATGTCTGAGTCTAACCTGGGCCATCTCCTTACCATGTCTTCTATGTCTGAGTCTAACCTGGGCCATCTCCTTACCATGTCTTCTATGTCTGAGTCTAACCTGGGCCATCTCCTTACCATGTCTTCTATGTCTGAGTCTAACCTGGGCCATCTCCTTACCATGTCTTCTATGTCTGAGTCTAACCTGGGCCATCTCCTTACCATGTCTTCTATGTCTGAGTCTAACCTGGGCCACTAAAAGTGTCTCCTTGCCAGAGCTTCCATTTGAACCAGGCTCCAGTGGTTTTCATGTAGCTCCTTCAGTAGGTTCCTCTGTAGAGTAGCCGGCACCACCGCTCTCATACCCCATAACACACAATCACTGTCTACAGTGAGCTCATCCCTTCTCACCCAATCAGGCTTTAGTTCAGGATCAGTAACGTGGTTAGGTCACCCTGTAAGTGGGAAGTGCTTCACTTCAGCCAAACCCTTGTCTTTGGTAGTTTCCCTGGCTGTGTCCTTAGCTACAATGGGAAGTATGTCAGACTTCACCTCTGTCTTCTCTATTGGGGCATACTTCAGCTCTGTCTTCTCTATTGGGGCATACTTTACCTCTGTCTTCTCTATTGGGGCATACTTCACCTCTGTCTTCTCTATTGGGACACACTTCACCTCTGTCTTCTCTATTGGGGCATACTTCACCTCTGTCTTCTCTATTGGGGCATACTTCACCTCTGTCTTCTCTATTGGGGCACACTTCACCTCTGTCTTCTCTATTGGGGCATACTTCACCTCTGTCTTCTCTATTGGGGCATACTTCACCTCTGTCTTCTCTATTGGGGCATACTTCACCTCTGTCTTCTCTATTGGGGCATACTTCACCTCTGTCTTCTCTATTTGGGCATACTTCTCCTCTGTCTTCTCTATTGGGGCATACTTCACCTCTGTCTTCTCTATTGGGGCATACTTCACCTCTGTCTTCTCTATTGGGGCATACTTCACCTCTGTCTTCTCAATTGGGGCATACTTCACCTCTGTCTTCTCTATTGGGGCATACTTCACCTCTGTCTTCTCTATTTGGGCATACTTCACCTCTGTCTTCTCTATTGGGGCATACTTCACCTCTGTCTTCTCTATTTGGGCATACTTCACCTCTGTCTTCTCTATTGGGAAATACTTCACCTCTGTCTTCTCTATTCGGGCATACTTCACCTCTGTCTTCTCTATTGGGGCATACTTCACCTCTGTCTTCTCTATTGGGACATACTTCACCTCTGTCTTCTCTATTGGGGCATACTTCACCTCTGTCTTCTCTATTTGGGCATACTTCACCTCTGTCTTCTCTATTTGGGCATACTTCACCTCTGTCTTCTCTATTTGGGCATACTCCACCTCTGTCTTCTCTATGTGAGTGTGGGTGAAGCATATGCAATAGGCCTCTCACTACCATGGGGCATTGTATGTGAGCTGACAGCACCCACTCCATATGGTGAGGCATCACAAGCCAATATTACTGGCATGTGAGGGTCGTAGTGCACTAACACTGAGGAGGAAGACAGCTGCGTCTTCGTTGTTTCAAATGCCTGCTGACATTGTTCTGACCCCACCCAAGGTCTATCTCTCTGGAAGAGCTCTGTCACAGGTTTGATGAGAGTAGAGAGATTCTCCATAAACTTCCCGTTTTACTCTTAACCCAGGCTCTTGCAGTCTCTGTAACCCTGCTGCTTCTACGTTCTGGAAGTGGTCCTCTGCCGATTTCCCAGTGATAAGAATGTGATCCAGAAAGCACCCAACCCCTGGTCAACCCTGTAAGACCTGGTCCATAATACGTTGGAATATAGCTGGAGCGCTTGATACTCCATAAGGCAGTCTATTCATCTGGTAGAAACCCTTGTTTATAGTCAGGAAATGCTTTGACTCTTGATCTGCCTCCACTTGCTGGTAGTTCCTGTGTTAGCTCTAACTCTGTGAACTGTTTACCCCCGGCTAGAGTAGCAAACAAGTCCTGGGTCTTTGGTAAGGGGTACTGGTCCACATCCACCCATGCATTTACAGTCACCTTGTAATCATGACATATTCTGACACCCCCGTTTTGTCTTTGGAAGGCAAACTATAGGTGCTGCCCATTCACTATATTCTAATGGTGTGATCACTCCTTGTTTTTCTATCTCTGTAAGCTGTTTGTCTACTGCCTCTCTGAGTGCATAAGGTCTAACCTTATAACACATTGGAACTGCTTTCTCTGACGCTTGAATGTTGGCTTTAACTCCCTTTACCACACCCATTTCACCACTAAACACCTTTAACTCCCTTTACCACACCCATTTCACCACTAAACACCTCAGCATATGTATCGCCCAGCTGTGTAACTGGGTCTGACACATGGTTCACTCTTGACCAATCTAATTTTAGGTGCTGAATCTAGTTTCTCCACATTATCGTAGGACCCCTTCCCTATTGACACTAATAGGGGTAGTGGTAACACCTGAGCACCACATTTCACTTTAATCTCCAGCTTTCCCAATAACTGAATAGGCTGAGCTGAGTAAGTTCTCAAAACAACATCACATGGTTGCAGTTTATGCTTCTTGAATATGCTGTTGTACAGCTTCGCTGAGATAAAACATGATGTGATACTCTCAACTTCTCTTTTACCAGAACCGAGAAGTTTCTGAGAGGAGACTGTTGGGAAGAGCTATAGGAGAACAGGTTAACTGTAATGGCTGGAATGGAATAAATAAATTATGCGTTAAATACCATTCCATTATTCCATTCCAGTCTTTACAATGAGCCCGTCCTCCTATAGCTCCTCCACCAGCCTCCTCTGGTGTGTATGTGCAAGTATGCTGGTGTCCATGTTGCTGTGGAGGTAAATGATATACAGTATGTATAAAAAAAACTAATGCAGCCATTTTTATATCAATATCAAATAATTTCAGCGTAACAATTAAGTACCTTACTGTGATTGGTTTAAATTAAAATGGTTTTAAAAAATAGCTTCTCTTAGCAAAGAGCAATTTTTCAAGCAAGTATTTTGCTAGGACTGTCTGGGAGTGGTCTGAGTGGGAAGGGGAAAACTGAAAACGAGTTGTTATTGGCTATTGGCTATTAACTCCATCCCACCAAAACACGCTGATTTTTCAGGAGGTCTTTTCAAACAGCTTTTACACTAAAAGGGCATTATCATAATTTTCACAATTTCACAGTATTATTCAAACCTCAGCTTGAAATATGTATAAAAAACAGGAAAATCACATTTTTGACAGCACTGGTCCTTTAAGGAAACAATTCTGAACAAAACACATTTTAAATGAAAAGTAGAGACTTGTCATAAACCATTAGGCTCCATCTCTGTTAAGAGTTGGCTTGTTTGGACCCTTCATAGTCTGGAGTTTTCACTCTCCACCCCTCTCTCTCCTCCTCCTCCCCCTGTCTCCATCCCTCTCTCTCCTCCTCCTCCCCCTGTCTCCACCCCTCTCTCTCCTCCTCCTCCCCCTGTCTCCATCCCTCTCTCTCCTCCTCCTCCCCCTGTCTCCACCCCTCTCTCTCCTCCTCCTCCCCCTGTCTCCACCCCTCTCTCTCCTCCTCCTCCCCCTGTCTCCACCCCTCTCTCTCCTCCTCCTCCCCCTGTCTCCACCCCTCTCTCTTCTCCTCCTCCCCTGTCTCCATCCCCCTCTCTCCTCCTCCTCCCCCTGTCTCCACCCCTCTCTCTTCTCCTCCTCCCCTGTCTCCATCCCCCTCTCTCCTCCTCCTCCCCCTGTCTCCATCCCTCTCTCTCTCCTCCTCCTCCCCACTCTCCACCCCTCTCTCTCCTACTCCTCCCCATGTCTCCACCCCTCTCTCTCCTCCTCCTCCCCCTGTCTCCATCCCTCTCTCTCTCCTCCTCCTCCCCTGTCTCCACCCCCTCTCTCTCCTCCTCCTCCCCTGTCTCCATCCCTCTCTCTCCTCCTCCTCCCCCTGTCTCCATCCCTCTCTCTCCTCCTCCTCCCCCTGTCTCCACCCCTCTCTCTCCTCCTCCTCCCCACTCTCCACCCCTCTCTCTCCTACTCCTCCCCATGTCTCCACCCCTCTCTCTCCTCCTCCTCCCCCTGTCTCCATCCCTCTCTCTCTCCTCCTCCTCCCCCTGTCTCCACCCCTCTCTCTCCTCCTCCTCCCCCTGTCTCCATCCCTCTCTCTCCTCCTCCTCCCCCTGTCTCCATCCCTCTCTCTCCTCCTCCTCCCCACTCTCCACCCCTCTCTCTCCTCCTCCTCCCCCTGTCTCTATCCCTCTCCCTCCTCCCCCTATCTCCACCCCCCTCTCTCTCCTCTTCCTCCCCCTGTCTCCACTCCTCTCTCTCCTCCTCCTCCCCTGTCTCCACCCCTCTCTCTCCTCCTCCTCCCCTGTCTCCACCCCCTCTCTCTCCTCCTCCTCCCCCTGTCTCCATCCCTCTCTCTCCTCCTCCTCCCCCTGTCTCCATCCCTCTCTCTCCTCCTCCTCCCCCTGTCTCCACCCCTCTCTCTCCTCCTCCTCCCCCTGTCTCCATCCCTCTCTCTCCTCCTCCTCCCCTGTCTCCATCCCTCCCTCTCTCCTCCACCTCCCCCTGTCTCCATCCCTCCCTCCCCTCCACCTGTCTCCACCCCTCTCTCTCCTCCTCCTCCCCCTGTCTCCACCCCTCTCTCTCCTCTTCCTCCCCCTGTCTCCACCCCTCTCTCTCCTCTTCCTCCCTTGTCTCAACCCCTCTCTCTCCTCCTCCTCCCCCTGTCTCCACCCCTCTCTCTCCTCCTCCTCCCCCTGTCTCCATTCCTCTCTCTCCTCCTCCTCCCCTGTCTCCATCCCTCTCTCTCCTCCTCCCCCTGTCTCCACCCCTCTCTCTCCTCCTCCTCCCCCTGTCTCCACCCCCTCTCTCTCCTCCTCCTACCCCTGTCTCCACCCCTCTCTCTCCTCCTCCTCCCCTGTCTCCACCCCTCTCTCTCCTCCTCCTCCCCCTGTCTCCACCCCTCTCTCTCCTCCTCCTCCCCCTGTCTCCACCCCTCTCTCTCTCTCCAAGTTGAGGTACGTTGAGAACCTCCTGCCATGAGGAACACGTTTTCTCTTTCTCCTCAATGCTTCCATCCAATCCAATCCACCAGAAGTAGCTTTGTGTGATTTACTTCATGTGAACCATTCCACAATGACCTGAGTGTAACTGTTGCAACACCGGTTTTGTCAGTGAAGGTGGAATGATAACTCTCCTCTCCCACAGCAGACAACGGACTGTATTGATATCTCAGTTCCAGAGCATCTCCTGCGGCTTTACCTTTGATGATGATGTCCATCACTTCAGATGAAACCGGGTCGTTTCTGGTGTTTCTCCGCACTTGTGCTGAAGTGACTGGTGCAGTTTTCCACTTGTCTGAAGTAGAAGATGTCTACTTGGCGTGACTCTGTCTTGATCACAGGTAGTGGTAACCTGGAAAGTCCATCTGACTCTGTCTTGACCACAGGTAGTGGTAACCTGGAGCCATCTGACTCTGTCTTGACCACAGGTAGTGGTAACCTGGAGTCCATCTGACTCTGTCTTGACCACAGGTAGTGGTAACCTGGAGTCCATCTGACTCTGTCTTGACCACAGGTAGTGGTAACCTGGAGTCCATCTGACTCTGTCTTGACCACAGGTAGTGGTAACCTGGAGTCCATCTGACTCTGTCTTGACCACAGGTAGTGTGGTAACCTGGAGTCCATCTGACTCTGTCTTGACCACAGGTAGTGGTAACCTGGAGTCCATCTGACTCTGTCTTGACCACAGGTAGTGGTAACCTGGAGTCCATCTGCATCACAGGGGTTTGGTGGCACCTTAATTGGGGAGGACGGGCTCGTGGTAATGGCTGGAGCGGAATTAGGGGAATGGTATCAAATACATCAAACACATGGTTTCCATGGTTTCCATGTGTTTGATGCCATTCTATTTGCTCCATTCCAGACATTATTATGAGCCGTCCTCCCCTCAACAGCCTCCACTGATCTGCATTGCAGTGCAGTTCTGACCTGCGGTACTTGATGTCGTAGGTGTGTGCTGACAACAAAGCCTGCCTTTACATTCTGCTGGCAGCAAGTGACAGAATCCTAGTATGAGGTCCAAAGATGCTCGTCAGCGAACAATGATTTGTGAGAAGGGTGACCAAGGGCTTCTCATTCTATCTGTGCATTAGTTACTTTCTGCTTCGTTCAATGTCCTTGGTGTGAAAGCCTTTTCTTCACCAGAAGGCATGATATGGGACAAGACTGCTTCCACACCATAGAGACTCACGCTGACCAGCTCCAGTACTTTGTTGTTGACTAAAACGTCCAAGTCAGCCTTGACTTTTGGTCTGATAGCATAAAGTACAATCTCCATATGCACCAGCTGGCCCTGTGTCAATCTCCATACTCACCAGCTGGCCCTGTGTCAATCTCCATACTCACCAGCTGTCCCTCTAGCAAGGTAGACATAGTAGCCGTGTGGCCCCCCCAAGCAACAGTCAGGATATTCAGTGTGACTTCTTGGTCTGATGAGTCACTCACCTCAGTGTTCTCCTGGTCTGATGAGTCACTCACCTCAGTGTTCTCTTGGTCTAATGAGTCACTCACCTCAGTGTTCTCCTGGTCTGATGACTCACTCACCTCAGTGTTCTCTTGGTCTGATGAGTCACTCACCTCAGTGATCTCCTGGTCTAATGAGTCACTCACCTCAGTGTTCTCCTGGTCTGATGAGTCACTCACCTAAGTGTTCTCTTGGTCTGATGAGTCACTCACCTCAGTGTTCTCCTGGTCTGATGAGTCACTCACCTCAGTGTTCTCCTGGTCTGATGAGTCACTCACCTCAGTGTTCTCCTGGTCTAATGAGTCACTCACCTCAGTGTTCTCCTGGTCTGATGACTCACTCACCTCAGTGTTCTCCTGGTCTGATGAGTCACTCACCTCAGTGTTCTCTTGGTCTGATGAGTCACTCACCTCAGTGTTCTCCTGGTCTGATGAGTCACTCACCTCAGTGTTCTCTTGGTCTGATGAGTCACTCACCTCAGTGTTCTCCTGGTCTGATGAGTCACTCACCTCAGTGTTCTCCTGGTCTAATGAGTCACTCACCTCAGTGTTCTCCTGGTCTGATGAGTCACTCACCTAAGTGTTATATTGGTCTGATGAGTAACTCACCTCAGTGTTCTCCTGCTCAACAGTGTGAACATCTCTTTTTCATTTGTTGGAATGTCTCTGGACAATCCATGTTCTTACACCAGCATGTAGATACTTGATGTCCCACCATGCCACATGTGACTTGATTTCCCTGTCTCTGATTTTCAGTTGAAACTCTGTGCACTTTTCCTTTTTTTGTGATCAACTTTTTATTTATTTGAAAGGAAAATAGACAAGAATAAATAGCAGCAGGAATGGTTATACAGCTAGAAACACAATACTGTTAAAATATATTTCAGAACAAATAGCAGCAGGAATGGTTATACAGCTAGAGACACAATACTGTTAAAATATATATCAGAACAAATAGCAGCAGGAATGGTTATACAGCTAGAAACACAATACTGTTAAAATATATATCAGTATATTATGGAAACTAGTTATTGCAGATAAATACAATTATAATAAACCACATATACAATCACCCACCTCAGCTGCATCAACCCACCCTCCAACCCCTCCTAGGACCACCCTCATTTGCACTAAAATGATAATGAACGGTCAATCTGAAAGTCACCCAGTAAAATACTACTTGAGTAAAAGTCTAAAAGTATTTGGTTTTAAATATACTTAAGTATCAAAATTAAATGTAATTGCTAAAATATACTTAAGTATCAAAAGTAAAAGTACAAGTATAAATCATTTCAAATTCCTTACATAAAGCAAACCAGACGATTTTCTTGCTTTTAAAATGTACGTTCAGCCAGAGGCACACTCCAACACTCAGACAATTTACAAACAAAGCATTTGTGTTTAGTGAGTCTGCCAGATCAGAGGCAGTAGGGATGTTCTCTTGATAAGTGTGTGAATTGGACCATTTTCTGTCCTGCTAAGCATTCAAAATGTAACAAGTACTTTTGGGTGTCAGGGAAAATGTATGGAGTAAAAAGTACATTATTTTCTTTAGGGGATGTAGTGAAGTAAAAGTAAAAGTAGTCAAAAATATAAATAGTAAAGTCAAGTACAGATCAATCAATCAATTTTATTTTATATAGCCCTTCTTACATCAGCTAATATCTCGAAGTGCTGTACAGAAACCCAGCCTAAAACCCCAAACAGCTAGTAATGCAGGTGTAGAAGCACGGTGGCTAGGAAAAACTCCCTAGAAAGGCCAAAACCTAGGAAGAAACCTAGAGAGGAACCAGGCTATGAGGGGTGGCCAGTCCTCTTCTGGCTGTGCCGGGTGGAGATTATAACAGAACCATGCCAAGATGTTCAAAAATGTTCATAAGTGACAAGCATGGTCAAATAATAATCAGGAATAAATCTCAGTTGGCTTTTCATAGCCGATCATTAAGAGTTGAAAACAGCAGGTCTGGGACAGGTAGGGGATCCATAACCGCAGGCAGAACAGTTGAAACTGGAATAGCAGCAAGGCAAGGCGGACTGGGGACAGCAAGGAGTCACCACGGCCGGTAGTCCCGACGAATGGTCCT
This sequence comes from Coregonus clupeaformis, assembly GCF_020615455.1. Lineage (NCBI taxonomy): Eukaryota > Metazoa > Chordata > Actinopteri > Salmoniformes > Salmonidae > Coregonus > Coregonus clupeaformis. Next base: position 874,988 of record NW_025533495.1, read on the forward strand.
AGGGCTCAGGTCTCTCAGTTGGCTTTTCATAGCCGATCATTAAGAGTTGAAAACAGCAGGTCTGGGACAGGTAGGGGGTTTCGTAACCGCAGGCAGAACAGTTGAAACTGGAATAGCAGCAAGGCCAGGCGGACTGGGGACAGCAAGGTGTCATCATGCCCGGTAGTCCTGACGTATGGTCCTAGGGCTCAGGTTCTCAGAGAGAAAGAGAGAACGAGAGAATTAGAGAGAGCATACTTAAATTCACACAGGACACTGGATAAGACAGGAGAAGTACTCCAGGTATAACCAACTAACCCCAGCCCCCGACACATAAACTACTGCAGCATAAATACTGGAGGCTGAGACAGGAGCGTCCGGAGACACTGTGGCCCCATCCGAAGAAACCCCGGACAGGGCCAAACAGGAAGGATATAACCCCACCCACTCTGCCAAAGCACAGCCCCCGCACCACTAGAGGGATATCCTCAACCACCAACTTACAATCCTGAGACAAGGCCGAGTATAGCCCACAGAGGTCTCCACCACAGCACAAACCAAGGGGGGGCGCCAACCCAGACAGGAAGATCACGTCAGTAACTCAACCCACTCAAGTGACGCACCCCTCCCAGGGACGGCATGAAAGAGCACCAGCAAGCCAGTGACTCAGCCCCTGCAACAGGGTTAGAGGCAGAGAACCCCAGTGGAGAGGGGAACCGGCCTGGCAGAGACAGCAAGGGCTGTTCGTTGCTCCAGAGCCTTTCCGTTCACCTTCACACTCCTGGGCCAGACTACACTCAATCATATGACCTACTGAAGAGATAAGTCTTCAGTAAAGACTTAAAGGTTGAGACCGAGTCTGCGTCTCTCACATGGGTAGGCAGACTGTTCCATAAAAATGGAGATCTATAGGAGAAAGCCCTGCCTCCCGCTGTTTGCTTAGAAATTCTAGGGACAATTAGGAGGCCTGCGTCTTGTGACCGTAGCGTACGTATTGGTATGTACGGCAGGACCAACTCGGAAAGATAGGTAGGAGCAAGCCCATGTAACGCTTTATAGGTTAAAAGTAAAACCTTGAAATCAGCCCTTGCCTTAACAGGAAGCCAGTGTAGGGAAGCTAGCACTGGAGTAATATGATCAAATTTACCCCAAAAAACTACTTAAGTAGTACTTTAAAGTATTTTTACTTAAGTACTTTACACCACTGGTTAACTCTCTTTCTTAGCTAGCTTGACTATGCACTTGCCTCTGCTAGCAATACACTGTGCTAACATTAGCCTAGACTGTACCACAGAAAATAACAGTTTTAAACAGTTGTAAAAACCCACTTCTTCCAGACAGAATAGTTCCTGTAGATTCAGACTTACTCATCACCAATCTTTTGTTATGTCTGGTGGGTTTCATAACCACGTCTGTATAACAATTCAATAATGATGAGACAGGAGACAGGAATCAGTTCAACCATTTATCTGGAACGTGATCATCTCAACACATACAAACCCCCATGATGCTCTGCAGCACAACCCCAATATACAACAAATACATATATAAGTAAATGGACACTAAACAAAACTCATAGAGGAATTTAAATGTTCAGTTGTAGAAAGTAGGGCCATGGGATAGGGTCAGAAAGGTCAGTATGTTTGATAACTGGTTACAGAGGTGACATAACAAGCATAAGGTCCATTATAACACAGTGAAGTAGAGGTGGGAGCTAAAAGCAGACATGGACAGTGAGACGGTGTGAGGAGGTCAGGGGTGAAACACTAGATCAGGACAGGTAGAAATGGCAGTGCTGGTTTTGTTCAGTGTGTGTGTGTGTGTCCAGTGTATGTATGTGTGTCCAGTGTGTGTGTGTGTGTGTGTGTGTGTGTGTCCAGTGTGTGTTTGTCCAGTGTGTGTGTGCGTCCTGTGTGTGTGTGTGTTCAATGTGTGTGTGTCCAGTATGTGTGTGTGTTCAGTGTCAGTGTGTGTGTTCAGTGTGTGAGTGTGTGTGTTTCCAGTGTGTGTGTGTGTGTGTGTGTGAGTCCTGTGTGTGTTTGTCCAGTGTGTGTGTGTGTCCAGTGTGTGTGTGTGTTCAGTGTGTGTTCAGTGTGTGTGTCCAATGTGTATGTATGTGTGTGTCCAGTGTGTGTGTGTGTGTGAATCCAGTGTGTGTATGTGTGTGTGTGTCCAGTGTGTGTGTGTCCAGTGTGTGTGTGTCCACTGTGTGTGTGTGTGTGTGTGTGTGTTCAGCGTGTGTGTGTTCAGTGTGTGTGTGTATCCAGCGTGTATGTTTAGTGTGTGTGTGTCCAGTGTGTGTGTGTGTGTGTGTTCAGCGTGTGTGTGTTCAGTGTGTGTGTGTCCAGTGTCCAGTGTGTGTGTGTGTGATCAGTGTGTGTGTGTGTGTGTGTGTGTGTCCAGTGTGTGTGTGTGTCCAGTGTGTGTGTGTCCAGTGTGTGTGTGTGTGTGTGTCCAGTGTGTGTGTCCTGTGTGTGTGTGTGTGTGTGTGTCAGGTGTGTGTGTCCAGTGTGTATGTGTGTGTGTGTGTCCAGTGTTTGTGTGTGTGTGTGTGTGTGTCCAGTGTGTGTGTGTGTCCAGTGTGTGTGTGTGTGTGTACAGTGTGTGTGTCCTGTGTGTATGTGTGTGTGTGTCCAGTGTGAGTGTGTGTGTGTGTGTGTCCAGTGTGAGTGTGTGTCCAGCGTGTGTGTGTGTGTCCAGTGTGTGCGTCCAGTGTGTGTGTGTGTTTGTGTGTGTCCAGTGTGTGTGTGTCCAGTGTGTGTGTGTGTCTGTGTGTGTCCAGTGTGTGTGAGTGTGTGTGTAAGTGTGTATGTGTGTGTGTCCAGTGTCTGTGTGTGTGTCCAGTGTGTGTTTCAAGTGTGTGTGTGTGTGTGTGTCCTGTGTGTCAGGTGTGTATGTGTCCAGTGTGTGTGTGTGTGTGTCCTGTGTGTGTGTGTGTGTGTGTGTCCTGTGTGTGTGTGTGTGTGTCAGGTGTGTGTGTGTCCAGTGTGTGTGTGTCCAGTGTGTATGTGTGTGGGTCCAGTGTGAGTGTGTGTGTGTGTGTGTCCAGCGTATATGTATGTGTCCAGTGTGTGTGTCCAGTGTGTGTGTGTGTTTGTGTGTGTCCAGTGTGTGTGTGTGTGTGTGTCCATGTGTGTGTGTGTGTGTGTCCAGTGTGTGTGTGTCCAGTGTGTGTGTCCGTCCAGTGTGTGTGAGTGTGTGTGTGTGTGTGTCCAGTTTGTGAGTGTGTTCTTTGTGTGTGTGTGTCCAGTGTGTGTGTGTGTGTCCTGTGTGTGTTTCCTGTGTGTGTGTCCAGTGTGTGTGAGTGTGTGTCCAGTGTGTGTGAGTGTGTGTCCAGTGTGTGTGTGTGTGTCCAGTGTGTGTGTGTGTCCTGTGTGTGTGTCCAGTGTGTGTGTCCTGTGTGAGTTGTGTGTCCTCTGTGTGTGTGTGTGTGTGTGTGTCCAGTGTGTGTGTTTCCAGTGTGTGTGTGTTCAGTGTGTGTGTGTTCAGTGTGTGTGTGTGTGTGTCCAGTGTGTGTGTGTGTGTGTGTCCAGTGTGTGTGTGTGTGTGTCCAGTGTGTGTGTGTCCAGTGTGTGTGTCCGTCCAGTGTGTGTGAGTGTGTGTGTGTGTGTGTCCAGTTTGTGAGTGTGTTCTTTGTGTGTGTGTGTCCAGTGTGTGTGTGTGTGTCCTGTGTGTGTTTCCTGTGTGTGTGTCCAGTGTGTGTGAGTGTGTGTCCAGTGTGTGTGAGTGTGTGTCCAGTGTGTGTGTGTGTGTCCAGTGTGTGTGTGTGTCCTGTGTGTGTGTCCAGTGTGTGTGTCCTGTGTGAGTTGTGTGTCCTCTGTGTGTGTGTGTGTGTGTGTGTCCAGTGTGTGTGTTTCCAGTGTGTGTGTGTTCAGTGTGTGTGTGTTCAGTGTGTGTGTGTGTGTGTCCAGTGTGTGTGCGTGTCCAGAGTGTGTGTGTGTCCAGTGTCCAGTGTGTGTGTGTGTGTGTTTGTCCAGTGTGTGTCCAGTGTGTGTGTGATCAATGTATGTGTGTCCTGTGTGTGTGGGTGTGTGTGTGTGTCCAGTGTGTGTTTGTCCGGTGTGTGTGTGTTCAGTGTGTTTGTTCAGTGTGTGTGTGTGTCCCCAGTGTGTGTGTGTGTGTCAGTGTGTGTATGTGTCCAGTGTGTGTGTGTGTCCAGTGTGTCAGTGTGTGTGTGTGTGTGTGTCCAGTGTTTGTGTGTGTCCAGTGTGTGTGTGTGTGTGTCAGTGTTACCATGGTTATTATTTACAGGGACACTGAGGAGTCGTCATGAACCCAAAACCCTGGATAGAGGGGGTCAGTGAATGTGGAGTGGAATGTGTTCAGGTGGGTCAGTGTGTCAGAGGAGACTCTGTAGAAGGACAGAGTGCCGGCTGGCCAGTCCAGATACACTCCTACTCTGTGGGAGCTGGAGGGGGGGACGTCTATGGTAGTGGACTTATTATTGTGCCAGGCAGAGTAACTGTTGCCAGAGCAGTTCAGACTCCAGGACTTGTCATTGTATCCAATCACACAGTCAATACCCCCTCCTCTCCTGCTGATTCCTTTATATGTCACTCCTATATAAGCCCCTCCCCCACTCCACTCTACCTCCCAGTAACAGCGCCCAGTCAGACCCTCTCTACACAGCACCTGATGCCAGAACTCAAATCTCTCTGTGTGATCAGGATACGGCTGCTCAACTCTCCTCCATGTCACCTTTCTGTTCTCCTCAGACAGAGAGAGGAGTCTGTTTACTGTGTTTGGGTCCAGTGTGAGATCACAGACATCTGATGGATGAAACCAGACACAATATTAGAAATCATCATCATTCACATTAGAATGTTAACTCACTTTTCACAAATTAATTTAATGTAGATGTTTCTAGGTATCAAAAGGAGAAGTTAAGGTAACTTGAGACTTGTTGAATGATCATATGTTATACTCTATGGTAATATAAAACACACTTATTCCCATTAATTACACACACACACATACACACTGAACACACACACACACAAACACACACATCCTGAACAAACACACACACACACACACACACACTGAACACACATACCCACACACACAAACACACACATCCTGAACACACACACACACACATCCTGAACACACACATTTCTAAAGTAACATGAACACGCCACACATACACAGACACACACATTGTCAAAGCAACTCTTTGTAAACTTTGGTGTCCCTGATTTGTGCTTCTGTAGAACTACAGCTGATATTTACTATGACCAAGTAAGTCATGATGGTGGTCTTTGACTTTGACTTCACTTGAATTAAGACTTATTCTTAGTCATATTCTTCACAGCAGTCAACACTCACATTTTCTAAGTCCAGGTTTCATTGTGTTCTCACCACCATGTTCCACACTGTAGCGGTAAGCAGAAGAACAGACAGTCATTGAGGGATACACCTGAACTCACACACACACACACACACACACACACACACACACACACACACACACACACACACACACACACACACACACACACACACACACACACACACACACACACACACACACACACACACACACACACACACACACACACACACACACACACACACACACACACACACATTCAGCATATAACTTTGTACAAGCGTTGGTAAGAATGTTTGTCAGTGTGTGTGTCCAGTGTGTGTGTGTGTCTGTGTGTGTGTTTGTGTGTGTCCAGTGTGCGTGTGTGTGTGTGTCCAGTTGTCCAGTTGCATGTGTTCAGTGTATGTGTGTGTCCAGTGTATGTGTGTGTGTGTGTGTGAGTGTTTTTCCAGTGTGTGTCCAGTATGAGTGTGTGTGTGTGTATCCAGTGTGTGTGTGTGTGTGTGTATGTGTGTCCAGTGTATGTGTATGTCCAGTATGTGTGTGTGTGTATCCAGTGTGTGTACTGATACACATGCACACACACACACACTGGACACAAACACACACACACACACACTCACACACACACAGGACAAGCGGTGGTAAGAATAATTGTCTGTGTGTGTGTCCAGTGTGTGTGTGCGAGTGTGTGTGGGTTCAGTGTGATGTGTGTGTCCAGTGTACGTTTCTGTGTGTGTGTGTGTGTGTGTGTGTGTGTGTGTGTGTCTAGTATGTGTGTCCAGTGTGTGTGTGTCCAGTATGTGTGTGTGTGTGTACATTGTACGTGTCTGTGTGTGTGTGTGTGTCTAGTTTGTGTGTCCAGTGTGTGTGTGTGTATGTATGTGTGTGTGTGTGTGTCTAGTGTGTGTGTGTCCAGTATGTGTGTGTGTCCAGAATGTGTGTGTGTGTGTGTGTGTCCAGTGTGTGTGTGTCCAGTGTGTGTGTGTGTCCAGTGTGTGTGTGTGTCCAGTGTGTGTGTCCAGTGTTTGTGTGTGTCCAGTGTGTGTGTGTCCAGTGTGTGTCCAATGTGTGTGTTTGTTTGTGTGTGTGTGTGTGTCCAGTGTGTGTTTGTGTCCATTGTGTGTGTGTCCAGTGTGTGTGTGTGCGTGTGTTTGTGTGTGTCCAGTTTGTGTGTGTGTGGGTCCAGTGTGTGTGTGTGTGTGTGTGGGTCCAGTGTGTGTGTGTCCAGTGTTTGTCTGTGTGTCCAGCGTGTGTGTGTGTGTCCAGCGTGTGTGTGTGTCCAGTGTGTGTGTGTGTGTGTGTGAGTGAGTGTGTCCAGTTGTTGTGTGTGTCCAGTGTGTGTTTGTGTGTTTATGTGTGTGTGTGTGTGTCCAGTGTGTGTGTGTGTCCAGTGTGTTTATGTGTGTGTGTGTTTGTGTGTGTGTGTGTGTGTGTGTGTGTGTCCAGTGTGTGTGTGTGTCCAGTGTGTGTGTGTGTGTCCAGTGTGTGTGTCCAGTGTTTGTGTGTGTCCAGTGTGTGTGTGTCCAGTGTGTGTCCAATGTGTGTGTTTGTTTGTGTGTGTGTGTGTGTCCAGTGTGTGTTTGTGTCCATTGTGTGTGTGTCCAGTGTGTGTGTGTGCGTGTGTTTGTGTGTGTCCAGTTTGTGTGTGTGTGGGTCCAGTGTGTGTGTGTGTGTGTGGGTCCAGTGTGTGTGTGTCCAGTGTTTGTCTGTGTGTCCAGCGTGTGTGTGTGTCCAGCGTGTGTGTGTGTCCAGTGTGTGTGTGTGTGTGTGTGAGTGAGTGTGTCCAGTTGTTGTGTGTGTCCAGTGTGTGTTTGTGTGTTTATGTGTGTGTGTGTGTGTCCAGTGTGTGTGTGTGTCCAGTGTGTTTATGTGTGTGTGTGTGTGTGTGTGTGTGTGTGTGTCCATTGTGTGTGTGTCCAGCGTGTGTGTGTGTCCAGTATGTGTGTGTGTCCATTGTTTGTGTGTCCAATGTGTGTGTCCAGTGTGTGTGTGTCCAGGTGTGTGAGTGTCCAGTGTGTGTGTGTGTGTCCAGTGTGTGTGTGTGTGTGTGTGCAGTGTGTGGGTGTGTGTGTCCAGTGTGTGTGTGTTCAGTGTGTGTGTTTGTGTGTGTGTCCAGTGTGTGTGTGTGTGTGTGTGTGTGTGTGTGTGTGTGTGTGTGTGTCTAGTTTGTGTGTGTCCAGTGTGTATGTGTCCAGTGTGTGTGTGTCTAATGTGTGTGTGTGTGTGTGTGTGTGTGTCCAGTGTGTGTGTGTGTCCAGTGTGTGTGTTTGTGTGTGTGTATTTGTCCAGTGTGTGTGTGTCCAGGTTGTGTGTCCAGTGTGTGTGTGTCCAGTGTGTTTGCGTCCAGTGTGTGTGTGTGTCAAGGATGTGTGTGTGTTTGTGTGTTTGTGTGTGTCCAGTGTGTGTGTCCATGTGTGTGATATATGTGTGTGTGTGTGTGTGTGTGTGTGTGTCCAGTGTTTGTGTGTCCAGTGTGTGTGTCCAGTGTGTGTGTGTGTGTGTGTGTGTGTGTGTCCTGTGTGTGTGTGTGTGTGTCTAGTTTGTGTGTGTCCAGTGTGTATGTGTCTAGTGTTAGTGTGTGTGTGTGTGTGTGTCCATTGTGTGTGTGTCCAGTGTGTGTGTGTCCAGTGTGTGTTTGTGTGTGTGAATTTGTCCAGTGTGTGTGTGTCCAGTGTGTGTCCAGTGTGTGTCAAGTGTAGGTTTGTGTCCAGTGTGTGTGTGTGTGTGTGTGTGTCCAGTGTACTTTGTGTGTTTGTGTTTGTGTGTGTCCTGTGTGTGTGTGTGTCCTGTATGTGTGTGTGTGTGTCCAGTGTGTGTGTGTGTGTGTGTGTGTGTGTGTCCAGTGTGTGTGTCCATCCACACTTGACACACACACACACACACACACACACTGGACTACACACACACACACACAAGGGACACACACATTCACACACACTGGACACACACTCACACACACATTGGACACACACAGACACACTGAACACACACACACAAACAATGGACACACACACACTGGACACACACACACACTGGATACACAAACACACCACACACAAACACACACACAGGACACACACTGGACACACACACACACACACACACTGGACACACACACACACACACACACACACAGTCTTTATATAACTTAGTCCAAGTGGTGGTCAGAATGTTTGTCTTAACTAGCCTGATAACTCCAACATGTCTGATATGAACATTGACATAAACCCTCTACATACTTGAGTTTCTCCAGTCTGCAGTGTGGATCCTCCAGTCCAGCAGAGAGCAGTCTGACTCCTGAGTCTCCTGGGTGATTGTAGCTCAGGTCCAGCTCTCTCAGGTGTGAGGGGTTTGACCTCAGAGCTGAGATCAGAGAAGCACAGCCTTCCTCTGTGACTAGATTGCCTGACAGCCTGCAAAGAGTCAAATCATATTAAAACCACACTGCTATTTTTTGGTGGTCAAAATAGTGGCAGTATATTTTTTTCAACATTTTCAGATACATCAGTGTCCTGAAACCTGCCATATCTATTCATAAATTAATGTATCATTATTAGAAAAAATCATAATATTGCTTGTAGAGAGAAAAATGCATATTACAAATATTTGAGTAGACTGACCAGAGCAGTTTAAAAAGCAGTATCAGTCAAATGACAGACAGTGAGGTATCAGATTTAGATTGACTTTATGTATCTAGTCCCCCCATTTGAAGAAGTCAAAAGTATTCTGACCAATTCACTTATAGTGTATTAAAGTAGTCAAAAGTTTAGTATTTGGTCCCAAACTCGTTGGTTGCATTTGCAGTTTGTTTTGGTTGTGTTTTGGGTTATGTTTTGTCCAATAGTAACTGAATGGTGGATGATGACTGGATTTATCTTCTGTCTAAGTGAGTAGATAACAGGTTTCTAAACACTACTAACTGAATCCTGATGATGACATGATTAAGAAAAATCATGAATTAATTATTAATAATAATTAGTGAGAGAGTTACAGAGGCTACAACAAAACATGCTAACCTCTCACCATTACCAATAACAGAGGGGGTATGATCCTTGTTCCTCTGTAACTTTCTCATTCATCATCATTCACGATTCATTCATGATTATTCATAATCATGGTAGCATCCACATGAATGTAGAAGTGTTCAGAAACATCTTCTATTCTTACTGACAATACAAGTGAAGTGACTCCAAAATGACAGAACATTATTCACCATTCAGTTTCTATTGGGAAAAACATCATCCAAAACACAACCAAGACAAACTCCAAATGCATTCAACAAGTTTGTAGAATCACAGGCTTGATGTAATCACTGTGGGTAAGGAATATGGGACCAAATACTAAACTTAAGACTACTTTAATACAATATAAGTGAATATGTCCAAATTATTACGACTTCTTCAAATGGGAGAACTAGACACATAAAATGCTTTCATTTCTAAACGGTAAAACAGATATGTATGAAAAACCTAAAATAAAAGGTGACATTCTGTACGGTCGCTTAATATGAAACATTCTATCTCAAATCCAAAATGCTGGAGCATAGCACCAAATGTAAAACTGTAAGCTTCACTGTCCAAACACATATGGTGTGGACTATGTGTGCCTGGTAAACACATGTGGATCTGGTGAACAGTTATCACTTGTTGACCAACTACAGGAATACTGACCTCAGAGTCTCCAGTTTACAGTGGGGATTCCCCTGTCCAGCAGAGAGCAGCTTCACTCCTGAATCCTTCAGGTCATTGTTACTCAGATCCAGCTCTCTCAGGTGTGAGGGGTTTGACCACAGAGCTGAGACCAGAGAAGCACAGCCTTCCTCTGTGACTAGACAGCCTGACAGCCTGCAAAGAGTCAAATCATATTAAAACCACACTGCTATTCTTTGGTGGTGAAAATAGTGGCAGTATATTTTTTCATTCATACCAGTGTCCTGAAACCTGCCATTTATATATTATTATTAGAAAAAATCATAATATTGCTTGTAGATAGAAAAATGTATAGTACAAATATTTGAGTAGACTGACCAGAGCAGTTTAAAAAGCAGTATCAGTCAAAAGACAGACAGTGAGGTATCAGATTTAGATTGACTTTATGTATCTAGTCCCCCATTTGAAGAAGTCAAAAGTATTCTGACCAATTCACTTATAGTGTATTAAAGTAGTCAAAAGTTTAGTATTTGGTCCCAAACTCGTTGGTTGCATTTGCAGTTTGTTTTGGTTGTGTTTTGGGTTATGTTTTGTCCAATAGTAACTGAATGGTGGATGATGACTGGATTTATCTTCTGTCTAAGTGAGTAGATAACAGGTTTCTAAACACTACTAACTGAATCCTGATGATGACATGATTAAGAAAAATCATGAATTAATTATTAATAATAATTAGTGAGAGAGTTACAGAGGCTACAACAAAACATGCTAACCTCTCACCATTACCAATAACAGAGAAGGTATGATCCTTGTGCCTCTGTAACTTTCTCATTCATCATCATTCACGATTCATTCATGATTATTCATAATCATGGTAGCATCCACATGAATGTAGAAGTGTTCAGAAACATCTTCTATTCTTACTGACAATACAAGTGAAGTGACTCCAAAATGACAGAACATTATTCACCATTCAGTTTCTATTGGGAAAAACATCATCCAAAACACAACCAAGACAAACTCCAAATGCATTCAACAAGTTTGTAGAATCACAGGCTTGATGTAATCACTGTGGGTAAGGAATATGGGACCAAATACTAAACTTAAGACTACTTTAATACAATATAAGTGAATATGTCCAAATTATTACGACTTCTTCAAATGGGAGAACTAGACACATAAAATGCTTTCATTTCTAAACGGTAAAACAGATATGTATGAAAAACCTAAAATAAAAGGTGACATTCTGTACGGTCGCTTAATATGAAACATTCTATCTCAAATCCAAAATGCTGGAGCATAGCACCAAATGTAAAACTGTAAGCTTCACTGTCCAAACACATATGGTGTGGACTATGTGTGCCTGGTAAACACATGTGGATCTGGTGAACAGTTATCACTTGTTGACCAACTACAGGAATACTGACCTCAGAGTCTCCAGTTTACAGTGGGGATTCCCCTGTCCAGCAGAGAGCAGCTTCACTCCTGAATCCTTCAGGTCATTGTTACTCAGATCCAGCTCTCTCAGGTGTGAGGGGTTTGACCACAGAGCTGAGACCAGAGAAGCACAGCCTTCCTCTGTGACTAGACAGCCTGACAGCCTGCAAAGAGTCAAATCATATTAAAACCACACTGCTATTCTTTGGTGGTGAAAATAGTGGCAGTATATTTTTTCATTCATACCAGTGTCCTGAAACCTGCCATTTATATATTATTATTAGAAAAAATCATAATATTGCTTGTAGATAGAAAAATGTATAGTACAAATATTTGAGTAGACTGACCAGAGCAGTTTAAAAAGCAGTATCAGTCAAAAGACAGACAGTGAGGTATCAGATTTAGATTGACTTTATGTATCTAGTCCCCCATTTGAAGAAGTCAAAAGTATTCTGACCAATTCACTTATAGTGTATTAAAGTAGTCAAAAGTTTAGTATTTGGTTGTGAACTCATTGGTTGCATTTGCAGTTTGTTTTGGTTGTGTTTTGGGTTATGTTTTGTCCAATAGTAACTGAATGGTGGATGATGACTGGAGTAATTTTCTGTCTAAGTGAGTAGATAACATGTTTCTAAACACTACTAAATTAATCCTAATGATGCCATGATTAATAAAAATCATGAATGAATCATGAATAATAATGAGTGAGAAAGTTACAGAGGCTACAACAAAACATGCTAACCTCTCACCATTACCAATAACAGAGAAGGTATGATCCTTGTGCCTCTGTAACTTTCTCATTCATCATCATTCACGATTCATTCATGATTATTCATAATCATGGTAGCATCCACATGAATGTAGAAGTGTTCAGAAACATCTTCTATTCTTACTGACAATACAAGTGAAGTGACTCCAAAATGACAGGACATTATTCACCATTCAGTTTCTATTGGGAAAAACATAATCCAAAACACAACCAAAACAAACTGCAAATGCATTCAACAAGTTTGTAGAATCACAAGCTTGATGTAATCACTGCAGGTAAGGAATATGGGACCAAATACTAAACGTATGACTACTTTAATACAATATAAGTGAATATGTCCAAATTATTACGACATATACAAATGGGAGAAATAGATACATAAAGTGCTTTCATTTCTAAACAGTAACACAGATATGTATGAAAATATCCTCAAATAAAAGGTGACATTCTGTACTGTCGCCTAATATGAAACATTCTATCTCAAATCCAAAATGCTGGAGCATAGCACCAAATGTAAAACTGTAAGCTTCACTGTCCAAACACATATGGTGTGGACTATGTGTGCCTGGTAAACACATGTGGATCTGGTGAACAGTTATCACTTGTTGACCAACTACAGGAATACTGACCTCAGAGTCTCCAGTTTACAGTGGGGATTCCCCAGTCCAGCAGAGAGCAGCTTCACTCCTGAATCCTTCAGGTCATTGTTACTCAGATCCAGCTCTCTCAGGTGTGAGGGGTTTGACTTCAGAGCTGATACCAGAGAAGCACAGCCTTTCTCTGTGAGTCCACAGAATGACAGCCTGACAAAGAGATCATCATGATTTCACAAACACACTGTTAATTTAACACCAGTAGTGTAGAAGGACAATGGCAGATGCATTTGGTTTATTCTCTTAAACAACATACAGATTCATCTTCCGTCTCCTAGAATTGTATGGTCATATTGTTATACTAATGTGAACACCAATGCACTGATTCAGTAAGTTTTTCAATATAATATAATATATTATATACATATTATAATATATATATATTTCTCTAAACTGAATATTTATTCCTGATGATTAGTACTTAAATGTCATTTGATGTACTCACAGAGCAGCTCTGGAGGCTTTGACCACTGGCAGCAGCCTCAGAAGACCTTCCTCTGATCTGGAGTATTTCTTCAGGTCAAACACATCCAGCTCCTTTTCTGAAGTCAGCAACACAAAGACCAGAGCTGACCACTGTGCAGGTGACAGTTTGACTTCTGAGAGACTTCCTGATCTCAGGTAGCTTTGGATCTCCTCCACTAGAGAATGGTCATTCAGTTCATTCAGACAGTGGAACAGATTGATGCACCTCTCTGGAGAGGGATTCTCCCTGATCTTCTCCTTGATGTACTTGACTGTTTCTTCATGGCTCTGTGAGCTGCTTCTTGTCTTTGTCAGTAGACCTCGTAAGTGCTTCTGATTGGACTCCAGTGAGAGGCCCAGAAGGAAGCGGAGGAACAGGTCCAGGTTTCCCGTCTCACTTAGTAAGGCTTTATCCACAGCACTCTTGTAGAAGGTAACTTTACGCTTGTGTCTGATCCTCACAGAAAAGTTACTGGACGTTGATTGAGGTTCATCCATTCGATTCTCATTGTTGTTGATCAATGAGAGGAACACATATACAGCAGCCAGAAACTCCTGAATGCTCAGATGCACAAAGCAGTACACCTTGTCCTGGTACAGCCCACATTCCTCTTTAAAGAGCTGTGTGCACAATCCTGAGTACACTGAGGCTTCATTGACATCAATGCCAGCCTCTTTCAGGTCTTCTTCATAGAAAATCAGATTGCCCTTCACAAGCTGTTGAAAAGCCAGTTTTCCCAGTGACAGAATGATCTCTTTATTCCAGTGTGGACCTGTCTCTTCTTTCCCAATATACTTTTCATTCTTCTGTTTGGTATGAAACTCCACAAGGTGTGAGTACATCTCAGTCAGAGTCTTGGGCATCTCTTCTCTCTTATGTTTCAACATGTGTTCAAGGACTGGTGCAGAAATCCAACAGAAGACTGGAATGTGGCACATGATGTGGAGGCTCCTTGATGTCTTTATGTGTGAGATGATTCTGCTGGCCAGGTCCTCATCACTGAATCTCTTCCTGAAGTACTCCTGCTTCTGTGGGTCATTGAACCCTCGTACCTCTGTCACCTGGTCAACACACACTGAAGGGATCTTATTGGCTGCTGCAGGTCGGGTAGTTATCCAGAGGAGAGCAGAGGGAAGCAGATTTCCCTTGATGAGATTTGTCAGCAGAACATCCACTGATGTTGACTCTGTGACGTCACAACAGATCTTGTTCTTCTGGAAGTCTAGGGGCAGTCGGCACTCATCCAGACCATCAAAGATGAACAGAACTTTGTACTTGTCGTAGTTGGAGATTCTTGATTCTTTGGTTTCGATTGAGAAGTGATTGAGAAGTTCAATGAAAGTGTATTTTTCCTTTTTCATCAAATTCAGCTCCCAAAAAGGGAATGAAAATACAAATTGGACATCCTGATTTGCTTTTCCTTCAGCCCAGTCCAGAATGAACTTCTGCACAGAGACTGTTTTTCCAATGCCAGCGACTCCCTTTGTCAGCACAGTTCTGATAAGTTTGTCTTGTCCAGTTAAGGGTTTGAAGATGTCGTTACATTTGACTGCAGTCTCTGGTCTTGCTTGTTTCCTGGTTGTTGTCTCAATCTGTCTCAGCTCATGTTCATTATTGACCTCTCCTGTTCCACCCTCTGTGATGTAGAGCTCTGTGTAGATCTTATTGAGAAGTGTTGGGTTTCCTTGTTTAGCGATCACCTCAAATACACGTTGAAACTTCTTCTTTAGATTAGATTTGAGTTCACGTTGGCAAATCACAGCAAGCTCATCTGAATCTAGAAACAACACAGAGGATATTAATATTACGTCTGTTTTAATGCCTACAGTATTGTAAGACTGTGTTATATTTTTTTTTCTAATTTATTCTCTTATCTGACAGTATAAATATTTAAATGTTTTCATAATGCATTACACACCGGAGTGACTGATTATATTATTATTATTATTATTATTATTATTATTATTATTATTATTATTATTATTTTTATTTTTATTATTATTAGGTATTACTGATGGTATCATTAATGTTGTCTTTCTCTCTCTCTCTCTCTCTCTCTCTCTCTCTCTCTCTCTCTCTCTCTCTCTCTCCCTCTCTCCCTCCCTCGCTTCTCTTCTCTCTGTCTAAATTAATCACCACAACACATCCCTGCTGCTACTTGATGAGGTCACTAGGTGTTGTGTTAAGGCTGCTACAATATCATTGAGTTACACAGCTACTTTAGCTGTACTTTAGCTACAGCTTTTAAATGTTTGTTATAAAACAGCATTCAACATGAGGCAGACAGCTCTTACTTTTCTCCAGTGTGTCAGCAAGCTCCTTCTGGTTCATTTTCCTCAGGACGTGCAGTGTGATCTTCAGAGCCCCCTCTCTGGCACTGCTCTCCTGCTTCTCATCTTCAGCATCCACCACTTCCTTATCCTGCTTCTGACTCTCAAAGCCTTCTGGGAGTTCTGGACTAAGAATCCTCTTGAACGTCTTCAGCTCGTTCTTCACAAATGTCATAATATTCTCTTCAAGCAACTGAAATACATCAAGTAAATAAGTTAAGCAAGAGAATAATTGCTTTCTCATTAACACATTAATGAATGATTGACAGATCAACTTTACTTGAGGTAAACAAAAACAAAAGTACATAACAGGACCACATACACTGAATATGGAGGCCAGGTCTGTTTGATGACTCTGGGAAGACTGACCACTGAGAATCTCTGACTCTGATCTCTCCTGTTGGTTTCTGTGGACAAAACATGAGATTACATCTCCTCATCCAGGGAGTACACTCACACATACACACACACACATACACACGAACAAACAAGGAATGTTGTGTTTGATTAATATTGTTTCAGGACTATGAAAATGGAAAAAATGATTAGCCTTTGGATTATCAAAACAACAAAAATAAATGGTAAAATGGGAGAGGAGAAATGACTAGAGACAGTGTTGTTTAACTCACTGACCATGACCCATGAGTGTAACAAACTGACACATGTTAGTCAAAAACAACTTTATATCGAAGGAGTGCCTTTGATTTGACGGCCTGCACCTGTGCAGTTCGGCACAAGACGACCATTAGACCCAATGACATATTTCAGTGCATGAGCTTAAAATCAAGTCAAATTGTATTTCTAACATGCGCCGAATACAACAGTGGTACACTTTACCGTGAAATGCTTACTAACGAGCCCTTTCCCAACAACGCAGAGTTAAAAAGTCACAAAAATTAGCTAAATAAAAAAAGGAAATAGTAACATAATAAAATAACAATAATGAGGCTATAAGGAGTACCAGTACTGAGTCAATGTGCAGGGGTACCAGGAAGTTGAGGTAATAACTAGACTATATACAAGGAGTACCAGTACTGAGTCAATGTGCAGGGTACCAGGAAGTTGAGGTAGTAATGAGGCTATAAGGAGTACCGAGTCAATGTGCAGGGGTACCAGGAAGTTGAGGTAATTGAGGTAATATTTTACATGTAGGTAGGGGTAAAAGTGACTAGGCAATCAGGACAGAGATTTCATCTCCTCATACAGGGAGTGCACACACACACACTGACAGACACACACACACACACACACACACACACACACACACACACACACACACACACACACACACACACACACACAGGGAGTGTTGTGTTTATTTAATATTGTTTTAGGACTATGAAAATGGAAAAAAGGATTAGCCTATGGATTATGAAAACAACCAAAATAAATGGGAAAATGGGAGAGGAGAAATGACTAGAGACAGTGTTGTTTAACTCACTGACCATGACCCATGAGTTCTTCTTACCTTTGTTCAGTAGAAAAGTCTCCCTCTCTAAACACTAAAGGAAGTTCCATAGACCAGTCACTCTTCATGGACACACAGCTGGGTACAGGGGAGGCTGGTTTCTCCTGCTTGATTGGACTTCAACACAACAGAGACAAACATTACGTCTCTCATCTACTCTGAGCTCAGATGGGGAATGAGTTTCATTCCAAAACGCTATATATCCATTTTCAGAAATGTTCGTAAAGTAGCTTTTGTTGTTTAAAGAAATTATGAAAGAGATTGGAGACATGTATTTGTTTAAAATCTATCACTTAACGGTTTCATTTCAGAGAGACAAATAATCATGTTTTTTGCAAAATGCTATATATATCTGCCTCACTCTCAGAGAAATAAGTAGTACTGCTAGGTTTTACACAGTAATAATAGATATCTACCTCACTCTCAGAGAAATAAGTAGTACTGCTAGGTTTTACACAGTAATAATATATACCTGCCTCACTCTCAGATAAATAAGTAGTACTGCTAGGTTTTACACAGTCAAATGTGACCGACCGGCTCGATTCGGTCTTATATAGCAACATTTGAAATTGTGTTTTTTACATTGGATAAAAGTAGAGACTCAGCTAGAAAAAGGTCATATCATATCCTAAAGTTGAGGAACAATGGGAAAGTAATTCTGCTTTGAAAGATGATAAACTTGTAACCTCACTTTTGAGAAAATGGCCTTTGAATGTTTTGGTTCACCTACTGGAGAGCTCTTCTTTATCTACAGTGGTGTTACTTTGGCAGAGAATGTCACCCATCTAAATAAATAGTATATATAGATATATAGTTAACTAAATGTATGGTGTTTTTGGTTTATGTCAGTTTCATTGTTTGTTATGCTATAAATTGTTATGTTATGGTTGTAAGTGGTAAAATGAACTAGAAAATGTCATATTTTGAAATTCTGAGTAATTACTACTTTAGTAAGGATAAACTTTATTCAGTACTACTGCAGTTGCTGACTAATTCCAATAGATGGCAGCATAAGACCACAAATGACATTTCAGAAGATTCATTTAGTTTTCTCCCTGGATACACCACCACTCCCCCTCACAGGAAAACTCCTGCACGCTTTTTACTGTCCCTTTCCACACTGCTAACGCAAGAGGAACGACTGAAAAAGCATTTTACTGTGATTACAACAGATTACTGTGAAGTAATATAATGATGATTCATGTTTATTATTACCTGTTTTTATGCTCATGTTTTGAAATTATACTTGATTACTATAACGATTATCAATAAGCCTGAACATTAATTCAGTCACCTCTGGTCGAGAAAAACTTATTTTCCTAATATATTAATTGCCCGATTCATCAACCAGCATCGAGCACTCTGCCTTCTAGCGCAAGCGAGGGGCATGTTGAGGTACATTTGCTAACCGGGAGGGTTGCATGATGTAATTTATTGGCGGGCTGGAAGACGCACTCTTGTCTTTTCTATTCTGAGGTTGTTTAATCGCAATATTAGATATTAAGATCATTTTTTATAATGCATTTATACTAGGGTTGAGGTTAGCGCATCTGACCAGTGATTATTTACCTGGGGTTCAACACCTGCTATAGTCACTATTTAATTGCTCTTCCAAAAGCATCACAGGCCTAATATGAGATATATAGCTAACTAAAGTAATGAGTGACCATTTTAGATAATCATAGGACATATAGTATTTGGTTGCATGCTATTTTATGTTAATCATATTGTTGCTTGTAGCCTTTAACTGATGCTTTGTGGTCTTATGCTGCCATCTATTGGAAATATTTAGCTATTAAAAGATATTAATTCACGTACAGCCTTGCAATAATAGATATCATAAAATAACTTTTAATACTATAATTGTATTTACTAAGATAATATTATTACTAAAATAGTTTCTAAAAGTGTTCTAGGCTACCCTACCCTAGAATTAGGGGTTAGGGTTAAGGCTAAAATAGGTTATACATAGGGTTAAAGTTTCTGTATAGCACTTTGTGACATATGCTGATGTAAAAAAGGGCTTTTTATATACATTTGAGTGATTGATTGTTAGGTTTAGGGGTTTTTAAGACAAAAAACTGTATGGGTTTATAGCTCTCTTGCTCCTCCCTGTGGCCCTATGTGGGTACTACATAACTCATTCACGACACCTGCTAGGCTCATAATCTGAGTTAGCACCTTCGTCAGATCTACAAATCAATGAGCTAGACCACCCGATTAGACAACAATCACCCCATTATATCCATTTGGTTTGCAACTCAGTGAACCTGTGCAGCATTCGCTCAATTCAATGCCTACAAACGAAGATTTCGATGCATATCAAATTACCCAGCAGCCATATAGAAACAACAAATCGTCAAAAAAAAGTGTATTTCTTAATAAAAAAAATGTCTTCTGGATGTTTAAAATCGGCCACATCTTGAAAAAGAGGCCAGGGACATGCGTTTTGTTTAGATTGTACACTTTTTTCTTAAAACAAAATATGTTTAACCATGACCAGAAAATGTTTAACTTTTGATGGATATGCGCCAGCCATCGCCGCTCAGACTGTGGTTTACCATGACGTATACTCAGGTGACCAGGGAGCGTGGTCACAAAGTAGCCTTAACCTTGTTAATTATAAGTTACCTGAGGTAAACCTACAGGTTTAACAAAGGCAGGTCGTTCTCACTGACAACAATAGTGAAGCTGGCATTCTGATGCAGAACAATGGACTGGGAATAGAACGTTCTGAAGGCGAGTCGGTGTCACGGAGCTCAATAGAACTAATAGGAGCTGGTAGGGTGAAAAATGACCTAAAATAAGGCCTGTTGTTTCGCGATAACTTCATAACTAGAGACATAAGGTAATCTTATGAAACTGGGCTCCATGGTGGATGCAATTAAGTAATTTTTTATCATAGGTACACTTCAACTGTGAGAGACGGAATCTAAAACAAAAATCCAAAAAAATCCTTTGTATGATTTTTAAGTAATTAATTTGCATTTTATTGCATGACATAAGTATTTGATACATCAGAAAAGCTGAACTTAATATTTGGTACAGAAACCTTTGTTTGCAATTACAGAGATCATATGTTTCCTGTAGGTCTTGACCAGGTTTGCACACACTGCAGCAGGGATTTTGGCCCACTCCTCCATACAGACCTTCTCTAGATCCTTCAGGTTTCGGGGCTGTTGATGAGCAATACGGACTTTCAGCTCCCTCCAAAGATTTTCTATTGGGTTCAGGTCTGGAGACTGGCTAGGCCACTCCAGGACCTTGAGATGCTTCTTACGGAGCCACTCCTTAGTTGCCCTGGGTGTGTGTTTTGGGTCGTTGTCATGCTGGAAGACCCAGCCACGACCCATCTTCAATGCTCTTTCTGAGGGAAGGAGGTTGTTGGCCAAGATCTCACGATACATGGCCCCATCCATCCTCCCCTCAATACGTGCAGTCGTCCTGTCCCCTTTGCAGAAAAGCATCCCTAAAGAATGATGTTTCCACCTCCATGCTTCACGGTTGGGATGGTGTTCTTGGGGTTGTACTCATCCTTCTTCTTCCTCCAAACACGGCGAGTGGAGTTTAGACCAATAAGCTCTATTTTTGTCTCATCAGACCACATGCCCTTCTCCCATTCCTCCTCTGGATTATCCAGATGGTCATTGGCAAACTTCAGACGGGCCTGGACATGCGCTGGCTTGAGCAGGGGGACCTTGCGTGCGCTGCAGGATTTTAATCCATGACGGCGTAGTGTGTTACTAATGGTTTTCTTTGAGACTCTGGTCCCAGCTCTCTTCAGGTCATTGACCAGGTCCTGCCGTGTAGTTCTGGGCTGATCCCTCACCTTCCTCATGATCATTGATGCCCCACG
Organism: Coregonus clupeaformis; assembly: GCF_020615455.1. Taxonomy (NCBI): domain Eukaryota; kingdom Metazoa; phylum Chordata; class Actinopteri; order Salmoniformes; family Salmonidae; genus Coregonus; species Coregonus clupeaformis. Next base: position 895,930 of record NW_025533495.1, read on the forward strand.
AGGTGAGATCTTGCATGGAGCCCCAGACCGAGGGTGATTGACCATCTTGAACTTCTTCCATTTTCTAATAATTGCGCCAACAGTTGTTGCCTTCTCACCAAGCTGCTTGCTATTGTCCTGTAGCCCATCCCAACCTTGTGCAAGTCTACAATTTTATCCCTGATGTCCTTACACAGCTCTCTGGTCTTGGCCATTGTGGAGAGGTTGGAGTCTGTTTGATTGAGTGTGTGGACAGGTGTCTTTTATACAGGTAACGAGTTCAAACAGGTGCAGTTAATACAGGTAATGAGTGGAGAACAGGAGGAGTTCTTAAAGAAAAACTAACAGGTCTGTGAGAGCCGGAATTCTTACTGGTTGGTAGGTGATCAAATACTTATGTCATGCAATAAAATGCAAATTAATTACTTAAAAATCATACAACATGATTTTCTGGATTTTTGTTTTAGATTCCGTCTCTCACAGTTGAAGTGTACCTGTGATAAAAATTACAGACCTCTACATGCTTTATAAGTAGGAAAACCTGCAAAATCGGCAGTAAATCAAATACTTGTTCTCCCCACTCTATGTAAAACAAACATTCAAAGTTTTTTTATAACAATATTGTGAGATCTGGGCCCATATCCACAAAGTGTCTCAGAGTGAAAATTGGTCGTATAAGTGCTGAGAATAAAGACTTCTACTCTTTTGGGTATAAATTAAAGCTATGCATGAAGCCTCTAGTCCCACCTAGTTGGCAGTTATTTATGACACCTCATGAGCTGTCCTAACCAGTTAAGAGTTAACAGCAGGTGTCTTGATAATACTATAGAATAATGCAGTGAGTCAGTGGTTCCTGCGCCACATGTAATTACTTTGGAGTAGTTAAAAATAATATTTTTATATTAATATATGATCAATCCATAAATAATATAGACCTACATGGAACAGTATGTCTTGTGTGATTTATGTATGATAATTATGTATAAGTGATACCATGTATGTCTGCATAGCATTTTGTCTTCATTTTGGCAGATGAACTCATGCTTATTTCTGAAGATTAACTCAGGTTTCCGCCCCCAGCGGCTAAGGAGTTGGAGTTGTGGCAGGAGTTGGACCTATGGCATAAAGGTGGCTGGTTCGAATACCGGGCCGGGTGCTGGAAAAAACGAGCGGGCTTGATCTGACCGGGAGGGCTGCTGGGTTCACATCCTCAAAACATTCACCTTTCGTTGATCAGAACTATAGAGGTTCTTCTTCGCTGAACCCAAAGATATATATTACTTTTATTGGTTCCATACAGTTGAAGTCGGAAGTTTACATACACTTAGGTTGGAGTCATAAAGACCTCAGAAATAGAATTGTAGACCTCCACAAGTCTGGTTCATCCTTGGGAGCAATTTCCAAACACCTGAAGGTACCACGTTCATCTGTACAAACAATAGTACGCAAGTATTAACACCATGGGACCACGCTGCCGTCATACTGCTCAGGAAGGAGATGTGTTCTATCTCCTAGAGATTAACGTACTTTGGTGCGAAAAGTGCAAATCAATCCCAGAACAACAGCAAAGGACCTTGTGAAGATGCTGGAGGAAACAGGTACAAAATTATCTATTTCCACAGTAAAAAAAGTGGGGGTTGCTTGCAAACCGAAGAACACCATCCCAACTGTGAAGCACGGGGGTGGCAGCATCATGCTGTGGGGGTGCTTTGCTGCAGGAGGGACTGGTGCACTTCACAAAATAGATGGCATCATGAGGAAGGAAACTTATGTGGATATATTGAAGCAACATCTCAAAGCATCAGTCAGGAAGTTAAAGCTTGGTCGCAAATGGGTCTTCCAAATGGACAATGACCCCAAGCATTCTTCCAAAGTTGTGGCAAAATGGCTGAAGGACAACAAAGTCAAGGTATTGGAGTGGCCATCACAAAGCCCTGACCTCAATCCTATAAAAAATGTGTGGGCAGAACTGAAATGGCGTGTGCGAGCAAGGAGGCCTACAAACCTGACTCAGTTACACCAGCTCTGTCAGGAGGAATGGGCCAAAATTCACCCAACTTATTGTGGGAAGCTTGTGGAAGGCTGCCCAAAACATTTGACCCAAGTTAAACAATTTAAAGAAAATGCAATCAAATACTAATTGAGTGTATGTACACTTCTGAACCACTGGGAATGTGATGAAAGAAATAAAAGCTGAAATAAATAATTCTCTCTACTATTATTCTGACATTTCACATTCTTAAAATAAAGTGGTGATAACTAACTGACCTAAGACAGGGAATTTTTACTAGGATTAAATGTCAGGAATTCTGAAAAACTGAGTTTAATTGTATTTGGCTAAGGTGTATGTAAACTTCCGACTTCAACTGTATATTAAGGAAGTGAAAGAAGCCTTTTTGGTTCTATAAGGAACCTTATTTTCTAAGTGTATAATAAACATGTTTTTCTTTTGATTATTTAATTACCTACATCATGTTATTTCAAGTTATCCCTTTGGAGCACAACATCACATTGTTAAAAAAGTATCCTAAATTGGGCATGGCTATAAAATGGGCAATTGAAGGCATCAAGGGCGAAAAATGTGTTAGATGAAAATGAACATTGTATGCAACGTTGTAGATAACATTATTGGCAAGGGACTTGATGCCTACTATGCCAAAGCTATTTAGAGTTGTTAAATGGGTGTGAAGAGTGTGTTGGTATAACGGTAATATTGGCAAAATTCCACTTGTAACAACCATCAGAATTGGTTAAAGAAATATGCATTCCATTATATTAGGCAACAATGAACAGTAGGCAAAGTGGTCGTGTCGTGAAAATTCTATCAAATGTCTTCCATTGCAACGAGTCCAGTCAGGGTGCTGCAGAACCCCTGCAGTACCTCCACTGACCCCGGATTGAGAACTCCTGATTTAGCAGATGCTCTTATCCAGAGTGATTTACAGTAAGTGCATTCATCTTAAGATAGCTATTTATTTTGTAAATAAACGTAAGAAATTCTTCATGAAATTGTCATCTCACCTCTTAGCTTTGGTTATCTTGTTCCCCAGAGAGACTCATTTTAGAGGCAGGGACCCCCTCCTCTCTCTCCCCAGAAAGACTGATTTTAGAGGCAGGGCCCCCCTCCTCTCTCTCCCCAGAGAGACTCATTTTAGAGGCAGGGCCCCACTCCTCTCTCTCCCCAGAGAGACTCATTTTAGAGGCAGGGACCCCCTCCTCTCTCTCCCCAGAGAGACTCATTTTAGACCACTGACCCCTAAACAGAGATGCAGCATGTTGGTTGTGGTTACCACAGTAACTAAACAGAGATGCAGCATGTTGGTTGTGGTTACCACAGTAACAACTCATTCTAGAATGTCCATTGTTCTCTTTTACTTTACTTTCTTTTTACTTTTCTCTTTTTTAAATTTTAAATTTGAAAATGAATTTTCCCACACAGCAGGAAATGTATTCAAGGTTTAAAAAGGCTTCTAAAGTTTATCATTTCCACTTCAAAATGTCAGACTTATTTTGCTATAATAAAAAATGTATCAACCCCTACAAAAAATGTCCATTAATTATAATCCACATAATAATTCACATTTCCTGTTGCTGCAGGATTATTTTCCTGCTGAGAAAAACTGGGTGAAATTAAGATATGGCATCTGTAAGTGCATTCATCTTACGATAGCTAGGTGAGACAACCACATATTACAGTCATATATACAGGATATAAACATTTTATTCTAGCTGAACAATGGAAATGGTGTTTTGCAAACAACAACAAAAAAATGCATACACATTTAAAATCTATGAATGAAAAATCTGAGAAAATATTAGCAATAAATTATATTTAAAAAAAAACACAAATGTGATTTTTTGGGGGAAATAGCGTTTTGGAAATAAACATAATAAATTCTTCATAAAATTGTCATCTCACCTCTTAGCTTTGGTGTCATGTTCCCCAGAGAGACTCATTTTAGAGGCAGGGACCCCCTCCTCTCTCTCCCCAGAGAGACTCATTTTAGAGGCAGGGCCCCCCTCCTCTCTCTCCCCAGAGAGACTCATTTTAGAGGCAGGGACCCCCTCCTCTCTCTCCCCAGAGAGACTCATTTTAGACCACTGTCCCCTAAACAGAGATCCAACATGTTGGTTGTGGTGAACACAGTGACAACTAATTCTAGAATGTCAATTGTTCTCTTTTACTCATTATCTCTAAGAAATAAAACATTTACTAACAGACATATCCAAACAGTCAGGTGATTTAATTCAATCACATGAACATTGTTACGTTCCTCAACAAGAAATAAAACATTGTCTCTCAAACAGAAGAAGGAACTAACAAAGAGTCACTAACAACAACCAAAACGAAACAGGTGGTTTTAGGAGGGGTTCTGAAAGACACTCATGGGGGTGTCCACTAGTGGTGGGAATCAGAGGCTTTCTGAACGATTTGGGGCTTTCAACAAATTTTGAAGAAAAACGCAATGGATAGATTTGAGTACTAATAAACAACATTTAGTTAGTTATGTTTTCAAAAACGATGCATCTGTGGTATTATTCAGGATACTAAATACAGAAGATTATCATAAATAAAACACATTATTTAAACAACAATGGGAAATCCCAATCCCCGTCCCTACCTGCTGAGCTCCCATTGCTCACTAACAGGGATGTTAACAAATTTGTTCACAAAATTGGAGAGAAATAAGCTTTTTGTGCGAATGGAACATTTCTGGGATCTTTTATTTCAGCTCATGAAACATGAGACCAACACTTTACATGTTGCGTTTATATTTTTGTTCAGTATAGATAAAAACACAAAGCTTCCAGCAGAGGTCAGTGCTCTTCTGACATCTGTCAGATGGTAGTGTGATGTCCGAAGCTTCGACCGTCATCATCACGTAGTATTGTTACTTTGATACAAGCATTGATACGTTGTGTCCAATCAGTAGTGCTTTGAAAACTGCAACGGCGCATCAGACCTCCGGTTTTAATCGTCCAATCCCTAGTGTCCACTGAATGTTGACTAGCAACAAGAAAGTGGTACCTAAAAGACTCCCACCATGAGTGCCCATTGAAGTGGCTCCAGACGAGGACATCTGAAATAAAAACCCTCCAACTTACAATATGGAGTAAAAAAACAAGTGGAGCAAACCAAACCAAACCAGACCAAACCAGACCAAACCAGACCAAACCAAACCAGACCAGACCAAACCAGACCAAACCAAACCAGACCACACCAGACCACACCAAACCAGACCAAACCAAACCACACCAGACCAAACCACACCAAACCAGACCAAACCAGACCAAACCAGACCAAACCATATCAGACCAAACCAGACCAAACCAAACCAAACCAAACCAGACCAAACCAGACCAAACCAGGCCTAACCAGACCACAACATACCAGACCAAACCAGACCAATCCAAACCAAACCAGACCAAACCCTGGGAGATACAAGACAGAAAGACTTTGTTCATCAACTTAAAGAAGCAGAGCTACAAAGAGGTGCCAGTTTTCTAACATCTCTAAGGCCAACCAGAACACTGGACCAGCTGCTCTTCAATATCACATAACAGATGGAACCCTTCTGACTAAAGAGATGACAAGCCAGCACAGGCATAAGCATACTGTCTATTGAGGTGGCGCCAAGAGGTGCGGCCAACGTGCTAACGTCCAACCTCAAAATATAAATGGAAATACCAAAGCCTGTAACAACATGTAGTCGTGACTGATATCTTTCACCTCATCTCCCTGTTACTGTTTGTTTAGGTAGTTATAGACAGTGCAGCAACACAAGGCCACATTCCTCTCAGCCCTTCCACTCCCTCAGGCTAATGTGTATTTATTAAAAGTAGACTATTTCTTTCAATCTGTTCTTTTCTAAACATATCTGAGAATGTAGAGAGAAGGGCTAAAACAGGCATGATTGATCTGAGGGGAAATCATTGATACATTCAGAAAGTATTTTTGCAACAAGTAGGAGATTTATATTATGTAAAGTAGGCTAGGTTATAATATATAACAGAGGTTTGTTAGTGATATGCAGATGGAGGTCTATACCTCAGCTATAGCCTACATATCCTAGATGACCAGCCTAAACCTGTTCAGATCAGTTCCCATAACGTTACAGGCCTACCAGTAGCAGGACAGAGCATGTAGCCTAGGCATGAGCAATATGTGTATGTGTTATTTCATAGTTTTGATGTCTTCACTATTATTCTACAATGTAGAAAACAGTAAAAATAAAGACAAATCCTGGAATGAGTAGGTGTGTCCAAACTTTTGACTGGTACTGTACTTCGGATGTAGCCTACATATCCTAGATGACCAGCCTAAACCGATTCATATCAGTTCACATAGGCTATCAGTAGCAGGATTGATCACCTACAAATCGGTTTTAAGTCCAAATAACAGGGCATGTAGCCTAGGCCAAATATTCTCAAAACATTTCCTAAAGAGACCACCTGGGCCCGGTTTCCCTAAAGCACCTGAAGGCTAAGTTAATCGTTAGAACCTTTGTAGGAGTGTTGTTAAATCTCCAAGCTGTTTCCCAAAACCATTATTTCTTAATTTTTTACTATTTTGTGCATTGTAGAATAATAGTGAAGACATCAAAACTATGAAATAACACATATGGAATCATGTAGTAACCAAAACAAGTGTTAAACAAATCAAAATATATGTTATATTTGAGTTTCTTAAATAGCCACCCTTTGCCTTGAAGACAGCTTTGCACACTCTTGGCATTCTCTCAACCAAGTTCACCTGGAATGCTTTTCCAACAGTCTTGAAGGAGTTCCCACATATGCTGAGCACTTGTTGGCTGCTTTTCCTTCACTCTGCGGTCCGACTCATCCCAAACCATCTCAATTCGGTTGAGGTCGGGTGATTATGGAGGCCAGGTCATCTGATGCAGCACTCAATCACTCTCCTTCTTGGTAAAATAGCCCTTACACAGCCTGGAGGTGTGTTGGGTAATTTTCCTGCTGAAAAACCAATGATAGTCCCACTTAGCCCAAACCAGATGAGATGGCGTATCGCTGCAGAATGCAGTGGAAGCCATGCTGGTTAAGTGTGCCTTGAATTCTAAATAAATCACAGACAGTGTCACCAGCAAAGCACCACCACACCATAACACCTCCTCCTCCATGCTTTACTGTGGGAAATACACATGCAGAGACCCACACCGCGTCTCACAAAGACACAGCGGTTGGAACCATAAATCTCAAATTTGGACTCCAGACCAAAGGACACATTTCGACCGGTGTAATGTCCATTGCTCGTGTTTCTTGGTCCAAGCAGGTCTCTTCTTATTATTGGTGTCCTTTAGTAGTGGTTTCTTTGCAGCAATTTGACCATGAAGGCCTGATTCACACAGTCTCCTCTGAACAGTTGATGTTGAGATGTGTCTGTTACTTGAACTCTGTGAAGCATTTATTTGGGCTGCAATTTCTGAGGCTGGTAACTCTAATGAACTTATCCTCTGCAGCAGAGGTAACTCTGGGTCTTCCATTCCTGGGGCAGTCCTTGTGAGAGACAGTTTCATCATAGCGCTTGATGGTTTTTGCGACTGCACTTGAAGAAACTCTCAAAGTTCTTGAAATTTTCCGTATTGACTGACCTTCATGACTTAAAATAATGATGGACTGTCATTTCTCTATTTGAGCTTTTCTTGCTATAATATGGACTTGGTCTTTTACCAAATAGGGTTATCTTCTGTATACCCCCCCTACCTTGTCACAACACAACTGATTGGCTCAAACGCATTAAGAAGGAAAGAAATTCAAAAAATTAACTTTTAAGAAGGCCCACCTGTTAATTGAAATGCATTCCAGGTGACTACCTCATGAAGCTGGTTGAGAGAATGTCAAGAGTGTGCAAAGCTGTCATCAAGGCAAAGGGTGGCTATTTGAAGAATCTCAAATATAAAATATATTTTGATTTGTTTAACACTTTTTTGGTTACCATATGATTCCATATGTGTTATTTTATAGTTTTGATGTCTTCACTATTATTCTACAATGTAAAAAATAGTAAAAATAAAGAAAAACCCTTGAATGAGTAGGTGTCTCCAAACGTTTGACTGGTAGTGTATGTGCAAACAGATCCTGGAGGCGTCACTACAGATCCTGGTTCTATTCCAGGCTGTATCACAACCGGCTGTGATTGGGAGTCCCATAGGGCTGCGCACAATTGGCCCGGCGTCGTCTGGGGTAGGCCGTCATTGTAAATAAGAATTTGTTCTTACCTGACTTGCCTACTTAATTAATGGTTACATTTAAAAAAGGTTGAGTCTCTAGATTCCCTTGCTGCTCTGGGGAAATAATGAAATGGATCGATTTAAACTGGGACTGGTTATCTCCAAACTCTGAGGCCATGTCATTTGTTATATTTCACCCAATTGATAAAGGCAGCTAGAAGGCTGAACCCAGAAGACAACTCTAAATAAACACTTACTGATATTATCCTCAAATCCTTTCACTCATATTATACTGTATCTTTGTTCAACGGATGTCGGGAAGATTATGATATCAATAGTGTAGCAAACAGCGGGCAGGGCGGTAAACCAGGTCGCTGGCCAAAAAGGCAAACACCCCACGCATCACATCAGTAGGGTTAACAGCAGTAGGGTTAACAGCAGTAGGGTTAACAGCAGTAGGGTTAACAGCAGTAGGGTTAACAGCAGTAGGGTTAACAGCAGTAGGGTTAACAGCAGTAGGGTTAACAGCAGTAGGGTTAACAGCAGTAGGGTTAACAGCAGTAGGGTTAACAGCAGTAGGGTTAACAGCAGTAGGGTTAACAGCAGTAGGGTTAACAGCAGTAGGGTTAACAGCAGTAGGGTTAACAGCAGTAGGGTTAACAGCAGTAGGGTTAACAGCAGTAGGGTTAACAGCAGTAGGGTTAACAGCAGTAGGGTTAACAGCAGTAGGGTTAACAGCAGTAGGGTTAACAGCAGTAGGGTTAACAGCAGTAGGGTTAACAGCAGTAGGGTTAACAGCAGTAGGGTTAACAGCAGTAGGGTTAACAGCAGCAGGGTTAACAGCAGTAGGGTTAACAGCAGTAGGGTTAACAGCAGTAGGGTTAACAGCAGTAGGGTTAACAGCAGTAGGGTTAACAGCAATAGGGTTAACAGCAATAGGGTTAACAGCAGTAGGGTTAACAGCAATAGGGTTAACAGCAATAGGGTTAACAGCAGTAGGGTTAACAGCAGTAGGGTTAACAGCAGTAGGGTTAACAGCAGTAGGGTTAACAGCAGTAGGGTTAACAGCAGTAGGGTTAACAGCAGTAGGGTTAACAGCAGTAGGGTTAACAGCAGTAGGGTTAACAGCAGTAGGGTTAACAGCAGTAGGGTTAACAGCAGTAGGGTTAACAGCAGTAGGGTTAACAGCAGTAGGGTTAACAGCAGTAGGGTTAACAGCTGGGTTAACAGCAGTAGGGTTAACAGCAGTAGGGTTAACAGCAGTAGGGTTAACAGCAGTAGGGTTAACAGCAGTAGGGTTAACAGCAGTAGGGTTAACAGCAGTAGGGTTAACAGCAGTAGGGTTAACAGCAGTAGGGTTAACAGCAGTAGGGTTAACAGTAATAGGGTTAACAGCAGTAGGGTTAACAGCAGTAGGGTTAACAGCAGCAGGGTTAACAGCAGTAGGGTTAACAGCAGTAGGGTTAACAGCAGTAGGGTTAACAGCAGTAGGGTTAACAGCAGTAGGGTTAACAGCAGTAGGGTTAACAGCAGTAGGGTTAACAGCAGTAGGGTTAACAGCAGTAGGGTTAACAGCAGTAGGGTTAACAGCAGCAGGGTTAACAGCAGTAGGGTTAACAGCAGTAGGGTTAACAGCAGTAGGGTTAACAGCAGTAGGGTTAACAGCAGCAGGGTTAACAGCAGTAGGGTTAACAGCAGTAGGGTTAACAGCAGTAGGGTTAACAGCAGTAGGGTTAACAGCAGTAGGGTTAACAGCAGTAGGGTTAACAGCAGTAGGGTTAACAGCAGTAGGGTTAACAGCAGTAGGGTTAACAGCAGTAGGGTTAACAGCGTAGGGTTAACAGCAGTAGGGTTAACAGCAGTAGGGTTAACAGCAGTAGGGTTAACAGCAGTAGGGTTAACAGCAGTAGGGTTAACAGCAGTAGGGTTAACAGCAGTAGGGTTAACAGCAGTAGGGTTAACAGCAGTAGGGTTAACAGCAGTAGGGTTAACAGCAGTAGGGTTAACAGCAATAGGGTTAACAGCAGTAGGGTTAACAGCAGTAGGGTTAACAGCAGTAGGGTTAACAGCAGTAGGGTTAACAGCAGTAGGGTTAACAGCAGTAGGGTTAACAGCAGTAGGGTTAACAGCAGTAGGGTTAACAGCAATAGGGTTAACAGCAATAGGGTTAACAGCAGTAGGGTTAACAGCAGTAGGGTTAACAGCAGTAGGGTTAACAGCAGTAGGGTTAACAGCAGTAGGGTTAACAGCAGTAGGGTTAACAGCAGTAGGGTTAACCCTATTGCAGCAATGGGAATTGTAACCTGACTCACACTGTCCCCTACAAAAGTCCCGTGCTTCGACTACTCAGACCCCTCACACGTCCGGACCATAAATTCTGATGGCCTCACAGACACCATACCACTTCTGACACCAATGTAGCGAACAGTGGAGCAGGGAAGCGAACCCAGGTTGCACGTGTAAAAGGCAAACAACCTACGCATCGCGCCGCTGGCGCCAATTGGGTTACTTGGTTGGAATTGTGACGTGGCTCATTTAGCGAGGATCACTACACTATAGTGGAACTATGATACAATTACAGTTATCATATGAAATGTGAAATGTAGAACTATAATATATAAAAATATTGAATTTGACTTGCCCACATTCAGTTAGCTCCATTTTGTATGATTAAACTGACACGTACCTGTCTCAGTAGAAGTAGACTGTTAGGTCTGAGTGTTTTACTTCCATTCACTGTACTAAAATTACACCATACATTTAATTTCTCTACACACTTTACAATCATTCCTGGCAGGATTCTCACCTTGTAGCCTGAATTCACAACCAGAACATGTCAAGTCATTGAGATATTTTCAGTTCTGCTGAGAGAGCACCTTCCTGATGACTAGCGCTCTGTATATTCTAATGGGTGAAGTCTGATCTGGAATGTGAAGCTAACTGAAATGTAGATAAGCTTTGAAAAACCAGTATATCTAGCTAGCATCATAGTCCACCCCTCAGGCTACATACAAGTTTCAGCATGAGGCAGACATCAACAGCCATTAGTTTACACCGCAGCCAACAGTTTTAAAATGTTGCAATAAACCATTTCTTTTTTTTGTCATTTAGCAGACACTCTTATCCAGAAGAACTTACAGTTAGTGAGTGCATACATTATTTTTCATACTGCACCCCCGTGGGAATCGAACCCACAACCCGGGCATTGCAAACACCATTCTCTACCAACTGAGCTACATCCCTGCCAGCAATTCCCTCCCTTACCAATTGTGCACCACCCCATGGGTCTCCCAGTCGCGGCCGGCTACGACAGAGCCTGGATTCAAACCAGGATCTCTAGTGGCACAGCTAGCACTGCGATGCAGTGCCTTAGACCACTGTGCCACTCGGGAGGCTAGTTTACTCCAAACGCTGTACAACGTGACCTAAACAGTTTCCGTTGCCAAACGTTTTGCTACGGTGTGTTTTGAGGAAGTGTAAGTTGTTGTTAGTCTTTCCACAGTATTTATTAGTCTCTCTTTCACACAACATACCTTCCTGAGTGAAAAGCATTAACAGTAGATTAGAAAGAGAAAATGTTGTTGCTTGTTGTGTTTTAAGCCTGTTTTGAGAATACAAGTCTATAGACCTATGATACAGTACACTCTTAGAAAAAAGAGTTCCAAAAGGGTTCTCTGGCTGTCCCCATAGGAGAACGCTTTTGGGTTCCAGGTAAAACCCTCTGTGAAAAGGGTTCTTCATGGAACCCAAAAGGGTTCTACCTAGTACCAAAAAAGTGTTCTACAAAGGGTTCTCCTATGAGAACCTGGTATGGCAACTGCTTGGCCTCTGACCGCAAGGCACTACAGAGGGTAGTGCGTACGGCCCAGTACATCACTGGGGCAAAGCTCCCTGCCATCCAAGACCTCTATACCAGGCGGTGTCAGAGGAAGGCCCTCAAAATTGTCAAAGACTCCAGCCACCCTAGTCATAGACTGTTCTCTCTGCTACCGCACGGCAAGCGGTACCGGAGTGCCAAGTCTAGGTCCAAAAGACTTCTCAACAGCTTCTACCCACAAGCCATAAGACTCCTGAACAGCTAATCATGGCTACCCGGACTATTTGCACTGCCCCCCACCCCATCCTTTTACGCTGCTGCTACTCTGTTAAGTATTTATGCATAGTCACTTTAACTCTACCCACATGTACATATTACCTCAACTACCTCAACTAGCCGGTGCCCCCGCACATTGACTCTGCACCGGTACCCCCCTGTATATATAGCCTCCCTACTGTCACTTTATTTTACTTCTGCTCTTTGTTTTTCTCAACACTTTTTTTGTTGTTGTTTTATTCTTACTTTTTTTGTTTAAAATAAACGCACTGTTGGTTAAGGGCTGTAAGTAAGCATTTCACTGTAATGTCTGCACTTGTTGTATTCGGCGCATGTGACCAATAAAATTTGATTTGATTTGATTTGAGGACAGCCAAAGAACCCTTTAAGATTCTCTCTACTCTGGAACACTCTCTACTCTGGAACACTCTCTACTCTGGAACACTCTCTACTCTGGAACACTCTCTACCATGGAACACTCTCTACCATGGAACACTCTCTACCATGGAACACTCTCTACCATGGAACACTCTCTACCATGGAACACTCTCTACCATGGAACACTCTCTACCATGGAACACTCTCTACCATGGAACACTCTCTACTCTGGAACACTCTCTACTCTGGAACACTCTCTACCCTGGAACACTCTCTACCCTGGAACACTCTCTACTCTGGAACACTCTCTACTCTGGAACACTCTCTACCATGGAACACTCTCTACCATGGAACACTCTCTACTCTGGAACACTCTCTACTCTGGAACACGTACATCTACAGTGTATTGCCAAAAATCACTCAAGAACTTTAAAACACAGACTCTGACCTTTCCAATGAGCCAAACTGATTAAAGAATCCCACAGTGCACAAACTCTCTCTCTCTGTCTGTCTGTCTGTCTGTCTGTCTGTCTGTCTGTCTGTCTGTCTGTCTGTCTGTCTGTCTGTCTGTCTGTCTGTCTGTCTGTCTGTCTGTCTGTCTGTCTCTCTCTCTCTCTCTCTCTCTCTCTCTCTCTCTCTCTCTCTCTAACTCTCTCTCTCTCTCTCTCTCTCTCTCTCTCTCTCTCTAACTCTCTCTAACTCTCTCTCTCTCTCTCTCTAACTCTCTCTCTCTCTCTCTCTCTCTCTCTCTCTCTCTCTCGTCTGTCTGTCTGTCTGTCTGTCTGTCTGTCTGTCTGTCTGTCTGTCTGTCTGTCTGTCTGTCTGTCTCTCTCTCTCTCTCTCTCTCTCTCTCTCTCTAACTCTCTCTCTCTCTCTCTCTCTCTCTCTCTCTAACTCTCTCTAACTCTCTCTCTCTCTCTCTCTAACTGTCTCTCTCTCTGTCTGTCTGTCTGTCTGTCTGTCTGTCTGTCTGTCTGTCTGTCTGTCTGTCTGTCTGTCTGTCTGTCTGTCTGTCTGTCTCTCTCTCTCTCTCTCTCTCTCTCTCTCTCTCTCTCTCTCTCTCTCTCTCTCTCTCTCTCGCTCTCTCTCTCTCTCAGTGCATGCTGGGAGTTTTTTGGACTTTGAGTGTTTGGTGTGGAGGGCTTGTCCTAACTAATTTGTTTGTTTCCTTCCTTGTTTTTCTCTCTTCTATGGTGGAGGGTTAATGCACTGTTTGTTTTAGTGGTACCCATTGTTTTTTATTTTTCAAAGTTAGAGAGGAAGAGGACAGAGGTTTAGTTTCCTGGGGTTTTGAACGGTGAGGTGTGAGCGATGGCTTCGCAGCCTAGCGCGGAGGAAACGCTGTCGTTACGGCATGGATTCAGGTGTGTTCCCGATAATGGAATTAAGGTGGAGGAGGTTCTGCTCGCGGTCGGCGAACAGGTAGGAGCCGAATTTATACATTCCGCGTCCAGAATGAACAAAGCTGTGGTGGTGTTCATGAAAAGGGCAAATTTGGTGGGTAGGCTCATTTCAAGCGGAATATTTGTAAGGGATGTGTTGTTGCCAATTTCTCCTCTTTCTACCCCTTCGACCAGGGTGGTAGTTGAAAATTTGCCTCCGTTTATTACGGATGATCAAATCAGGAAGGAGTTGAGTCGTTTTGGTAAGTTTGCTAGTGGTTTTCGTGTACTGTCGGCAGGTTTTCAGGCAGATGCCGTCAAGCACGTTGTTTCATTCCGGAGGCAAGTGTTCATGTTTCTGAACAACAATGAGCAACAGTTAAATGTGCACTTTAAAGTGAGGCATGGGGAGGGGCTCTACGCAGGTTTTGCCAGCACAGATAGTCTACGGTGTTTTGGATTTGGGGCATAAGAGCTTTGCGTGCCCCCATAAAGGCCGTAGACAAGGTGAGGGTTCAAGCGCCAGTGGGGGAAATCGAGGTCAACGTGCAGGGGCCCATGAGACGCAGGCAGCAGAGGCTGGGTCTAGTCATGCGATAGATGGTGGTGTAGTTAAGGCTGGGTCTAGTCATGCTATAGATGGTGGTGTAGATGAGGCTGGGTCTAGTCGTGTGATGGATGGTGGTGTAGCTGAGGCTGGGTCTAGTCATGTTATGGAGTGTGGTGTAGATGAGGCTGGGTCTAGTCGTGTGATGGATGGTGGTGTAGATGAGGCTGGGTCTAGTCATGTTATGGAGTGTGGTGTAGCTGAGGCTGGGTCTAGTCATGCTATATATGGTGGTGTAGATGAGGCTGGGCCTAGTCAGGTTATGGAGTGTGGTGTAGATGAGGCTGGGTCTAGTCGTGTGATGGATGGTGGTGTAGATGAGGCTGGGTCTAGTCATGTTATGGAGTGTGGTGTAGCTGAGGCTGGGTCTAGTCATGCTATAGATGGTGGTGTAGCTGAGGCTGGGTCTAGTCAGGTTATAGATGGTGGTGTAGATGAGGCTGGGTCTAGTCAGGTTATGTTAGTGGATGAGGAGAGTGTAGTGGGGAAGGGTAAGCGACTAGGAGGGGTGGAGGAGGGTGTCAAGCGGAAGAGGAAAAAGGGGGAGAAGAAAGGAGGTGGGAGGGCAGAGGCTGGTGTGATGAAAGACACCAAGGAACCTTTGCCTGGTGCTGGGGGGGAGGCCCCGACTAGAGAGGAAGGGCAGGTGGTCAGGTTGCCTGGTGCTGGGGGAGGCCCCGACTAGAGAGGAAGGACAGGTGGTCAGGTTGGGAGATGGAGATGAGGAGGAGGAAGGTGAGTCTGAGGAAGAAGCCGATGAGGATTTCTTTTCAGACTCCTCCTCAATGGGTCCAGAGCTGACAGCCAGTCAGTCAGAGGGGTCAAAGTACACGGTGACGGAACTGTCAAGGTTCCTGAAGGAGACTAACGGGAAAAAAGTTAATCTTGAGGCTTTTTTTTGCGATCCGGGAAAGTTTGTAAGATCAGTGCAACATGCAATGAAAAATGAGGGGCATGGTGTCCTCTCACCCAGGAAACGGTTTAGGTTAAGGGAAGTGGGTCACAACTGTGCGTAAAGGTCTACCTTCAGACACTGTCTAGATGAAAGTTTTCTTTCTGGCACTGGAGCTTTTTGAGCTTTGCTATTGGTCTCTTTCTTTGCTGGCTTTTCTCCCACTTCTTATGGAGACTCTTTGGGTAGGCTCGCTTAATATTAATGGCGCCAGAGATGCGGGAAAGAGGAGTGTGTTGGGTGAATATGTAAAACAAAAAAAAGTACAAGTGTTGTTTCTGCAGGAGACGCATAGCGATGTGGTGAATGAAGTTGATTGGGGGCTCTGGTGGAAAGGGGCAAGTGTGCTGAGCCATGGAACAAATGTTAGTGCAGGGGTGGCAGTCCTTTTTGTACCGGGTCTGTCTGTAAAAATTTGCTCCTCAAAAGAGGTGTGTACAGGTAGACTGCTTGTAGTAAAGGCAGAAATTAACAACAGGGGTTTTGTCTTTATAAATGTGTATGCGCCCAACACAGGGAGAGAGAGGGGGCTTCTATTTGGGTGTCTTAGAAAGGAACTCTCACAGGTAGCGCCTGAGGAGACGCTGGTGGTCGGCGGGGACTGGAACTGTACGATGGATTTTACGAAAGACAGAAATGGGGAGGAGCCTCATTCAGGCTCAGTGGGGGTATTAAGGGACATTTTTAATCAATTTGACCTCGTTGATGTTTGGAGAACTAGACATCCCAACACAAGACAATATACGTGGGTGAAGGTCTTTGGGGCCAGGGTGAGTGCAGCCCGGCTTGATCGATTATACATGTCCAGGAATCAGAGCAATAGGTTGTTGGGCGCTACCATTCTCCCGGTGGGTTTTTCGGATCATCACATAACCATGGCTCGGCTGTCTATTTCACCAGGGCCTCGGCAGGCATCCTATTGGAAGTTTAATGTAAAGCTCTTACAAGATGCCACTTTTTGCTCAGGTTTCCAGACTTTTTGGGAAAGGTGGGGGCAGCGAAGAGAGGAGTATGAGTCTCTGAGTCAATGGTGGGATGTGGGGAAAAGTCCAAATTCGGCTTTTCTGCCAACAGTATACAGCTCTGTCATCCTCAGAGGCTAGGAGAGTATTGGGGGAACTCGAACGTAGCATTAGTGAGATGGAGGTAGAGCTGGTGGGGCAAGGCAATGTAGGCCTCCAGGTTAATCTAGCTGAACTACGTAGGGACCTGGGCAGTTTTTTCCAGGTTAAAGCAAAGGGAGCACTTGTAAGAGCTAGGTTCTCCATGCTCAAGGAGATGGATGCTCCCAGCTCCTTCTTCTTTGGTTTGGAAAGACAGAGCGGTGAAGCCAAGGGTATGCATTGTCTACGGCTTTCAGATGGGCGGGTGACCTCTGTGGTGGGGGAGATGCGGGAGCGGACTGTGGAGTTTTATACTGAATTGTATAAGGCAGAACGGTGTGATCCTATGTGTGCTCAGGTTTTGTTTGCCGAACTCCCTAAACTCTCTCTGGTACAAAGGGATGAAATGGACATTCCCCTGTTGTCCCATGAACTGGCAGAGGCCGTAACCCAGATGTCCACCGGCCGTGCACCGGGGTCGATGGACTCCCAGTGGAGTTTTATAAAAAATTCTGGGGAATAATTGGACTGGACTTCTTTCGCGTGTTGCGTGAATGCGTCGGGGTAGGAGAGTTGCCGATGAGCTGCCGTCGGGCGGCTCTGACTCTCCTGCCCAAAAAAGGGGACTTGTGTGAACTTAAGAACTGGAGGCCTGTGGCATTGCTCTGTGCGGACTACAAGATATTTGCAAAGGTCCTCGCTAACAGAATAAAGTCCCATCTGGACTCTATAGTACACAAGGACCAGACATATTGCATACCAGGACGCTTAATCACGGACAACTTGTTCTTAATCAGGGACATGTTGGACTTGTCGAGAAGTTCTAATGTGAGCTTTGGTCTGGTCTCTTTAGATCAAGAGAAGGCTTTTGATAGAGTGGACCATGAGTATCTGTTTAATGTGATGTCTGTGTTTGGGTTTGGGGAAAGGTTTTTGGCCTATGTGAAGATGTTGTATGCTGGGGCATCATGTATGGTCAAGGTGGGAGGGGGGCTCAGTAGGCCAGTCTGGGTGAGGCGGGGCATTAGACAAGGATGCCCTCTATCAGGGCAGTTATATACACTAGCCATTGAACCTTTTTTGGGCCTGCTACGCAGGAGACTGCAGGGAGTGTGCTGGACAGGCATAGCAGTGTCAGCGTATGCAGATGATGTTTCTGTGATGGTCAGGGATGGTCAGGATATGCAGGCACTAGAGAATAGTCTGAAGGTGTACGAGGGAGCTTCGTCAGCTAAGGTAAACTGGGGAAAGAGCAAAGCTCTGTTATGTGGGGCATGGGGGTATAGGGCCCCTCCTCTGCTTCCAGGGGGGTTGCAGTGGGGTTGTGAAGGGCTTAACATTTTGGGGGTGTACCTGGGCTCGGAGAGGTGGGTCAGGAAGAACTGGGAGGGGCTGTCACAGGCAGTGGTGTCAAGACTGGCCAGGTGTAGGTGGCTCCTGTCCCAAGTGTCATATAGAGGGAGGGTGCTGATAATCAACAACCTGGTGGCATCTTCCCTGTGGCATAAACTGGCTGTCCTCAACCCCCCCGCCGGGCTGCTCGCAGACCTGCAACGCAAGCTGGTGGATTTCTTCTGGTCGGGCCATCACTGGCTGAGGGCGGCAGTGTTGTATATGTCCGTAAAGGAAGGAGGACAGGGCCTGGTGGAACTGGAGAGCAGGGTGGCTGCATTCCGACTAAAGGCGGCACAGAGACTGCTGTACCATACTGATGTCGGATGGAGGGAGCCAGCATGCGCGCTGCTGAGGAGAGCTGGCGGATTAGGGTTGGACCGGCAGCTATTCCTCATGAGGCTGGAGGGGCTGAGTACAGCACGACTCTCCGATTTTTACTCTGCGGTGCTGAGGGCCTGGCAGCTACTAAGGCCCACACGAAAAGAGGGTGTGGAGCCTGGGCTGTGGGTGTGGGAGGAGCCTATCTTCCACAACCCAGTCATCCTTTTGAGATCGGTTCAGTCAGCCACCCTGAGGAGGCGACTGATGGCAGCGGGATTACTAAGGCTGGGTGACCTGCGACTGCCGGGAGAGGATGGATGGAAAACCCCAGAAGTCCTAGCAAAACAAACAGGACTAACGTCTCTTAGGCTGCTGGAGAGATTCCTGGGGGAGGTCCAGGAGGCACTGTCCGAGCCGGTAAGGGGGGTGTTTGAGCAGCCAAAGGGGGAGGGGCCACCAATATTTCCGCCACTGCATGTGATGGCAGAGACTGGGGACTGGCAAGGGGGTCTGGAGGACTTGTTAGATTTTAACACTCCGAGCCTGGGCGAGTTTGAGGGGGTGGGAGGTAAAGCCCTCTACAACCTCTGCATTAAGGTAAGGAACATTAGGAGCCTAACAGGAGTGAAGGCACATCAGTGGCAGGGGGCATGTGGAGCGGAGAGTATGGTTGGTTTTAGATGGAGGGGGCTCTACAAACTCCCAGTACCAAAGAGGTCAGGGGACCTCCAGTGGAGGGTTTTACATGGAGCCCTGGCCACTAACAGCTGGTTAGCACGGGTTGAACCGGGAGTCAGACAGGGGTGTCCTTTCTGTGTCATGAGTGAAACTGTGATTCATGTGTTTTCTGTGTGCGCCAGGTTAATGCCTTTAATGTCTCAGTTGGAATGCCTGTGTGAGAGGTTGGGGGTGGCGTTTACTGTCGGGATGTTTATAATGGGGTACAGGTATTCAAATAAGGAAAAGGTAAAATGTGTGTTGTTGAATTTTCTTTTTGCTCAGTCAAAGTTGGCTATTTGGCTAACAAGGAGGAACAGGGTCAAATGTGGGGGGGATAACAGACCCTTTACTATTATGTAATGGGATGGTCTCTGCGCTCCTTAGGGTGGAATTTGAGTTTTATATAATGATAAAAAGTGTGGAGATGTTTCAAGAAATATGGTGTGTGGGGGGGGGGCTGTCTGTATAGCTGAGGAAGATGGTCTGGATATATTGTTGTAGAGTTGGTGAGGTTTGGGTTATTGTGATGTGTGGTGTTGTTTTTGTAACATGGGGTAGAGGAAAAGGTGAGTATGCAGTACAGGGGATATTGGTAATCTGTTTACTTTATTTTAAGGGGTGGGGGTGGGGTGAGGTTTTAATTAGATGAGGATGTACCATTAAAGAAAGACAAAAAGTCAAAAAAGTCTCTCTCTCTCTCTCTCTCTCTCTCTCTCTCTCTCTCTCTCTCTCTCTCTCTCTCTCTCTCTCTCTCTCTCTCTCTCTCTCTCTCTCTCTCTCTCTACACACACAGCCAACCAATGGAACAAATAAACAATTAACTAAATAAAAAAGACATGTACAGAAACATTTCCTTGACTCATAAGTTCCAAGAAATATTATATTTCAGTACTAACTAATTAATTTGAGTCATTAGAATGTATGTAAGAGACATGATTGTGTGAAATCTATGTCAATGTAGAGCAGCATAAAGTACAAGAACAGATGTATTGCAGTGATGAGTGACATACACCTACAGGGAACTGGCAAAATAAAGGAAACACCAACATAGTGTCTTAACAGGGCGTTTTGCCCCCAGGAGCTGCCAAAATAAAGGAGACACCAACATAGTGTCTTAACAGGGCGTTTTGCCTCCAGGAGCTGCCAAAATAAAGGAAACACCAACATAGTGTCTTAACAGGGCGTTTTGCCTCCAGGTAACTGCCAAAATAAAGGAGACACCAACATAGTGTCTTAACAGGGCGTTTTGCCACCAGGAGCCGCCAGAACAATACTCCTTGGTGTAGATGTGCCTTGGCATACATTCTACAAGTGTCTGGAACTCTATTGGAGGGATGTGACATCATTCCTCCACAAGAAATTCCATCATTTGGTGTTTTGTTGATGGTGGTGGAAAACACTGTCTCAGGCGCCGCTCCAGAATCTACCATCAGTGTTAAATTGGGTTGAGACCTGGTGACTGAGACGGCCATGGCACATTGTGAAACATCAGCAAGTTCAGCAGTCTTCATCACTGAAGCTCCTGCCAAACGTGCCCCAACAATCACAAATCGTTAACCTCTTCCCGAGCAGGGTTGCAGTCTCTCTTCGTTGCAGCTCCTCTCTCCCCAGGGGTATCAGCTCCTCTCTCCCCAGGGGTAGCAGCTCCTCTCTCCCCAAGGGTAGCAGCTCCTCTCTCCCCAGGGGTAACAGCTCCTCTCTCCCCAGGGGTAACAGCTCCTCTCTCCCCAGGGGTAGCACCTCCTCTCTCCCCAGGGGTAGCAGCTCCTCTCTCCCCAGGGGTAACAGCTTCTCTCTCCCCAGGGGTAGCAGCTCCTCTCTCTCCAGGGGTAACAGCTCCTATCTCCCCAGGGGTAACAGCTCCTCTCTCCCCAGGGGTAGCAGCTCCACTCTCCCCAGGGGTAACAGCTCCTCTCTCCCCAGGGGTAACAGCTCCTCTCTCCCCAGGGGTAACAGCTCCTCTCTCCCCAGGGGTAACAGCTCCTCTCTCCCCAGGGGTAGCAGCTCCTCTCTCCCCAGGGGTAGCAGCTCCTCTCTCTCCAGGGGTAAAAGCTCCTCTCTCCCCAAGGTTGAAGCTCCTCTCTCCCCAGGGGTAGCAGCTCCTCTCTCCCCAGGGGTAGCAGCTCCTCTCTCCCCAGGGGTAGCGCTCTTCTCTCCCCAGGGGTAGCAACTTCTCTCTCCCCATGGGTAGCAACTCCTCTCTCCCCATGGGGGTAGCAACTCCTCTCTCCCCAGGGGTAGCAGCTCCTCTCTCTCCAGGGGTAGAAGCTCCTCTCTCCCCAGGGGTAGCAACTCCTCTCTCTCCAGGGGTAGCGCTCTCCTCTCTCTCCAGGGGTAGAAGTACCTCTCTCCCAGAGGTAGCTGCTTCTCTCTACCCAGGGGTAACAGCTCCTCTCTCCCCAGGGGTAGAAGTTCCTCTCTCCCAGAGGTAACAGTAGTGGTAGTCGGTGGTGGTGGTTGTAGCTGTGACTGGAGTGAGGCATGTCCAGGGGCTTTTCTAGGATTTGAAGACAAAGACAGTATGGGGGGTCCAGGGCATTTCAACAGATAAATGCATGAATTTGATGCACTTTGAGATGAACATTGAGAGATTAGAACATTGTGAGATTAGATATTTCTCAGGTAACTTGCACCTTCCCACCTGCCACAGCAGACACTGTAAGTACTCAATTACAGTTGCTACTATGGGTCTCTACTCTGGAACACTCTCTACTCTGGAACACTCTCTACTCTGGAACACTCTCTACTCTGGAACACTCTCTACTCTGGAACACTCTCTACCCTGGAACACTCTCAACTCTGGAACACTCTCTACTCTGGAAAACTCTCTACCATGGAACACTCTCTACTCTGGAACACTCTCTACTCTGGAACACTGTCTACTCTGGAACACTCTCTACCCTTGAACACTCTCTACTCTGGAACACTCTCTACTCTGGAACACTCTCTACTCTGGAACACTCTCTACCATGGAACACTCTCTACTCTGGAACACTCTCTACTCTGGAACACTCTCTACCATGGAACACTCTCTACTCTGGAACACTCTCTACTCTGGAACACTCTCTACTCTGGAACACTCTCTACTCTGGAACACTCTCTACTCTGGAACACTCTACTCTGGAACACTCTCTACTCTGGAACACTCTCTACCATGGAACACTCTCTACTCTGGAACACTCTCTACTCTGGAACACTCTCTACTCTGGAACACTGTCTACTCTGGAACACTCTCAACTCTGGAACACTCTCTACTCTGGAACACTCTCTACTCTGGAACACTCTCTACTCTGGAACACTCTCTACCATGGAACACTCTCTACTCTGGAACACTCTCTACTCTGGAACACTCTCTACCATGGAACACTCTCTACTCTGGAACACTCTCTACTCTGGAACACTCTCTACTCTGGAACACTCTCTACTCTGGAACACTCTCTACTCTGGAACACTCTCTACTCTGGAACACTCTACTCTGGAACACTCTCTACTCTGGAACACTCTCTACCATGGAACACTCTCTACTCTGGAACACTCTCTACTCTGGAACACTCTCTACTCTGGAACACTCTCTACAATGAAACACTCTCTACTCTGGAACACTCTCTACCATGGAACACTCTCTACTCTGGAACACTCTCTACTCTGGAACACTATCTACTCTGGAACACTCTCTACTCTGGAACACTCTCTACTCTGGAACACT
Source organism: Coregonus clupeaformis (assembly GCF_020615455.1). Lineage (NCBI taxonomy): Eukaryota > Metazoa > Chordata > Actinopteri > Salmoniformes > Salmonidae > Coregonus > Coregonus clupeaformis. The sequence goes on from NW_025533495.1 coordinate 918,755, forward strand.
CTCTACTCTGGAACACTGTCTACTCTGGAACACTCTCTACTCTGGAACACTCTCTAATAATAATAATAATAATATGCCATTTAGCAGACGCTTTTATCCAAAGCGACTTACAGTCATGCGTGCATACATTTTTGTGTATGGGTGGTCCCGGGGATCTACTCTGGAACACTCTCTACCATGGAACACTCGCTACTCTGGAACACTCTCTACTCTAGAACACTCTCTACTCTGGAACACTCTCTACTCTGGAACACTCTCTACTCTGGAACACTCTCTACTCTGGAACACTGTCTACTCTGGAACACTCTCTAATCTGGAACACTCTCTACTCTGGAACACTGTCTACTCTGGAACACTCTCTACTCTGGAACACTCTCTACTCTGGAACACTCTCTACTCTGGAACACTCACTACTCAGGAACACTCTCTACTCTGGAACACTCTCTACTCTGGAAAACCCTCTACCATGGAACACTCTCTACTCTGGAACACTCTCTACTCTGGAACACTCTGTACTCTGGAACACTCTCTACCATGGAACACTCTCTACTCTGGAACACTCTCTACTCTGGAACACTCTCTACCCTGGAACACTCTCTACTCTGGAACACTCTCTACCCTGAAACACTCTCTACTCTGGAACACTGTCTACTCTGGAACACTCTCTACTCTGGAACACTCTCTACTCTGGAACACTCTCTAATCTGGAACACTCTCTACTCTGGAACACTCTCTACTCTGGAACACTCTCTACTCTGGAACACTCTCTACTCTGGAACACTCTCTACCATGGAACACTCTCTACTCTGGAACACTCTCTACTCTGGAACACTCTCTACCCTGGAACACTCTCTACTCTGGAACACTCTCTACCCTTAAACACTCTCTACTCTGGAACACTGTCTACTCTGGAACACTCTCTACTCTGGAACACTCTCTACTCTGGAACACTCTCTAATCTGGAACACTCTCTACTCTGGAACACTCTCTACTCTGGAACACTGTCTACTCTGGAACACTCTCTACGCTGGAACACTCTCTACTCTGGAACACTGTCTACTCTGGAACACTCTCTACGCTGGAACACTCTCTAATCTGGAACACTCTCTACTCTGGAATACTCACTACTCAGGAACACTCTCTACTCTGGAACACTCTCTACTCTGGAACACTCTCTACTCTGGAACACTCTCTACCATGGAACACTCTCTACTCTGGAACACTCTCTACTCTGGAACACTCTCTACTCTGGAACACTCTCTAGTCTGGAACACTCTCTACCATGGAACACTCTCTATTCTGGAACACTCTCTACTCTGGAACACTCTCTACTCTGGAACACTCTCTACTCTGGAACATTCTCTACTCTGAAACACTCTCTACTCTGTAACACTCTCTACTCTGGAACACTCTCTACCATGGAACACTCTCTACTCTGGAACACTCTCTACTCTGGAACACTCTCTACCATGAAACACTCTCTACTCTGGAACACTGTCTACTCTGGAACACTCTCTACTCTGGAACACTCTCTACTCTGGAACACTCTCTACTCTGGAACACTCTCTACTCTGGAACACTCTCTACTCTGGAACACTCACTACTCTGGAACACTCTCTACTCTGGAACACTCTCTACTCTGGAACACATACATCTACAGTGTATTGCCAAAAACCACTCAACAACTTCAAACAAAGACTCTCTCACAACAAAACTTAAATCTGCCATTTAGCAGACACTTTTATCCAAAGCAACTTGCAATCATGTGCGCATACATATATATATATTTTTACATATGGGTGGTCCCGGGGTTCAAACCCACTACCCTGGCATTACAAGCGCCATGCTCTACCAATTGAGCTACAGAGGACCACACAAACAATTCACATCAAACATTTATTATCATAACAGTATGCTGCTTTTAAAACTCACATCACTGTGATTGATCCATTTGAAGAAAGAAGTTCAACAGGTTGAAACTGAGTGAAAAACATGGTTGTTGTGGATGTTGTATATTATGTATACACATAGGCTATATATGAGCCCAAACCCCAAAAAAACTAATGATAAAATAATGATTGAACCATTATCCAATACATAGCCTACCGCATATTACACACGGCAGAAAAACATTAAAAACAGAAAAAGGATTGAAGATGTCTTCGGTACATAATTGGTCTAGCCTTGACTCCACAATTAAACACATTCTAGTAATGTCCTTTGAGTGATGACTGTATTATTATACATACTGGATGGACTGGTTACCTTATGTTACACTCCACACTTCCTATCCATGAGTCTGGGAGAGAACGTATAGGCCCAGGCCATGCTGTTGGTTCATTGATTGTGCAGGGCAGCTTACAGAGTTAGCCTTCCGGTTTACAGAATTAGATTTTAATATAGTCTAGTAATAGGAAGAAAACAAATATGTTCATAATTAATAGGATGACATATTACTTTTAGCTACAGAATATCTCACCACCGTGCGTTTCCATCTCCTCCCCTCTATCCTTCATTCATTTTTCGAGCGTGCAGAGAGAAGGGCTGTCAACAATTTAGTCAAATTTCCTTGTGAAAACATGTTACTATTGATGATCCAAAACAGATTCCACCTGGTTTCCCAAATGAAGCACTGGGTAGCTGCAGGAACAGGGTTGGAGAGCCCATGGCATACAGAGTTTGGGCGGAATATCACCTGTCGGGCAGAGAGAGGCTGCATGCTCCCCAAACAGTGGTGGGGTTTTGGAGTGAAATAACCAGAGCATACACAGCATATGATTGAAAAACTAAAAACCAACAGGCAGGAAAGCAGCCTCCATTCACTAGTCGAGCTGTTCCCCTGACCCTGTTCATGCCCATTTGATAATCGGACATTATAAATCGAAACCAATTGTAAAATATTAAGGCCAGGCACCACAGGAGGAGGCCGGCAGCAGCACATCTAGACACACATTAGTTGAGATGAAGATTTACATTTTTCAGACACTCTTATCCAGAGCAACTTACATTATTATTATTTTTTATACCCCCGTGGGAATCGAACCCACAACCTTGGCATTGCAAACACCATGTTCTACCAACTGAGCTACATCCCTGCCGGCCATTCCCTCCCCTTCCCTGGATGACGCTGGGCCAATTGTGCGCCGCCCCATGGGTCTCCCGGTCACGGCCGCCTACGACAGAGCCTGGATTCGAACCAGGATCTCTAGTGGCACAGCTAGCACTGCGATGAAGTGCCTTAGACCACTGCGCCACTCGGGAGACAGCTAGCAGCGATCAACCAGACAGACAGACAGCCAACAGTGGCTTTTATTCCACATGTCACAAAGAAACCAACTTGTACATGATTTGATTTGCCCTAAGTGTCTAAACACTGGACTGAAAATCACCATAGACCCCCACCAACCAGGGATTGTGTAATTCTGTCATGATAGAATGGGCACCCTGAGAAGGTGATCGTGATGCATTTAGGAGGAGTGTTGACACTTCCTCCAGGCTGCAGGAGGGCTCCAGGGGAGATGGGGCATTTTATATAAATGTGAGGATGGTTCTTCTAGCACACGAACTTGGACTTGGTTATGCAGCTCTAAGGAAAATAAACAAAGTCCTAGGGATTCCTTCCCTGAGTCTCAGCTCATATCAGAGACATGACAGGAGAGTGACAGGTCAATAAAAAGGGAGAGTAGCCCATTATTGTCAGGTGACCTGCTGTGTATAAAAATATTTAGTAGCCAACTGTGATTACTGAGAAATTAGCTTTACATAAAGTAAATGCATGCTGATATGCTAATATGTACATAGGGTAACATGCTAATATGTACATAGGGTAACATGCTGATATGCTAATATGTACATAGGGTAACATGCTGATATGCTAATATGTACATAGGGTAACATGCTGATATGCTAATATGTACATAGGGTAACATGCTGATATGCTAATATGTACATAGGGTAACATGCTGATATTTAGTCCTGCAGTTATGACTGTAATGTCGACAGACATCATAATAAGTACTTTTTCCCTCCACTTTAGTAGCAGAGATTCAGAGAGGGCAACAGCCAATGGGGAGTGCTGCAAAGCTAATTAGAATACGCAGATATAGACCCAGACATAGCAGAGTTGCTGAAGGAGGATGAGGATGCCATCATAGACATCCATGGATCCTTTGATGGCTCTTGGCACAAGATTATAGGATTCACTTCCAACTATGGAATAGGTGTGTACATTGGTGCTGGTACCAGCCAGCCCTAGAAAATGGTGAAGATCCACCCAGTCGCAAAAAACATGGAGGCCATACATTCTTTAATTGAGAGGATGCACAGAAAATGGTACCTGTATATCACAGGATGTCAAATGATAACGTCGTCAAAAGAATGTAGCACGGAGGAACCCAGAATGCAAATGAACGTCTGAACTCTAATATGGTCGCGATGCCCCAAAACTGTCTTCGTGGGCAAAAGCCTCATTGCCAGTATGGCAGTAGCCACGCTCAATGAGGGAGCCACTGCTATATCAGATGGGATGGACTAATTGTGTATTGGCAGCACTTTGGTGACACTGGAAGCAATCAGAGAGGAGTTGTGAGAGCTGATGCTGCTTCAATGGAGTGTGACAAGGGGAGGCGCAGGTCACATGACACGGTCAAGAAAGTAAAGCAGCACCAGCAACAACTCAAAGAGGGCCGTACATATGGGGCAGGCATAGCTGATTACTGTTCTGCACATTTCAACAGCCATACAAAAGCCTTGGATGTGACAAATTGAGCAAAGTGATATGAGAATTTGCCCAAAACTGCATATTTGCCCTACAGACCATTATTCAAAGCATATGCTCTATTGCTTGAAACTAATGTATTAAACGTGCTGATGTATTTGTAAAAGGTATATTTGATGTTTATTTGTCAGTTTAGAAGTGATATATGAAAAAGAGATTAATTTAATGTGACGTAAATTGTCATATTTATGGAAAGTACTTTTTAATTGTAGTCTGTGGTGTTTGGCATTAGTTGTTCTCAATTGCTAAAACACAATTTCTGAAACCTTGCTCCATTTCCTGAAAACATTAAACACAAAACCTCATCTTCAAACCTCTGACTCCTCTCGCAAAATGAAACGTTCGCCCTCAAAACAGTTTTTACCTGTGTTCAAAATCAAACACTGCTCTCAAATCATAAACAAAGTGATCAAAATGATAAACACTCTCAAGCAGTCAGTAAACAATACAACGAAAAATAGAAAACACATTGTTCAAAACATACAGTTCTCAGGGAGAAGTACATTTTAAATCTCAAAACAAATTTCATATTTTTCCGTCATTGTCTTTTGATGAACGAAAACATGTTCTATCATAGTAGCTCAAAATGGATCAGAAATTACTACTCTGCTTTGCTCTTTGCAATTTAGTTTTTTGTTCTTCCTCCTCCTTGTACCTCTATTTTTACAGTACTGTACCCTGCATCTCACAAACTTGTCCTTTGTCTCTGTGATACTGTAATTCTTGTTCTTTGTTGATATGAACCTGCAACCAGTCAAAATCTATTGAGCAGTCAGTTCTGTTAACAAATGGAAAGCACAATGTTCAGGGCCATACAATTTGTCCATTGTACAGTATACATCCTACAAGGCACTGTACTACAGTATCCAATACTAAAAGGGACACAAATCAAAGGAGTAAACATGTGATCAATGTGCTTCTTCTTGTCTTTGGGCTGGGTCAGGCCAGAGCACTTCGTCCACATCACAAGCAATATTGTCCCTCCTGAGGCAACGGGGGAAGAAGCCTCTTGTGTGCCGTATCCAGCCCTGACATGATTCCTCACCTATATCACCACAGGCTAAATCCATGGCTTGCAGCAGATTTACTCTGGTGTAGGGTTGTCTATCATACACTTTCCATCTCCAAGAGGAGAAAAACTCCTCAATCGGATTCAGGAAAGGCGAGTATGGAGGGAGGTACAAGTTCATAAACTGCCCGTTGATGTTTCTGAATGTACACTTACTTGCACATACTGAACTCCCAGTTCTTTCACCCTTGGTGAGTTGCGTTCAAAAGGTACTCTGTATACTTGTTTCATTCGCATCCTGTTACGATGGAGGACACGGTCAATTGTGGAAATGCTCACACTGTTCGATTCCCTGGAAGTGTGTGTTGTCTTGTATCACTCGTTCCTGGATTTCTCTGAGTCGTATTGCATTATCTTGAAGGACCATGCCAACTATAACGGCCTCTTGCTCCCCAGTGAATATAGCTGTCCTTCCACCTGCATGTGGCAGCCTTGCAATTCTACAAAAAGTAGTTGTGCAGTTACAAAACATATTCATGCAGTACAATACATACAGTGATTCACTTTACAAACGTCTATTGAAACAGCTGCATATAGTGTAGTACAGTAAATTTGCAATTACAAAAATACAGTAGTACACTGTACCTGTTCTCTTCTCTGAATGTCCTTACTATGGTGGACACAGAAAATCGGCTCAAATTGGGTTGCACTCTAAGTCCTGCTTCCCTCATTGTCAGTCCATGGACAAGAACATGGTCTATGACTGTTGCTCGAATTTCATCAGATATTTCCACTCTTTGTCTTCCTCTTCCTCTTCATCCTCCTCTTCCTCTTTCTTGCCCTCCTCCTCCTCCTCTTCCTCCTCGTCGCCCACCTCGCCCACCTCGTCGTCCTCGTCCTCTCACATTGTTTCTTCTATCCATTCTCAGACTTTCTCCTTCCCACCTACAACAACCTGTTTGCTCTCTGAACTGCCTTATATTGGTTGTGTCGCATCATTTGAAACAGGTTAAATCCATTTTGAGTGGTTGTGTTCAATCAATGACATGTGTTCTCTATTTGTATTTGATTGTTGCCACTTGTGTTTACCAGTATGGATGACATGTGCATTAGAGTGCAGAATGTGTTTGGAGAATGAGAACGTGTTTAGAGTTTTGCTGAAAAGTCTAAGTGAGATCTGCAAATTGTGTTTTACCATGTGAAATGGTTTAAGGTATTGACAACAGACTGCATAATTAGCTAAATGAGTCCAGGCAACTGAGAACTTTGTTCAGCCAATGGGTTTTAGTGTTTTAGCAATTTGGCCTTTTATAAACGCATTTCATGCAATTCCACGTCATTTTACTTGACTGCAGACTCTGGCATAATCTGTATTAATGCCGTGTTCAAAACAACTGGAAACTCTGAGCTGGGAAATCTCAGACTTCCGACTTTAATGAGTTCAAGACAACTGGGAAATAGGGAAAAAACGAGCTCAGACTGGAAACATTTGTTTAAAACGGTCATCCAACTGGGAATTCTGGTCTCTTTCTAGAGCTCCGACTGGAAACATTTGTTTTAAACGGTCATCCAACTGGGAATTCTGGTCTCTTTCTAGAGCTCCGACTGGAAACATTTGTTTTAAACGGTCATCCAACTGGGAATTCTGGCCTCTTTCTAGAGCTCCGACTTTCCTGATTTGAAGACCATTTGTCTTGAAAGCGCAATACCGCACAAATGATCGAAATGACAGGCTATTTTGACACTGAAAAACTGAGAATCTGAGATCAATGAAAACAAACTTGAATCCATCAATAGCCTATGCCTAGGTGTGTCTAGACATATTGTATGCTACAATATGAGGAGGAAATTATAGTCCTAAAAATGTTTTAAAGTTTCTCTGACAGATTTGCCGCGCGTTCCCCACAGTATGCCTTGTTATTGTGCTACACTCCATTTACATTTTAGTCATTTAGCAGACACTCTTATCCAGAGCGACTTACAGTTAGTGAGTGCATACATTTTCCTACTGGCCCCCCGTGGGAATCGAACCCACAACCCTGGCGTTCCAAAAGCCATGCTCTACCAACTGAGCTACACGGGGCCTAGGTTAATTTTAAAATAAGCTATTTATCCTCTGTGACTACATTTTAGGCTTTCTCATGGTGTAGTAGGCTATTTTGAATTATTTCATTTATTTCTGAACAGACAGCAGTAATTCTATAACTTTGTAAAATGTATTTGAATTGATCAGGCGTGCTGCAGCTCCTCCAGAACCCTTGGCGTGGCTCTATAAATGATGGGCAATGCTGGAGAGATGAGAGTTGGAGGCTCATGTCTGTCAGAGCAGAGAGAGTTCTGGGAGAGATTATTATAATTTTTACATTGCAAAAAGTGACAATTATCTTTCATGCCAGGAGAGGTACCGGATCCGGCCAAATAGGTTCCTGAACAAAACAGTCCAAAATGGAGAGGTGCCGGATCCTGTTCCCGGCAGGATCCGGATCAAATTAAGCACTGATAATACACTATAACCATCATATCAAAGTAAACTTGGAGTCACGCGATATGTTGCGTGGTCCTCCCACTACGACTCGGGAAAGCAGGCAGTTTTAGGCTACAGATGAAATAAGTTATGATGAACACAGATTGGTGAAAGTGCACGTGACGAGCTTGATGCTCCTTTCCAATAAATATTAAGGGTCTTATTCAGCTAACATGATGATCGATGCTTAGCTGCCGTTTGTGAAATACATATAATATCGATATAGCCATACCCACACTGTATCTGTGAGTTGTTGGCATGTGTCATGGCCAGAGTGGGCACATTTGCTATATAATGCAACAGCTTTAGTGACAAAACCATCAGTAGAGTTGAAGATGCGATGGAAACCCATTTAACTTGTGTTTTTCATGTGGTACATAGGAATTTAACCACAAAAGTAATTACGTTCTCATGTACAGTCTTTTATCGACAAAAAATCAGTTTGAGGGAAAATGCGCATATTGTTTTATGCAGATTTTAGAATATTCGCATGGAAACCTTTCGAATATTGGATGAAAACCTATCTATTGACCAGATACTCCATTGGCCGCTCTAACAATGAAAAGAATTGTCTTCAAAAGTTAAAGGCAGTCGAGAGGAAGCAAGATCAACAGAACCGAAAACCAGAAAAAACGTTCAGGCAGGAGGGTGGTTAACTGGCGCTCTAGTCCACAAGACGTTCAGGCAGGAGGGTGGTTAACTGGCGCGCTAGTCCACAAGACGTTCAGGCAGGAGGGGGGTTAACTGGCGCTCTAGTCCACAAGACGTTCAGGCAGGAGGGTGGTTAACTGGCGCTCTAGTCCACAAGACGTTCAGGCAGGAGGGTGGTTAACTGGCGCGCTAGTCCACAAGACGTTCAGGCAGGAGGGGGGTTAACTGGCGCTCTAGTCCACAAGACGTTCAGGCAGGAGGGGGGTTAACTGGCGCGCTAGTCCACAAGACGTTCAGGCAGGAGGGGGGTTAACTGGCGCTCTAGTCCACAAGACGTTCAGGCAGGAGGGTGGTTAACTGGCGCTCTAGTCCACAAGACGTTCAGGCAGGAGGGTGGTTAACTGGCGCGCTAGTCCACAAGACGTTCAGGCAGGAGGGGGGTTAACTGGCGCTCTAGTCCACAAGACGTTCAGGCAGGAGGGGGTTAACTGGCGCTCTAGTCCACAAGACGTTCAGGCAGGAGGGGGGTTAACTGGCGCTCTAGTCCACAAGACGTTCAGGCAGGAGGGTGGTTAACCGGCGCTCTAGTCCACAAGACGTTCAGGCAGGAGGGTGGTTAACTGGCGCGCTAGTCCACAAGACGTTCAGGCAGGAGGGGGGTTAACTGGCGCTCTAGTCCACAAGACGTTCAGGCAGGAGGGTGGTCCAGAACTCTCCTGAGGAGTCAGTGGAAGGAAAGCAGTCTGAACCAGGTTTTCCTCTAGGAATTTGCCTGTGCTTAGCTCTATTCCGTTTCTTTTTATCCCCCCAAAAACTCCCTAGTCCTCGTCAATGACAAGCAGACCCATAACATGATGCAGCCACCACCAAGAAAACAGTGGCACTCAGTGATGTGTTGTGTTGGATTTGCCCCAAACATAAAACTTTTTATTCAGGACATAAAGTGAATTTCTTTGCCACATTTTTTAGCAGTTTTACTTTAGTACTTTATTGCAAACAGGATGCATGTTTTGTAATATTTGTGTCCCGTGTGGCTCAGTTGATAGAGCAAGGTGCTTGCAATGCCAGGATTGTAGGTTTGATTCCCACGGGGGGACCATAGCGTCTGCTAAATGACTGAAATGTGAATGTATTCTGTACAGGCTTCTTTTCACTCTGTCAATTAGGCTAGTGTTATGGAGTAACTACAATGTTGTTGATCCATCCTCAGTTTTTAAAGTCACCATTGGCCTCATGGTGAAATCCCTGAGCGGTTTCCTTCCTCACTGGCAACTGAGTTAAGAAGGACGCCTGTATCTTTGTAGTGACACACCATCCAAAGTGTAATTATTATCTTCACCACGCTCAAATAAATATTCTGCTTTTTATTTTATTTTTACCCATCTACCAATAGGTGCCCTTCTTTGCGAGGCTTTGGAAAACCTCCCTGGTCTTTGTGGTTGAATTTGTGTTTGAAATTCACTGCTCGACTGAGGGACCTTTCAGATAATTTTATATGTGGTATAAAGAGATGAGGTTGTCATTCAGAAATCCTGTTGAACACTATTATTGCACACAGGTGAGTCCATGGCACTTATTATGTGTCTCGTTAAGCACATTTTTACTTCTGAACTTATTTAGGCTTGCCATAACAAAGGGGTTGAATACTTGTTGACTCAAGACATTTCAGCTTTTCATTTTTAATTAATTTCTAAAAACATTATTCCACTTTGACATTATGGAGTATTGTGTGTAGGCCATTGACACAAAATCTCAATTTAATCCATTTTTAATTCAGGCTGTGGAACAACAAAATGTGGAAAAATTCAAGGGGTGTGACTTTCTGAAGGCACTGCATTATAGACCGTTCAGACTTAAGTAGGGGACGTTGTTGGGCATCTCCTTTAGCATACACATCAGATTCATCTACTGGGTTGTTATCAATCTAAATAAATACCATCTAAAATAAAATATTGCTTGATTGAATGCAGTCATGTCTTAAGAATATGTTGTTACTTATTTTGAATAGTTGTATATTTAGAAGTACATAAAATGCACGTAAGGATATGTTTTATATTATAACCAATCAGCATTCAGGATTAGACGTTATATAATATTCTACAAAGGCCTACTAAAACATGTAGCATATTTTAGTTTCCCATACAATAAAAACATGACAATGTAATCCATTTGATAAATAGTATTTATAGATGTGATTAGTAATAGAGTTATAGTAAGTAATACAGTCCAGTAACAGCTTCTTTTTACAAAGTAAAACATAAAAGAGAATTATATCAACCTGCAAGGCTCACGGTCATATTATTTGCCGTAAACATGAGTGCCAAAGCTTGATAAATAGTGCGTAAACAATTGTAAAGGATGAATTACATAAATAAATATCGGTGAAAAGATATCCAAGAAAATATATGAAAACAAGAGTAATTTATTGATTGTATGGGACCCTGTATTGTGGCCTTACCCGTGTTTTAACTCATGAATCAATCTCATGAATAATGCTTCAGTTCGGCTGGCGCTGAACTCTGCTAGCTAAACCCAACGAGTGTTCTAGTATACTCCCTTAAAAAGACCTTAAAAGACCTTCGCTTGAATATTGTGAAAAAAGAGGCAGTAGTTCTATTTGTCCTTTTTGAGATGCCGTAGCCAGTATACACTCAAAATCGTCTGAATTAATTAAGATAACTCAAGCAATCTTGGCAAAATGGGTAAAATTGCAGGACATTTGCTTTAAAACTGCAAAAATTCTCTCTGCCCCATGGCAAAATATGTAGAATTGCATGAAATTGGTTATAAAATTGCTACATTTTCTCTCCACCCCAATGCAAAATGTGTAGAACTGCAGAATACATGCTTTTAAACTGCAATATTTTCTCTACACCACATGGCAAAATGTGTAAAAATAATTAGACCACCCACAACACCCACAAATCTTCATCATCATTACACCATTGTTCTAAATTAAATTCACCCTCTTCACCCTCCTCATCGTTCAGTTCATTCAAATTTAATTGTAAAGTAACGTGCACAATTATCAGTTTCTATCGCCCGTTCATCCATTGACATCATTCAACCAGTGAGGAGAGAGACACATTATCATCTGGGTACCGACGTCTTACAGCGCATTTGTCTTGGCCCCTTAAGATAGTACTAGGTGTGGAAACATTGCTTTCACCTGTCCAGTTCTCTCATGTAGTTGAGATGAAGGAGAGGAGACAAGGAGAGGAGACAAGGAGAGGAGACAAGGAGAGGAAGTCCATGTAGAATGTTGATATGCCCCCCAGGAGTTGTTGATGTCCTGAGATGTCTGTCTGTTTAGTGCTGTATGCTTGATGTCCTCCTAATATTTCTATATTTCTTAATTCCATTCTTTTCCTCTTTAGATCTGTGTGTATTGTTGTGTATTGTTAGATATTACTGCACTGAGCAAGGAACACAAGCATTTTACTACACCCTCCATAGCATCTGCTAAATATGTGTATGTGACCAATAAAATAGATTTGATGAACCCTTATTGGGAGGTGGTTAACTAGTCAGTATTTTCCACTGATTCATATGGATACCAGTCCATACATTGGCTGTAAAAGTGGGTAAAACCTGACAAGCGTATAACTGTAGCTATGTGGTCTTTACTTGAGTGTGTTTCAGCAGGGTGAGGTCAGAGAGATGCTTCCAAGTCAGTATTTTTCTGAACTCCTAAAATCCGTTACACAACGGCGGCAGGTAGCTTAGTGGGTAAGAGCGTTGTGCCAGTAACCGAAAGGTCGCTGGTTCTAATCCCCGAGCCGACTAGGTGAAAAATCTGTCGATGTGCCCTTAAGCAAGGCACTTAACCCTAATTGCTCCTGTAAGTCGCTCTGGATAAGAGCGTCTGCTAAATGACTAAAATGTAAATGTAAAAATGGATGAATGTTCAACCCCATTTAAATGACCATAAAGTCTATATAGCACCTTTAAGTTAAGACCTCACAGATCTGTTCATGGCAAAGCAGTTCATTTAATGATATTAATTGATTCTTAAAGAATATAACTTATAAATCACGAGCCTCATCTTGAGGAGTCACCTGTGACAGTATTCATAAAGAGTAGGAGTACTGATCTGGGATCAGTTTTTCCTTTTAGATCATAATGAAACAGATTAAATGGACAGGGGGGCCCTGATCCTAGATCAGCACTCCTCCTCTGGGAAACTGCATGTATGAAACCGAACACATAGTCGTAGTCTAGTTACAGCAGGTGTTTACTGCCATCTAGTGGAAGATACCAATAAAACACTTTATTATCAGGATGGGGAGACGGCTGAGCTGAAACAGAAAGTACAGGATCCATTTGGAGATGACAGAGCAGAAAACACTATATGGAGAGAACTGAAAAATAAAGTAAGTATTTCCGAACAATAGTCTATTCTAAAGGACAGAGTAAGAGAATGAATACCTGGAATGAGATATCAGGTAGACTATTATACATGTTATTTAGATTGTCATTAAGGAGACACCTATTTTACAACCCTTATTCCATAAAACATATTAACGCTGTAGAACTGATGCACATCAAGAAATAAGGTGACAAATCACAGGAAAACTACTTTAGGCGCTCTAGAGCACGCTAGATACATTCTGTCGGAGGTGGTTTAAACTGCATTCTAATGTCGACTTTGCTTATGGAAAACCATATTATGCGAAGGTTTTTACACATGCTCTGTTCTTGGGTTTCATTATTGGGATTTGTTATCAGCAAAACGTCTGGTGAAGATGGTGCAGGAGCTTTTCAATGATATGGTTTGATGTTTGTCTCAGGGTTTCTCAATCATTTTGTTCTTGCCCAGCATTTACACACCTGAATCAACTAATCATCAGATATTTGAAGACAGTTTATTTGAGGACTGTTAACAATTATTATAGGCCTACAGTAAATCATATTTTGGAGAGAAAAAAAATAGCTAAATCTGGTTTCGAGTACATTATAAGTTTAGCTAAAATAATGTAAGAGATGTCTTGAAGAAGGACTATACATTTTTTTTACGCGAGATTCGGTACCATGTCATCAGATACAGCTGTCACATGCAACTGACTGTTAGCGCCACCCTCTGGTTACTATTGGTATATAAAGGGGTGTGGCCATGATTGCAGTTGAATCTGAAAAATAAGAAAGTATCTGTACAGGGGCCATTTTGAGATGACACAGAGTAGAACACCTGTTTAGGAGAGGTGCTGGGTAGCAGAGTAGAACACCTGTTTAGGAGAGGTGCTGGCTAACAGAGGAGAACACCTGTTTAGGAGAGGTGCTGGGTAGCAGAGGAGAACACCTGTTTAGGAGAGGTGCTGGCTAACAGAGGAGAACACCTGTTTAGGAGAGGTGCTGGGTAACAGAGGAGAACACCTGTTTAGGAGAGGTGCTGGCTAACAGAGTAGAACACCTGTTTAGGAGAGGTGCTGGGTAGCAGAGTAGAACACCTGTTTAGGAGAGGTGCTGGCTAGCAGAGTAGAACACCTGTTTAGGAGAGGTGCTGGCTAACAGAGTAGAACACCTGTTTAGGAGAGGTGCAGGGTAACAGAGGAGAACACCTGTTTAGGAGAGGTGCAGGGTAACAGAGTAGAACACCTGTTTAGGAGAGGTGCTGGGTAACAGAGTAGAACACTTGTAAAAGAAAAGGAGAGTCTCACTCTATGAGCTCAGATGAAATAATGTAATAACCTGATAACCGACGTTTCAACAGACAGCAGTCTTCATCATTTACCTTAAAAATACCAAAATATGGATCCTGAAAGGGAATTTGATGCATTTTCATATGGGTTAATGTCGACTTTGCTTATGGAAAAACATATCATGCGAAGGTTTTTACACTCAGTTCTTGGGTTTCGCTAGTGGAAATTTGACATTTTGAAAATGGAAGTTATGGAACTCCAACATGTGCTTCTGTTATGAGAAAAACTCCACAATGAAACTGACATTAAATGTGGAGAATGATAGATATGTTGGCCATTAAATAGCCTATTAATTTGTACAGTGAGGGAAAAAAGTATTTGATCCCCTGCTGATTTTGTACGTTTGCCCACTGACAAAGAAATGATCAGTCTATAATTTTAATGGTAGGTTTATTTGAACAGTGAGAGACAGAATAACAACAAAATAATCCAGAAAAAACGCATGTCAAAAATTTTATAAATTGATTTGCATTTTAATGAGGGAAATAAGTATTTGACCCCCTCTCAATTAGAAAGATTTCTGGCTCCCAGGTGTCTTTTATACAGGTTACACTCTTAAAGGGAGTGCTCCTAATCTCAGCTTGTTACCTGTATAAAAGACACCTGTCCACAGAAGCAATCAATCAATCAGATTCCAAACTCTCCACCATGGCCAAGACCAAAGAGCTCTCCAAGGATGTCAGGGACAAGATTGTAGACCTACACAAGGCAGGAATGGGCTACAAGACCATCGCCAAGCAGCTTGGTAAGAAGGTGACAACAGTTGGTGCGATTATTCGCAAATGGAAGAAACACAAAATAACTGTAAATCTCCCTCGGCCTGGGGCTCCATGCAAGCTCTCACCTTGTGGAGTTGCAATGCGGTGAGGAATCAGCCCAGAACTACACGGGAGGATCTTGTCAATGATCTCAAAGCAGCTGGGACCATAGTCACCAAGAAAACAATTGGTAACACACTACGCCGTGAAGGACTGAAATCCTGCAGCGCCCGCAAGGTCCCCCTGCCCAAGAAAGCACATATACAGGCCCGTCTGAAGTTTGCCAATGAACATATGAATGATTCAGAGGAGAACTGGGTGAAAGTGTTGTGGTCAGATGAGACCAAAATCGAGCTCTTTGGCATCAACTCAATTCGCCGTGTTTGGAGGAGGAGGAATGCTGCCTATGACCGTAAGAACACCATCCCCACCATCAAACATGGAGGTGGAAACATTATGCTTTTGGGGGTGTTTTTCTGCTAAGGGGACAGGACAACTTCACCACATCAAAGGGACGATGGACGGGGCCATGTACCATCAAATCTTGGGTGAGAACCTCCTTCCCTCAGCCAGGGCATTGAAAATGGGCCGTGGATGGGTATTCCAGCATGACAATGACCCAAAACACACGGCCAAGGCAACAAAGGATTGGCTCAAGAAGAAACACATTAAGGTCCTGGAGTGGCCTAGCCAGTCTCCAGACCTTAATCCCATAGAAAATCAGTGGAGGGAGCTGAAGGTTCGAGTTGCCAAATGTCAGCCTCAAAACCTTAATGACTTGGAGAAGATCTGCAAAGAGGAGTGGGACAAAATCCCTCCTGAGATGTGAGCAAACCTGGTGGCTAACTACAAGAAATGTCTGATCTCTGTGATTGCCAACAAGGGTTTTGCCTACCAAGTACTAAGTCATGTTTTGCAGAGGGGTCAAATACTTATTTCCCTCATTAAAATGCAAATCAATTTATAACATTTTTGACATGCGTTTTTCTGGATTATTTTGTTGTTATTCTGTCTCTCACTGTTCAAATAAACCTACTATTAAAATTATAGACTGATCATTTCTTTGTCAGTGGGCAAACGTACAAAATCAGCAGGGGAGCAAATACTTTTTTCCCTCACTGTATGTATATGTAGGCTACTGTAGTCTACAGTTTTATACTATAAATATGTTGAAATGACTGGAGTCGTTGTAAATTATTTTGTGCCACTTGTGTAGCCAACCTGGAGCTGGCAAACATATGTAATAAATAGCCTTTAACTTCAGTTTATTGTTGTTGTAGCCTTGTGTTATTATGTAATTATTAATGGCCGTGTTTAGTTAATTCAATTGGAAGTTATCAAGTGTCACCATGGTCACAGTTCTATTGCAATTGCTGATCAGATGTTAGAATGCATTAGATTGAAGGTAACAGTCAGCCAGATTAGGCTACAGGTAAAGAAATAACCTGGCTGATGTTGACAAGCATGGACCTATTCAGTTCATATCCATATTATTAATATTTAATACAGATTGAAATTACGACCCCATCCTCAGTAGCCTATTCCAGCAGGCTACTGGGCAACAGAAGCACTTCCTACCTCAACATCGTCTTGCTATTCATGTTAAATAAATGAATCTGTCAATTTGAACTAAGCAAGCTGCTAAATCATTCAGCTTACATCTTGCCTACATGTTGCCCAGGCTACTGGAGGCTGTCTGAAAATAAGATGTAGGCCAATCAGGGGCTATGTTTTGGCCTAGTTTTCAGGCCTTGTGGGCGGGTTTTGAGTAGTCATTGGGCTAGAAAAAGTAATTGCATTAAATAACCTGACTGTTTGGATGTGTCTGTTAGTTAATGTTTTATTTCTGAGAGATAATGAATAAAAGAGAACAATGGACATTCTAGAATTAGTTGTCACTGTGTTCACCACAACCAACATGCTGCATCTCTGTTTAGGGGTCAGTGGTCTAAAATGAGTCTCTCTGGAGAGAGAGAGGAGGGGGGCCCTGCCTCTAAAATGAGTCTCTCTGGGGGGAGAGAGAGGAGGGGGGCCCTGCCTCTAAAATGAGTCTCTCTCTGGGGAGAGAGAGGAGGGGGGGCCCTGCCTCTAAAATGAGTCTCTCTGGGGAGAGAGAGGAGGGGGGCCCTGCCTCTAAAATGAGTCTCTCTGGGGAGAGAGAGGAGGGGGGCCCTGCCTCTAAAATGAGTCTCTCTGGGGAACATGACACCAAAGACAAGAGGTGAGCTGACAATATTGTTAAAGAATTTATATTCCAAAACGCTATATAGGAGAAGAAAAAATCACTTTTGTGTTTTTTCATCAGAAATTATTACTAATGGGTACCTTCAATATAACTATTGTAGATTTGAGATGTGATTTAAAACCATTGTTTAGCTGGAATGTAATGTTCGTATCCTGTGTATTTGACTGTGATACGTGGTTGTCTCACCTAGCTACCTTAAGATGGATGCATTTACAGATGCCATATCTTAATTTGACCCAGTTTCTCACAGCAGGAAAATAATCCTGCAGCAATAGCAAATGTGCATTTTTATGTGGATTATAATTAAGGGATATTTTCTGTAGGGGTTCATACATTTTTCATCAGGGAAAATCAAGTCTGACATTTTAAAGTGGAAATTACACACTTTAGACACCTTTATAAAGCCTTGTAGTGGTTTAATTATTTCTTTAAACATTAAAAGCTAATTTACCAACATTTCTGAAAATGGATATATAGCGTTTTGGAATGAAACTCTTGTTTCCCCATCTGAGCTCAGAGTAGATGAGAGACGTAATGTTTGTCTCTGTGTCTCTGTGTTGAAGCCCAATCAAGCAGGAGAGACCAGCCTCCCCTGTACACAGCTGTGTGTCCATGAAGAGTGACCGGTCTATGGAACAACCTATAACGTTTAGAGAGGGAGACATTTCTACTGAACAAAGGTAAGAAGAACTCATGGGTCATGGTCAGTGAGTTAAACAACACTGTCTCTTGTCATTTCTCCTCTCCCATTTTCCCATTTATTTTTGTTGTTTTCATAATCCATAGGCCAATCATTTTTTCCATTTTCATAGTCCTGAAACAATATTAAACTAACACAACATTCCCTCTGTGTGTGTGTGTGTGTGTGTGTGTGCGTGTGTGTGTGCGTGTGCGTGTGCGTGTGCGTGTGCGTGTGTGTGTGTGTGTGTGTGTGTGTGTGCACTCCCTGGATGAGGAGATGTAATCTCATGTTTTGTCCACAGAAACCAACAGGAGAGATCAGAGTCAGAGATTCTCAGTGGTCAGTCTTCCCAGAGTCATCAAACAGACCTGGCCTCCATATTCAGTGTATGTGGTCCTGTTATGTACATTTGTTTTTGTTTACCTCAAGTAAAGTTGATCTGTCAATCATTCATGAATGTGTTAATAAGAAATAATGTATTATCTTGCTTAACTTATTTACTTGATTTATTTCAGTTGCTTGAAGAGAATATTATGACATTTTTGAAGAACGAGCTGAAGATGTTCAAGAGGATTCTTAGTCCAGAACTCCCAGAAGGCTTTGAGAGTCAGAAGCAGGATAAGGAAGTGGTGGATGCTGAAGATGAGAAGCAGGAGAGCAGTGCCAGAGAGGGGGCTCTGAAGATCACACTGCACATCCTGAGGAAAATGAACCAGAAGGAGCTTGCTGACACACTGGAGAAAAGTAAGAGCTGTCTGCCTCATGTTGAATGCTGTTTTAGAACATTTAAAAGCTGTAGCTAAAGTACAGCTAAAGTAGCTGTGTAACTCAGTGATATTGTAGCAGCCTTAACACAACACCTAGTGACCTCATCAAGTAGCAGCAGGGATGTGTTGTGGTGATAAATTTAGACAGAGAGAAGAGGAGAGAGAGAGAGAGAGAGAGAGAGAGAGAGAGAGACAACATTAATGATACCATCAGTAATACCGAATAATAATAATAAAAAAAATAATATAATCAGTCACTCCAGGAATGCATTATGAAAACATTTACACATTTATACAGTCAGTTAAGAGAAGATAACATAACACAGTCCTACAATACTGTAGGCATTAAAACAGATATAATATTAATATCCTCTGTGTTATTTCTTAATTCAGATGAGCTTGCTGTGATTTGCCAACGTGAACTCAAATCTAATCTAAAGAAGAAGTTTCAATGTGTATTTGAGGGGATTGCTAAACAAGGAAACCCAACACTTCTCAATAAGATCTACACAGAGCTCTACATCACAGAGGGTGGAACAGGAGAGGTCAATAATGAACATGAGCTGAGACAGATTGAGACAACAACCAGGAAACAAGCAAGACCAGAGACTGCAATCAAATGTAACGACATCTTCAAACCCTTAACTGGACAAGACAAACTTATCAGAACTGTGCTGACAAAGGGAGTCGCTGGCATTGGAAAAACAGTCTCTGTGCAGAAGTTCATTCTGGACTGGGCTGAAGGAATAGCAAATCAGGATGTCCAATTTGTATTTTCATTCCCTTTTCGGGAGCTGAATTTGATGAAAGGGGAAAAACACACTTTGATTGAACTTCTCAATCACTTCTCAAAGGAAACCAAAGAATCAAGAATCTCCAACTACGACAAGTACAAAGTTCTGTTCATTTTTGATGGTCTGGATGAGTGCCGACTGCCCCTAGACTTCCAGAAGAACAAGATCTGTTGTGATGTCACAAGGTCAACCCTAGTGGATGTTCTGCTGACAAATCTCATCAAGGGAAATCTGCTTCCCTCTGCTATCCTCTGGATAACTACCCGACCTGCAGCAGCCAATAAGATCCCTTCAGGGTGTGTTGACCAGGTGACAGAGGTACGAGGGTTCAATGACCCACAGAAGGAGGAGTACTTCAGGAAGAGATTCAGTGATGAGGACCTGGCCAGCAGAATCATCTCACACATAAAGACATCAAGGAGCCTCCACATCATGTGCCACATTCCAGTCTTCTGTTGGATTTCTGCAATAGTCCTTGAACACATGCTGAAACATAAGAGAGAAGAGATGCCCAAGACTCTGACTGAGATGTACTCACACCTTGTGGTGTTTCATACCAAACAGAAGAATGAAAAGTATCTTGGGAAAGAAGAGACAGGTCCACACTGGAATAAAGAGAGCATTCTGTCACTGGGAAAACTGGCTTTTCAACAGCTTATGAAGGGCAATCTGATTTTCTATGAAGAAGATCTGAAAGAGGCTGGCATTGATGTCAATGAAGCCTCAGTGTACTCAGGATTGTGCACACAGCTCTTTAAAGAGGAATGTGGGCTGTACCAGGACAAGGTGTACTGCTTCGTGCATCTGAGCATTCAGGAGTTTCTGGCTGCTGTATATGTGTTCCTCTCATTCATCAACAACAATGAGAATCTAATGGATGAACCTCAATCAACGTCCAACAACTTTTTTGCGCTTTTCAGAGACAAGCCTGAAGTTACTGTCTACAAGAGTGCTGTGGATAAAGCCTTACAAAGTGAGACAGGAAACCTGGACCTTTTCCTCCGCTTCCTTCTGGGCCTCTCTCTGGAGTCCAATCAGAAGCACTTACGAGGTCTACTGACAAAGACAAGATTCAGCTCACAGAGCCATGAAGAAACAGTCAAGTACATCAAGGAGAAGATCAGGCAGAATCCCTCTCCAGAGAGGTGCATCAATCTGTTCCATTGTCTGAATGAACTGAATGACCATTCTCTAGTGGAGGAGATCCAAAGCTACCTGAGCTCAGGAAGTCTCTCAGAAGCCAAACTGTCACCTGCACAGTGGTCAGCTCTGGTCTTTGTGTTACTGACTTCAGAAAAGGAGCTGGATGTGTTTGACCTGAAGAAATACTCCAGATCATAGGAAGGTCTTCTGAGGCTGCTGCCAGTGGTCAAAGCCTCCAGAGCTGCTCTGTGAGTACATAAAATGACATTTAAGTACTAATCATCAGGAAGAAATATTCAGTTTAGAGACATATGTATTATTGAATAACATATTGAATCAATGCATTGATGTTCACATTAGTTTAACAATATGACCATAAAATTCTAGGAGACGGAAGATGAATCTATAAGTTGTTTAAGAGAATAAACCAAATGCATCTTCCATTGTCCTTCTACACTACTGGTGTTAAATTAACAGTTTGTGAAATCATGTTGATCTCTTTGCAGGCTGTCAGGCTGTGGAGTCACAGAGAAAGGCTGTGCTTCTCTGGTCTCAGCTCTGAAGTCAAACCCCTCACACCTGAGAGAGCTGGATCTGAGTAACAATGACCTGAAGGATTCAGGAGTGAAGATGCTCTCTGCTGGACTGGGGAATCCCCACTGTAAACTGGAGACTCTGAGGTCAGTATTCCTGTCGTTGGTCAACAAGTGATAACTGTTCACCAGATCCACATGTGTTTACCAGGCACACATAGTCCACACCATATGTGTTTGGACAGTGAAGCTTACAGTTTTACATTTGGTGCTATGCTCCATCATTTTGGATTTCATATATAATGTTTCATATTAGGCAACAGTACAGAATGTCACCTTTTATTTTGAGTTTTTTCATACATATCTGTTTTACTGTTTAGATACGAAAAAAAAATTCTGTAGCGAAATTGGTGCTTGTAACGCCAGGGTACTGGGTTCGATCCCCGGGACCACCCATACGTAAAAATGTATGCGCACATGACTGTAAGTTGCTTTGGATAAAAGCGTCTGCTAAATTGCATATTATTAGTTTTATTACTTTTTTTCATACATATCTGTTTTACTGTTTAGATAGGAAAGCACTTTACGTATCTAGTTCTCCCATTTGAAGAAGTCTTATTTATTTGCACAAATTCATTTAGTCATAAGTTTAGTATTTGGTCGCATATTCCTTACCCACAGTGATTACATCAAGCCTGTGATTCTACAAACGTGTTGAATGCATTTGCAGTTTGTCTTGGTTGTGTTTTGGATGATGTTTTTCCCAATAGAAACTGAATGATGAATAATGTCCTGTCATTTTGCAGTCACTTCACTTGTATTGTCAGTAAGAATAGAAGATGTTTCTGAACACTTCTACATTCATGTGGATGCTACTATGATTATGAATAATCATGAATGAATCGTGAATGATGATGAATGAGAAAGTTACAGAGGCACAAGGATCATACCCCCTCTGTTATTGGTAATGGTGAGAAGTTAGCATGTTTTGTTGTAGCCTCTGTAACTTTCTCACTCCTTATTATTCATGATTCATTCATGATTTTTCTTAATCATGTCATCATCAGGATTAATTTAGTAGTGTTTAGAAACATGTTATCTACTCACTTAGACAGAAAATTACTCCAGTCATCATCCACCATTCAGTTACTATTGGACAAAACATAACCCAAAACACAACCAAAACAAACTGCAAATGCAACCAACGAGTTTACAACCAAATACTCAACTTTTGACTACTTTAATACACTATAAGTGAAATGGTCAGAACACTTATGACTTCTTCAAATAGGTGGACTAGATACATAAAGTGCTTTTATTTCTAAACGGTGAAACAGATATGTATGAAAATACCCTCAAATAAAAGGTGACATTATATACTGTCACCTCATATGAAACATTTGATCTGAAATCCAAAATGCTGGAGTACAGAGCCACATTTAAAATGTTAGCTTCACTGTCAAAATAGATATGGTGTGGACTGTATACTCAATACAATCTAAATCTGATACGTGTGTGTGTGTGTGTGTGTGTGTTCAGCATGTGTGTGTTCAGTGTGTGTGTTTCCAGTGTGTGTGTGTCTAGTGTGTGTGTGTGTGTGTGTGTGTGTGTGTTCAGTGTGTGTGTGTGTGTGTGTGTGTGTTCAGTGTGTGTGTGTGTGTGTGTCTCGTGTGTGTGTGTGTGTCCAGTGTGTTTGTGTATGTGTGTGTGTGTGTGTGTGTGTGTGTGTCCAGTGTGTGTGTACACACTGGGACACACACACACACACACACACTGGACACACACACACACACACACACACACACACACACACACACACACTGGACACACAAACACACACACACACACACACACACACACACACACACACACTGGACACACACACACTGGACACACTCACACTGGACTGTGTGTGTGTGTTTGTGTGTTCAGTGTGTGTGTGTGTCCAGTGTGTGTGTCCAATGTTTGTGTGTCTCCAGTGTGTGTGTGTGTGTGTGTGTGTGTGTGTGTGTGTGTGTGTCCAGTGTGTGTGTGTGTGTGTGTGTCCAGTGTGTGTCCTTACTGGACACACACACACTGGACACACACACACACACACACACACACATACACAAACACACTGGACACACACACACACACGAGACACACACACACACACACACTGAACACACACACACACACACACACACACTGAACACACACACACACACACACACACACACACTAGACACACACACACTGGAAACACACACACTGAACACACACATGCTGAACACACACACACACACACACACACACACACTGGACACACACTGGATACACACACACACACACAAACACACACACACTAGACACACACACACAATGGACACACACACACAAACAGTGGACACACACACGCACACACACTGGACAAACACACTGGACACACACACACTGGACACACACACACTGGACACACACAAACACACACACTGGACACACACACACTGGACACACTCACACTGGACACACACACACACACACTGACACACACACACACACACACACACACACACACACACACACACACACTGGACAGACATACGCAGGACAAACACACACACACACACACACACACACACACATACACAAACACACTGGACACACACACACACGAGACACACACACACACACTGAACACACACACTGGACACACACACACACACACTGAACACACACACACTGGACACACACACTGAACACACACTGGATACACACACACACACACACACACACACACAAACACACACACACTAGACACACATACAATGGACACACACACAAACAGTGGACACACACACGCACACACACTGGACACACACAAACACACACTGGACATACACACACACACACTCACACACACACACACACACACACACACACAGGACACACACACACACACACACACACAAGACACACACAGGACACACACACTGGACACATTTCCATGTGTTGGATTTTGATGAAAGGAAATCCCATATAGCCTACTGCACAGGACTTTGCTATGGCATCTTCTGTTTGGGTGTCTCAGGTCAGGTCTGAGCCATGATCAGAATGTGTCTCTGTGTCTATTTCCAGCCCTAACATTTCTACCTGTCCTGATCTAGTGTTTCACCCCTGACCTCCTCACACCGTCTCACTGTCCATGTCTGCTTTTAGCTCCCACCTCTACTTCACTGTGTTATAATGGACCTTATGCTTGTTATGTCACCTCTGTAACCAGTTATCAAACATACTGACCTTTCTGACCCTATCCCATGGCCCTACTTTCTACAACTGAACATTTAAATTCCTCTATGAGTTTTGTTTAGTGTCCATTTACTTATGTATGTATTTGTTGTATATTGGGGTTGTGCTGCAGAGCATCATGGGGGTTTGTATGTGTTGAGATGATCACGTTCCAGATAAATGGTTGAACTGATTCCTGTCTCCTGTCTCATCATTATTGAATTGTTATACAGACGTGGTTATGAAACCCACGAGACATAACAAAAGATTGGTGATGAGTAAGTCTGAATCTACAGGAACTATTCTGTCTGGAAGAAGTGGGTTTTTACAACTGTTTAAAACTGTTATTTTCTGTGGTCCAGTCTAGGCTAATGTTAGCACAGTGTATTGCTAGCAAAGGCAAGTGCATAGTCGAGCTAGCTAAGAAAGAGTTAACATCGTCATGACGTCAGAAAAGGATTCGAGACGGATATCGGAGTGGGAAAACAACGTGATTAAAAAGGGAGGAATATACAGTGATTAAAGAAAAGGACATTTATTCAACTGTGAAGATGAACTTTGGAATAAAATGGACATGGATGAGGACAACATTGTGCCTCCATGTTTTAGTGTAATGGGGCCAAAGACATTTAATTTACTAGGCAGCCTGCTACAGCCAGACAGAACAGGTAATAAGACGTATGGGGATATTGTGCATTTTTCACCAGAACCACTAGTTAATGCTGAAAGGTTCAGGTTCCACAGGAGACATCAGGAAGAGGGAGAATCAGTAACAATGTTTGCTACTGCATTAAAGAAACTACCAGAACACTGAGGTTAATGCTGTTCTAAATGACATCATTAGAGACAGACTAGTATGTGGGCTACGGAGTGAAGCTACACAAAAGAGACTGTTGACTGAAAGTCATCTGACCTTGGCAAAGGACATTGAAATCAGTGTGTCTATGGAACTAGCTGCTAAAGAGGCTCATCAGTTGAGTTCATCAGGAACTTAGTGGGTTCATCTAACAATCCTAATCATCAGCTGATACATTTTAATCTCATACACAGGGTAAACCTTCCACCTAGAAAACATCATTTAATAGAAATCACAACCGCTCCTCTGTGTGATCTATGTAATCAAGGTGCCTTGGACTCCTTTAATTATATGTACTGGGAGTGACCAGGGGACATGTTTTAGAAAGAGGTATCCTCATACCTTGTTCCCCCAAACTGTTATTACTGGCTGTATAACTAGTTTCCATAATATACTGATATATATTTTAACAGTATTGTGTCTCTAGCTGTATAACCATTCCTGCTGCTATTTGTTCTGATATATATTTTAACAGTATTGTGTCTCTAGCTGTATAACCATTCCTGCTGCTATTTGTTCTGATATATATTTTAACAGTATTGTGTCTCTAGCTGTATAACCATTCCTGCTGCTATTTGTTCTGATATATATTTTAACAGTATTGTGTCTCTAGCTGTATAACCATTCCTGCTGCTATTTGTTCTGATGTATATTTTAACAGTATTGTGTCTCTAGCTGTATAACCATTCCTGCTGCTATTTGTTCTGATATATATTTTAACAGTATTGTGTCTCTAGCTGTATAACCATTCCTGCTGCTATTTGTTCTGATATATATTTTAACAGTATTGTGTCTCTAGCTGTATAACCATTCCTGCTGCTATTTGTTCTGATATATATTTTAACAGTATTGTGTCTCTAGCTGCATAACCATTCCTGCTGCTATTTGTTCTGATATACACTACCGTTCAAAAGTTTGGGGTCACTTTGAAATGTCCTTGTTTTCGAAAGAAAAGAAAAAAATTTGTCCATTACAATAACATCAAATTGATCAGAAATACAGTGTAGACATTGTTCATGTTGTAAATGGCTATTGTAGCTGGAAACGGCTGATTTTTAATGGAATATCTACATAGGCATACAGAGGCCCATTATCAGCAACCATCAGTCCTGTGTTCCAATGCCACGTTGTGTTTGCTAATCCAAGTTTATCATTTTAAAAGAATAATTGATCATTAGAAAACCCATTTGCAATTATGTTAGCACAGCTGAAAACTGTTGTGCTGATTAAAGAAGCAATAAAACTGGCCTTCTTGAGACTAGTTGGGTATCTGGATCATCAGCAATTGTGGGTTCGATTACAGCCTCAAAATGGCCAGAAACAAAGAACTTTCTTCTAAAACTCGTCAGTCTATTCTTTGTTCTGAGAAATGAAGGCTATTCCACGTTCAGTTTCATCTCAGCCGTCTCCCCATCCTGATAATAAAGTGTTTTATTGGTATATTCCACTAGATGGCAGTAAACACCTGCTGTAACTAGACTACGACTATGTGTTCGGTTTCATACATGCAGTTTCCCAGAGGAGGAGTGCTGATCTAGGATCAGGGCCCCCCTGTCCATTTAATCTGTTTCATTATGATCTAAAAGGCAAAACTGATCCCAGATCAGTACTCCTACTCTTTATGAATACTGTCACAGGTGACTCCTCAAGATGAGGCTCATGATTTATAAGTTATATTCTTTAAGAATCAATTAGTATCATTCATTGAACTGCTTTGCCATGAACAGATCTGTGAGGTCTTAACTTAAAGGAACTATATAGACTTTATGGTTATTTAAATGGGGTTGAACATTCATCCCATCAGATTGTGTAAAGGATTTTATGAGTTCAGAAAAATACTGGCTTGGAAGCATCACTCTGACCTCACCCTGCTGAAATACACTCAAGTAAAGACCACATAGCTACAGTTATATGCTTGTCAGGTTTTACCCACTTTTACAGCCAATGTATGGACTGGTATCAATATGACTCAGTAGAATATACAGACTAGTTAGCCAATAAGGGTTCAGCAACATCAAGCAAGCAGCACTAAACAAACAGGCATCTCAGGCAACACAATCTCACACTCAATACGTGCAAATCTATGCTAAAAGTATTGCAGCAGATTTCGTGCGAATGTGCGCGTTTTTGTGCTACTTCATTCGTAAGAAAAGACTAAACTAATTGTGTGACTTCCTTTGTGCGAAAAGACACAAATTTAACGAGTACACGCAAGCCTTTGCAACAACCATATAAACGCGATATTATAAATATACAGAAATATTGTCTTAATTTAATCCCTTTTAAAAACGTGTAGTTGATTATACACTGTTTTAGATTTTTCTGAACAGACTTTTCAGAATACAATGATTATAAGCAAAGCATGATGGATAACGGTGTTTTACTTGATTGCAGTTCAATGTATTTCTTACAGAAAACAAAGCTGTAAACCGTTGCTGATGTAAAAAGGGCTTTATAAATACATTTGATTTTATTGACCAGAATGTAACCGAAAATACAATAAAATAGCCTTGCCATTGTTAATCAATACCAATTTCAGCATCAAATTTGGGGAAATTGATTCAGTCATTGTAGTCTTAAAATATTGTTGGCCAACCAAAACGTTAACCCGTAAGCGGATAGGGTGGAATTGTACTGTGAGCTGGCTCAGTCTAAACACATTGCTCTGGGTGGAACCACCTTTTGGCTTTCCACTGAAAAGGGGGTAGCTGCATCCAAATATGGCCAACGGAGTATGGCCGAGTGGGTGTGTCGAAAGGAAAGTAGGGGGCGTGTGGAAAAGGAGTGGGTGTGTCGAAAGGAAAGTAGTGGGCGTGTGGAAAAGGAGTGGGTGTGACGAAAGGAAAGTAGGGGGCGTGTGGAAAAGGAGTGGGTGTGTCGAAAGGAAAGTAGTGGGCGTGTGGAAAAGGAGTGGGTGTGTCGAAAGGAAAGTAGTGGGCGTGTGGAAAAGGAGTGGGTGTGTCGAAAGGAAAGTAGTGGGCGTGTGGAAAGGAGTGGGTGTGTCAAAGCGCTCTGCTACAGGTTAGATGGTTTTGATTGAGCAGTGTTGTTTTTCTTCTGTGTCTTCCCAGGAAACTACCGTACATTGAGCTACCGTACCACCAGAGTTTGGACTTCTGTTTTTAAGCCAGAGGATAAGTCTGAGTCGTATTTCACTGTTAGTTTTACACAAATAATGGTACATTGTCAGTTCTAAAACTGATGATTGTTTATTTGTGATTAAAAGTATTGATGATGGGTGTAGTTCATGCGTAGAATGCGTGTGCAGCTGTCACCCAGCTACTAGGTAGCTAATTCCCATTGAGTCTGAGTTAGTTTTAGTAGCTACTTCCCATTGAGTCTGAGTTAGTTTTAGTAGCTACTTCCCATTGAGTCTGAGTTAGTTTTAGTAGCTACTTCCCATTGAGTCTGAGTTAGTTTTAGTGGCTACTTCCCAGCCATTGCCAGACAGTAGTGCTTGTCAAGCAGGAGCGAAGGGCGCACAGGTTTGTGTCAAGAACTGCAACGCTGCTGGGTTTTTCACGCTCAACAATTTCCTGTGTGTATCAAGAGTGGTCCACCACCCAAAGGACATCCAGCCAACTTCACACAACTGTGGGAAGCATTGAAGTCAACTTGGGGGTGCAACTCAATATTAGGAATGTGTTCTTAATGTTTTGTACACTGTGTACATTTCATATGTCATTTATATTTCATTTATCTTTTCAAGGGCTGATGACAAAGGATTTTTTTTTGTGTATATATATTTTTTTTTTAGGGGATTACTACATGATTCCATATGTGTTATTTCATAGTTTTGATTTCTTCACTATTATTCTACGATGTAAAAAATAGTAGAAATAAAGAAAAACCCTTGAATGAGTAGGTGTGTCCAAACCTTTGACTGGTAGTGTATATATTAAAATTTTATGAACACTTCCTAAGTCATTCCAAAACACTTTTATGACCCAACGAAAGAGCCTTCAACTACGAGGTCCTATTGGATCTTTCCTAGCTCTGCCGTTGAGAAAGAGCCTTCAGCTATGAGGTCCTATTGAATCTTTCCTAGCTCTGCCGTTGAGAAAGAGCCTTCAGCTATGAGGTCCTATTGGATCTTTCCTAGCTCTGCCATTGAGAAAGAGCCTTCAGCTATGAGGTCCTATTGGATCTTTCCTAGCTCTGCCGTTGAGAAAGAGCCTTCAACTATGAGGTCCTATTTGATCTTTCCTAGCTATGCCGTTGAGAAAGAGCCTTCAACTATGAGGTCCTATTTGATCTTTCCTAGCTCTGCCGTTGAGAAAGAGCCTTCAGCTATGAGGTCCTATTGGATCTTTCCTAGCTATGCCGTTGAGAAAGAGCCTTCAGCTATGAGGTCCTATTGGATCTTTCCTAGCTATGCCGTTGAGAAAGAGCCTTCAACTATGAGGTCCTATTAGATCTTTCCTAGCTATGCCGTTGAGAAAGAGCCTTCAGCTATGAGGTCCTATTGGATCTTTCCTAGCTATGCCGTTGAGAAAGAGCCTTCAACTATGAGGTCCTATTGGATCTTTCCTAGCTATGCCGTTGAGAAAGAGCCTTCAACTATGAGGTCCTATTGGATCTTTCCTAGCTATGCCGTTGAGAAAGAGCCTTCAACTATGAGGTCCTATTTGATCTTTCCTAGCTATGCCGTTGAGAAAGAGCCTTCAACTATGAGGTCCTATTTGATCTTTCCTAGCTCTGCCGTTGAGAAAGAGCCTTCAGCTATGAGGTCCTATTTGATCTTTCCTAGCTCTGCCGTTGAGAAAGAGCCTTCAGCTATGAGGTCCTATTGGATCTTTCCTAGCTATGCCGTTGAGAAAGAGCCTTCAACTGTGAGGTCCTATTTGATCTTTCCTAGCTATGCCGTTGAGGCGCTGAAGCGATCACACCTGGAACACGGCCCTGCATCATCACCATTATGGCTGTTGTTTACACAATCCAAAAAAAATCCATTGCAATTTTCAAACAGGAAAAGTGGGCATCATTTGAAAGCTTATTCTGTTGCCAACATGACTAACTAAGTTCAAATGGTTGGCATCAATGTTCCCTCGAATTTTTGGGAGCCCAGAGCACATTTTAGGTCTTGTGAGCGGAAACTTGAAAGTTTTGAGAATTTTGTGCAACTTCTGGAATGCGTTTACAGTGAACACTGAGGCTCTTACAGTTGTAGACAGTGGCCAATAGGCTGTACCCTGACAGTTGTAGACAGTAGCCAATAGGATGTACCCTGACAGTTGTAGACAGTAGCCAATAGGATGTACCCTGACAGTTGTAGACAGTAGCCAATAGGCTGTATCCTGACAGCTGTAGACAGTAGCCAATAGGCTGTACCCTGACAGTTGTAGACAGTAGCCAATAGGCTGTACCCTGACAGTTGTAGACAGTAGCCAATAGGCTGTACCCTTACAGTTGTAGACAGTAGCCAATAGGCTGTACCCTGACAGCTGTAGACAGTAGCCAATAGGATGTACCCTGACAGTTGTAGACAGTAGCCAATAGGATGTATCCTGACAGTTGTAGACAGTAGCCAATAGGCTGTACCCTGACAGTTGTAGACAGTAGCCAATAGGCTGTACCCTTACAGTTGTAGACAGTAGCCAATAGGATGTATCCTGACAGTTGTAGACAGTAGCCAATAGGATGTATCCTGACAGTTGTAGACAGTAGCCAATAGGCTGTACCCTGACAGTTGTAGACAGTAGCCAATAGGCTGTACCCTGACAGTTGTAGACAGTAGCCAATAGGCTGTACCCTGACAGTTGTAGACAGTAGCCAATAGGCTGTACCCTTACAGTTGTAGACAGTAGCCAATAGGCTGTACCCTGACAGTTGTAGACAGTAGCCAATAGGCTGTACCCTGACAGTTGTAGACAGTAGCCAATAGGATGTACCCTTACAGTTGTAGACAGTAGCCAATAGGATGTACCCTTACAGTTGTAGACAGTAGCCAATAGGCTGTACCCTGACAGTTGTAGACAGTAGCCAATAGGCTGTTGTGGCTATTTGAGTATAATGTAGGCCTATCAACCAAACCAATGGAGCAAATCCTATATGTGGTGTTCAATGCAGGCCTACATTGCATGAGACTTTTAAAAACGTTTTTACCTTATTCAGGGCTTGCCATTAACCCTTAAAAGTATATTGACGCACCAGTCTGTCAACCTAAGTAACATAAAAAAGTCCCCAACAAAATCAGTCAGTTTAAGCTGGAGATATCGTCTCAATCCACTGCATCCGCCTATGTTGGCCTTCCACATCTGCGGTGGAAGGTGGCGGATCTACAGCGGAGTTTGTCAGACCATGAGACATCCCGAAAATTGGTCTTCTCACGAAAATGTCTGTAGCATCTGTATGATCCCACTATGAAAAGGAGAGACTCTCATGAACATGGTAGTGTTCTCCGTTTTGCTCTACGACCCACACAAGTGCTACGGACTCGTCTGAAGCTATCCCATACAAACAAATAGAAGCATGGAGGTAGTTTTGTGCCCCATAAATATGGGGTTATATGGGTAAAAAAAAATAAAGAATCCTGATCTGTCTTATGTCTCCTAGATACAGGACAGACACTTCAAAACTTTATTCCTTATGATGTATTTTTTTGACTGTCTTTTTTTTGCCATTTATGAATGTGTTATTCAATGAGTTTATATGGGCTTTAGTAGTAAAGGCCAAATTCAATATTTTATCAAATAATTGTTATATATATATATATATATGACTAAAATATTACATATAATGCTAGCTAGCTACCCAACCAGCCCATAGAGAGAGCATTGCGGATGTTGTAGTCAACTTTAACTGCAACAGATTTCCACAACAATTTTCACGTTGCTACCAACCTTACTATAACACCAAAATGTAATATTTGTTCACAAAAAACATTGTTCTCACATATTAGTGTTATTTAACGCTGTAAATTATAGGAATTTGTGGTTTTGGGTGGATTTTTCCCTTAATTTAGGCACGACAGAAAAACATAAAAGCCCATTGATGTAGCTATGCTCTTTTAGGTAAATCAATGAAACAAGCTCCAGTAGGCTAATCTTTTTGAGTGTGGACTGTACTGCATGGTATTATACTGTATTATATGGACTGGAATTACACACATTGTTCAAACCATGAAGCTGGGAGAGAACATGCATGCTTTCGCAGGACATGTAACCTACAAAGTTACCATCATAAGCTAGCGAATTAGATTTTAATAATAGGGCCTACTTTACATGTATAATGTATATATACACCTTTCATAATATTCCCCCTAATATTATTAGCCTACCTCCTCCTTCTCTCTCTATTGGTGCTTCATTCCTTCATCGCTTTAAAGCAGTTAAATGAAATAGGTTTTGTTGTCCTGATCTTCATCATTCTAATGACATGCTGAATAATACAGGACTAGAATAAGATGCAGACGGCTTTCACTTCTTTTCACGAAGATTGAACAGTTATAGGTCTGAATAAACAACTGCTATAGCCCAGAGTTTCCCAAACTTGGCCCTGGGGCCCCTCCCCTCACCCGGGTGCACGTTGTGGTTTTTGTCCTAGAACTACACAGCTGATTGAAATCATCAAAGCTTGATATCAGCCACACCAATGTGTCGGAGGAAACCACATTAGACTGACAACTGAAGTCAGCTTGCAGGCGCCCGGGCTAGAGCGTGGCGAGCCAAGGGAAGCCCCTTGGCCAAACCCTCCCCTTGGACGGCACTGGGCCAAATGTGCGCCGCCCTATGGGCCCGGTCATGGCCGGCTATAGTGGCGCCTCAGCACTGGGATGCATTGCCTTATGAAAGGAGAAATCCACCCATTCCTATAATTTACATTGTTAAATAACACTACTAATAATATTACTAATATGTGAGAACAATATTTTTTTGTGATCAAATGTTTCATTTAGCCGTTATAATAAGGTTGGTAGAAACATGTAAACATCGTTTTGGGTTTCTGTCGCAACTCAGGTCGACTACAAAATCCACAATACAATGCTCTCTCTGTGGGCTGGCTAGCTAGCAAGCAAGCAAACGTAGCTACACACATTAATACCAGAGACAATATCAGCATGTGAAGTAGCTAGTTAGCTGTAAAGTGGCCTAAACAAACTGCACTATCAATTTAGGGGTCTACAATCTCACCATGTTCAACCTGCAGATCGATGTGCCTCACAGAGTGGGGTCTGACGTTCACAACGGCAGAGATACTTTTGAGGAGATGGGGAAACTCCATTGGACTCCTGGTAACGCCCATTGTGTACATTGCCCATGCTACGTCCATGGGCCGCGCGGTGCATTCTGGGCGATTCTGGGACAAGGAGAGCTCTCCTTCAAGGAGTGAACGGGAGGCAATTGAGTGCTAGCTAAAAAAAAAAACATTAGCACGAATTTCGTCAACAAGGTACAACATTACGAATCTTTTCCGAGTTATGATATAATTGATCTCTTTATATCTGTAATATTGTATAGCTTTGGAATCGTCACATTATGTACTTTCGAGGAAAATAGGCACGTTGCTCGACTCATACCCTGACTTTGAGAAGGGATTGCGCGACGATTAGTTTAGCAACCGCGTGACGCTGCATGACAACTTCAACGGGATTGGTCGACAGTCTGCTGGGGGTGGAGCGTTATACTCTCCGACGTGCATTGCCCAATGTGATTCCTATCTGTTTTCTCTAATATCGCTGGCAACGGCACCATGCAATGCACCCTGGACTGAAGAGGCAGACAAATAGGAGAAATGTGCTAGACAGATGGTTTTATTTGGTTTTATTTCCTGCAGTGTCTATTCATTGTCCAAACGCACGGCCGCTTTCTGGCTTGCTCCTGACTGC
Source organism: Coregonus clupeaformis (assembly GCF_020615455.1). Lineage (NCBI taxonomy): Eukaryota > Metazoa > Chordata > Actinopteri > Salmoniformes > Salmonidae > Coregonus > Coregonus clupeaformis. Next base: position 953,290 of record NW_025533495.1, read on the forward strand.
TATAGAGTTAGTACACATCACTCCCAAACATTCTAAATAATTTATTAAAACGTGAAAATGAACATTTCTAAGTGGTCACTTGTCAGAAAATGTTTTAAAAGTATCATATTATTCCCGGGGGTGTATAATGCATTTAATTCAGTTGACTGATTGCCTTATATGAACTGTAACTCAGTAAAATATTTGAAATTGTTTGCTGTTGCGTTTATATTTTTGAGAAAAAGACTGCGAGAGAGTGCTGGCATGTGCATTGATTTAAAGCAACGATATTCAAGTGATAGGCTGTTTTAAAACTCTGCCACTGCAATAAATAAAAATATAAGTATCTTTACAATAAAAAATGTGCCTCCCCCGAAACCAGATGTAGATGTGTAAATTAGACTCGCATTCTGTCCTTATGTTACCGTAGCAACAGTTACCATGATGAGATGGTAGGTCTACATGCATTGTCCTGCGCTCCATCCTGAGAGGTGCTCTGTCCCCACCCGGAGGGTTGATGATTGATCATGCAGATAGCAGAGACAAGGCCGTCGATAAGACAGATTTAGACATTGCATATAATTTAACAGTTCCATTTTACATTTTGCTGTTAATATAAACAATGTATTATAATCGACCCGGTTTGTGGGTTTGAACGGTAGATCTCGGTAACCCGGTTCCCGCTATTCAACCCTAATCACCATGCACTCCTTAAATATCTCAGTGTCAGTGAAGAACTTGGTGTGTTAAGTTAAAACCAGGGCTCTAATTGAGGGGGTATGTGAGGGTATTGTGGCTTTTGTTTAAGAAAATGGCTGATTATATAAAGCGATCTATATGCCAGAAACAAGCTGTAAAATGCAGGCGAAAGACGTGACTGATGCATATTGGACATCTTTGATTTGTCTATGATATTCAGAGGCTGCACAACATTTTATAGGATAAACAAAATTGACTTTGCTTAAGCAATGTGTGATTCTGTCACCATCAATTGATGTTCGACATTTCAACCGGCTGTTAAACAACATACTAACTCTAAATGAGTCAGGAGCAAGCCAGGTAGCCTAAGGAACGAAAATGAATTATTTAGGCTGTATTATTATTATTATTATTCCAAGGCTATAGCCTGCCATTTAAGAAATCAATTGTGAAGCATTTCAAATAAAATCAAAATTAAATAAAATTGTATTGGTCACATGCACATATTTAGCAGATGTTATTGCGGGTGTAGAGAAATGCTTGTATTTCTAGCTCCAACAGTGCAGTAGTATTTAACAATTCACAACAGTACACACTAATCTAAAAGTAGAAGAATGGAATTAAGAAATATATAAATATTAGGACGAGCAATGTCGGAGTGGCATAGACTAAGATACAGTAGAATAGAATAGATGACAGTATATACATATGAGATGAGTAAAGCAGTATGTAAACATTATTAAAGTGGTTAGTGTTCCATTATTAATGTGGCCAGTGATTCCATGTCTGTGTATATCGGGCGGCAGCCTCTAAGGTGCAGGGTTGAGGAACCGGCTGGTAGTGTTCCATTATTAATGTGGCCAGTGATTCCATGTCTGTGTATATCGGGCGGCAGCCTCTAAGGTGCAGGGTTGAGGAACCGGCTGGTAGTGTTCCATTATTAATGTGGCCAGTGATTCCATGTCTGTGTATATCGGGCGGCAGCCTCTAAGGTGCAGGGTTGAGGAACCGGGTGGTAGTGTTCCATTATTAATGTGGCCAGTGATTCCATGTCTGTGTATATCGGGCGGCAGCCTCTAAGGTGCAGGGTTGAGGAACCGGCTGGTAGTGTTCCATTATTAATGTGGCCAGTGATTCCATGTCTGTGTATATCGGGCGGCAGCCTCTAAGGTGCAGGGGTTGAGGAACCGGCTGGTAGTGTTCCATTATTAATGTGGCCAGTGATTCCATGTCTGTGTATATCGGGCGGCAGCCTCTAAGGTGCAGGGTTGAGGAACCGGCTGGTAGTGTTCCATTATTAATGTGGCCAGTGATTCCATGTCTGTGTATATCGGGCGGCAGCCTCTAAGGTGCAGGGTTGAGGAACCGGCTGGTAGTGTTCCATTATTAATGTGGCCAGTGATTCCATGTCTGTGTATATCGGGCGGCAGCCTCTAAGGTGCAGGGTTGAGGAACCGGGTGGTAGTGTTCCATTATTAATGTGGCCAGTGATTCCATGTCTGTGTATATCGGGCGGCAGCCTCTAAGGTGCAGGGTTGAGGAACCGGGTGGTAGTGTTCCATTATTAATGTGGCCAGTGATTCCATGTCTGTGTATATCGGGCGCAGCCTCTAAGGTGCAGGGTTGAGGAACCGGGTGGTAGTGTTCCATTATTAATGTGGCCAGTGATTCCATGTCTGTGTATATCGGGCGGCAGCCTCTAAGGTGCAGGGGTTGAGGAACCGGCTGGTAGTGTTCCATTATTAATGTGGCCAGTGATTCCATGTCTGTGTATATCGGGCGGCAGCCTCTAAGGTGCAGGGTTGAGGAACCGGCTGGTAGTGTTCCATTATTAATGTGGCCAGTGATTCCATGTCTGTGTATATCGGGCGGCAGCCTCTAAGGTGCAGGGTTGAGGAACCGGCTGGTAGTGTTCCATTATTAATGTGGCCAGTGATTCCATGTCTGTGTATATCGGGCGGCAGCCTCTAAGGTGCAGGGTTGAGGAACCGGCTGGTAGTGTTCCATTATTAATGTGGCCAGTGATTCCATGTCTGTGTATATCGGGCGGCAGCCTCTAAGGTGCAGGGTTGAGGAACCGGCTGGTAGTGTTCCATTATTAATGTGGCCAGTGATTCCATGTCTGTGTATATCGGGCGGCAGCCTCTAAGGTGCAGGGTTGAGGAACCGGCTGGTAGTGTTCCATTATTAATGTGGCCAGTGATTCCATGTCTGTGTATATCGGGCGGCAGCCTCTAAGGTGCAGGGTTGAGGAACCGGGTGGTAGTGTTCCATTATTAATGTGACCAGTGATTCCATGTCTGTGTATATCGGGCGGCAGCCTCTAAGGTGCAGGGTTGAGGAACCGGCTGGTAGTGTTCCATTATTAATGTGGCCAGTGATTCCATGTCTGTGTATATCGGGCGGCAGCCTCTAAGGTGCAGGGTTGAGGAACCGGCTGGTAGTGTTCCATTATTAATGTGGCCAGTGATTCCATGTCTGTGTATATCGGGCGGCAGCCTCTAAGGTGCAGGGTTGAGGAACCGGCTGGTAGTGTTCCATTATTAATGTGGCCAGTGATTCCATGTCTGTGTATATCGGGCGGCAGCCTCTAAGGTGCAGGGTTGAGGAACCGGCTGGTAGTGTTCCATTATTAATGTGGCCAGTGATTCCATGTCTGTGTATATCGGGCGGCAGCCTCTAAGGTGCAGGGTTGAGGAACCGGCTGGTAGTGTTCCATTATTAATGTGGCCAGTGATTCCATGTCTGTGTATATCGGGCGGCAGCCTCTAAGGTGCAGGGTTGAGGAACCGGCTGGTAGTGTTCCATTATTAATGTGGCCAGTGATTCCATGTCTGTGTATATCGGGCGGCAGCCTCTAAGGTGCAGGGTTGAGGAACCGGCTGGTAGTGTTCCATTATTAATGTGGCCAGTGATTCCATGTCTGTGTATATCGGGCGGCAGCCTCTAAGGTGCAGGGTTGAGGAACCGGCTGGTAGTGTTCCATTATTAATGTGGCCAGTGATTCCATGTCTGTGTATATCGGGCGGCAGCCTCTAAGGTGCAGGGTTGAGGAACCGGCTGGTAGTGTTCCATTATTAATGTGGCCAGTGATTCCATGTCTGTGTATATCGGGCGGCAGCCTCTAAGGTGCAGGGTTGAGGAACCGGCTGGTAGTGTTCCATTATTAATGTGGCCAGTGATTCCATGTCTGTGTATATCGGGCGGCAGCCTCTAAGGTGCAGGGTTGAGGAACCGGCTGGTAGTGTTCCATTATTAATGTGGCCAGTGATTCCATGTCTGTGTATATCGGGCGGCAGCCTCTAAGGTGCAGGGTTGAGGAACCGGCTGGTAGTGTTCCATTATTAATGTGGCCAGTGATTCCATGTCTGTGTATATCGGGCGGCAGCCTCTAAGGTGCAGGGTTGAGGAACCGGCTGGTAGTGTTCCATTATTAATGTGGCCAGTGATTCCATGTCTGTGTATATCGGGCGGCAGCCTCTAAGGTGCAGGGTTGAGGAACCGGCTGGTAGTGTTCCATTATTAATGTGGCCAGTGATTCCATGTCTGTGTATATCGGGCGGCAGCCTCTAAGGTGCAGGGTTGAGGAACCGGCTGGTAGTGTTCCATTATTAATGTGGCCAGTGATTCCATGTCTGTGTATATCGGGCGGCAGCCTCTAAGGTGCAGGGTTGAGGAACCGGCTGGTAGTGTTCCATTATTAATGTGGCCAGTGATTCCATGTCTGTGTATATCGGGCGGCAGCCTCTAAGGTGCAGGGTTGAGGAACCGGCTGGTAGTGTTCCATTATTAATGTGGCCAGTGATTCCATGTCTGTGTATATCGGGCGGCAGCCTCTAAGGTGCAGGGTTGAGGAACCGGCTGGTAGTGTTCCATTATTAATGTGGCCAGTGATTCCATGTCTGTGTATATCGGGCGGCAGCCTCTAAGGTGCAGGGTTGAGGAACCGGCTGGTAGTGTTCCATTATTAATGTGGCCAGTGATTCCATGTCTGTGTATATCGGGCGGCAGCCTCTAAGGTGCAGGGTTGAGGAACCGGCTGGTAGTGTTCCATTATTAATGTGGCCAGTGATTCCATGTCTGTGTATATCGGGCGGCAGCCTCTAAGGTGCAGGGTTGAGGAACCGGGTGGTAGTGTTCCATTATTAATGTGGCCAGTGATTCCATGTCTGTGTATATCGGGGCGGCAGCCTCTAAGGTGCAGGGTTGAGGAACCGGCTGGTAGTGTTCCATTATTAATGTGGCCAGTGATTCCATGTCTGTGTATATCGGGCGGCAGCCTCTAAGGTGCAGGGTTGAGGAACCGGGTGGTAGTGTTCCATTATTAATGTGGCCAGTGATTCCATGTCTGTGTATATCGGGCGGCAGCCTCTAAGGTGCAGGGTTGAGGAACCGGGTGGTAGTGTTCCATTATTAATGTGGCCAGTGATTCCATGTCTGTGTATATCGGGCGGCAGCCTCTAAGGTGCAGGGTTGAGGAACCGGTGGTAGTGTTCCATTATTAATGTGGCCAGTGATTCCATGTCTGTGTATATCGGGCGGCAGCCTCTAAGGTGCAGGGTTGAGGAACCGGGTGGTAGTGTTCCATTATTAATGTGGCCAGTGATTCCATGTCTGTGTATATCGGGCGGCAGCCTCTAAGGTGCAGGGTTGAGGAACCGGCTGGTAGTGTTCCATTATTAATGTGGCCAGTGATTCCATGTCTGTGTATATCGGGCGGCAGCCTCTAAGGTGCAGGGTTGAGGAACCGGCTGGTAGCCGCCTAGTCATGGCATGTAGCATTGGTCACATGCTGCATGCTGGCAGGAGCATTCAGCATTTCAACAACACATGAACAACAGCACTTCAACAACATGCCTATACATTGAGCATTTAGGCTGTATAAAATGCATGCCTTATTAAGCTATACAGTGCCTTTGAATTTACTTTTTAGAAACACGAGTTTGGCCAGTCTTTGGTTTGAGGATCATGTGGTGAGTTATAAATGCCTGGTTTGGTAATTTAGCCTAGCAGAGGCTAGTGTATTCCCACGCCCTAATCACAGTCAACACAAATCTATTTTGGAACAACAATATCATGGAATGAAATAGAATACATTAGAAAATGATAGTTTCCCCCAAAAATAATTTACAAGTGCACATTTGCCCACCTGATGATTTGCGGCTGCTGTGTTGAAAAATGAATAACTTTTTCTGGAATTCATTGATGATCAGATACTTCAGTTGTAACTGGTTCTGTTGCATTCCATGTTTACAGTTGATGGACATAATGTAGAATAATAGTGAAGACATCAAAACTATGAAATAACACATATGGAATCATGTAGTAACGAAAAAAGTGTTTTTAGCAACCCTTTGCCTTCATAACAGCTTTACACACTCTTGGCATTCTCTCAACCAGCTTCACCTGGAATGCTTTTCCAACAGTCTTGAAGAAGTTCTCACATATGCTGAGCACTTGTTGGCTGCTTTTCCTTCACTCTGCGGTCCAACTCATCCCAAACAATCTCAAACGGGTTGAGGTCGGGTGATTGTGGAGGCCAGGTCATCTGATGCAGCACTCCATCACTATCCTTCTTGGTCAAATAGCCCTACACAGCCTGGGGGTGTGTTGGGTCAGTGTCCTGTTGTAAAACAAATGGTAGTCCCACTAAGCGCAAACCAGATGGGATGGCGTATCGCTGCAGAATGCTGTGGTAGCCATGCTGGTTAAGTGTGCCTTGAATTCTAAATAAATCACAGACAGTGTCACTAGCAAAGCACCCCCACACCATCACACCATCACACCTCCTCCTCCATGCTTCATGGTGGGAACCACACATGCGGAGATCATCTGTTCACCTACCCTGCATCTCACAAAGACACGGCGGTTGGAACCAATCCAAAGAAAAGGATAGGCGGGAGCTTTGTGGACAACAACACCCATTGTGAGGGCAGAGAGACGTATCTTGTCAGTGTATCCATAATCTTTGATTGCACTGAATTAAATTCGACTTTCTGTTACTCAAATTCAAATTCCTGCGGGATGTGGCCAATTAGAATTTCAACTCATGAGCAATGTTCTCTCCAACTTGATCGTTTTCCCGATTAGTTAACACTATTAACATTTGCCTCTACTGTGGGAATTCTGATGGAATAAACACAATATTAGCCACTTTCAGTCCAACATACTGAAATAAAACAAACTATGCAAGACTTAGTATACAAAACTAACTGTGCAGTAGATTTAGTAGGCAGAGCGCCTCAGAGAAGGATTCTGTAGCATTGCCAGGCACGACTCAGGCCTGTACTCTGAGCCATAGTACTCATGCATAAGAAAACAACAAAGGAAAGAAAAGCATTGCAAGTTTACATTTTGCAAAGTTAGTGTGGGAGAGGTAGAATTGTTTTTGTTATCAATCAGTAATGAAAAACCTCCTGGCATTGACAACTTAGATGGGAAGCTACTGAGGATGGTAGCTGACTCTATAGCCACTCCTATCTGCCATATCTTTAATCTGAGCCTAGAGGAAAGTCTTTGTCCTCAGGCCTGGAGGAAGCCAAAGTCATTCCGCTACCCAAGAGTGGTAAGCGACCTTTACTGGTTCTAACAGCAGACCTATCAGCTTGCTGCCAGCTCTTAGCAAACTGTGTGTTTGACCGAATACAATGCTATTTCTCTGTAAACAAATTAACAACAGACTTTCAGCATGCTTCTAGAGAAATGAATATACTTGGCCACTGTTAAAACTGTAACTTCCAGCTGGTACAGCCTCAGTGTTCACAGTAAACGGGTGCCGAAAGTTGTACGGAACTTTCACAACATTCAAGTTTGCGCTCAGCAAACCTGAAATTTGCTCAATGACGATTAATCTTCCTCATGAGTTGAATGGGAGTCAATTCCAAAATTCTGAATTGAGCCCAACCCTGATTGCTACACATATTATGACCTGTGTCTTTATCTAAACCAAAGCAGTTTGACTTCTTAGCAATGAAGTTGCAACTGTGAGCTGCTGTAAACCTATGTGATTGGGTACAAAGGTTGAGTCTCTAGATTCCCTTGCTGCACTGGGGAAATAATGAAATGGTTGTCATGGTGATTTAAACTGGGCCTGGTTATCTCCCAACTCGGAGGCCATGTCATTTGTTACATTTCAGCCAATTGATAAAAGCAGCTACAAGGCTGAACCTAAAAGACAACTCTAAATTGATACTTATTTATATTATCCTAAAATCCTTTATCTCATTCTATTGAGTCTCTTTGTTCAACAGGTAGTCTATGATATTAATATTGTAGCAAACAGCGGTGCAGGGAAGTGAACCCGGGTCGCTGGCGCGAAAGGCAAACACCCTACACATGGCAATAGGGTTAACCCACATGGTGGGAATTGTAACGTGGCTCACTACACAGCCCCTCCAAAACAGGAAGGTATTGGGGATTTTTCAGTGGACTATAGTTCAATCCTTTTTAGACTCAGTAGACTATAAGTTAAACAGTTAATCACAACATGACAAGCACAGAGCCAGGGTTAAACATAGTTACATCTCTGTTGCTAGGCAGGAACTTCATTGGTTCCTCTCGCTGGTGTAGTCATGGCCCTGCCTGATGCTAGAACCTTCGTGGGCGTGGAAGTTTCTTCTCTCTTCATCTGATCTGACTTCGGGTCAAATTCCTCCCTCCTCCCTCCTCCCTAATCCACGGCTGTCCTGCCTTATCAGTGACTGAAACCAGACTGTTGCCCTTTGCCTCCCTCCTTAGGGCATATTCCTGGAACGGAGCCAGGGGTTACACATAGTTCAGACTATAAGTTAAACATGGTTAATCACAGCATGACAGGTGTTGGGACTGAGTGGTACAGAAGGAAGAGGCTTGGAAGAATGCCTGCTATGTGTGGGAACTGCCTGCTATGTGTGGGAACTGCCTGCTATGTGTGGGAACTGCCTGCAATGTGTGGGAACTGCCTGCAATGTGTGGGAACTGCCTGCTATGTGTGGGAACTGCCTGCTATGTGTGGGAACTGCCTGCTATGTGTGGGAACTGCCTGCTATGTGTGGGAACTGTATATGATTGAGAAATTGATTATGGACCTGCCATGTTTAAGCCATGTTTAAGTACCGATTGATAGGTATGGGAATCAATTAGGGGGTCAGAATGGAGCCAGGAAATGGCTCTGCTATTTTTACAGGACAGGGCTGTTATTTCTACAGGACAGGGCTGTTATTTTTACATGACAGGGCTGTTATTTTTACAGGACAGGGCTGTTATTTTTACAGGACAGGGCTGTTATTTTTACAGGACAGGGCTGTTATTTCTACAGGACAGGGCTGTTATTTTTACAGGACAGGGCTGTTATTTCTACAGGACAGGGCTGTTATTTCTACAGGACAGGGCTGTTATTTCTACAGGACAGGGCTGTTATTTTTACAGGACAGGGCTGTTATTTTTACAGGACAGGGCTGTTATTTCTACAGGACAGGGCTGTTATTTTTACAGTACAGGGCTGTTATTTCTACAGAAAGGGCTGTTGTTTTTACATGACAGGGCTGTTATTTTTACAGGACAGGGCTGTTATTTTTACAGGACAGGCCTTGGTCCCGCCACTAATGTTTCCAGACACTGAATTAGAAGGGAGAGAAGTCAGATACCGCCATTATTATAAAATAAGGAAGTGGGCGGAGCGGTCAAGAGGTGAAAACTGGAGACAATGGTGGAGGAACCAAACAGGGAGGGATTAAGCTAAAATGGATGTAAAATGAGTAAGGATGAAACTGTATATAAACTGAGAGCTGAGAGGTGGAAAGTTAGCTGCTCTGCAGACCACCTCGGCTATATTATCTGTGTAATAAAGTCTATCTTAATTCTACAAAAACTCTGAAAGTACTTTTTGTTTCACTGACGACAAATACAATTTTCGACATCAAAGGCACTACTCACACGTCCAGGCTTTCTGATGGCCTCATGGCCACCATCCCACTTCTGTAGCAAACGGAGGGGCAGGGAAGCAAACCCGGGTTGTTGGCGTGAAAGGCAAACACCCGACACATCATGCCATTGGCACTAAGAGGGTTAACCCACTTGGTGGGAATTGTAACGTGGCTCATATACTGAGGATCGTTGCACTATAGTGGAACAAATATGATACAATTACATATTTCATACGAAATGTGAAATGTAGAACTATCATATATTCTATGCTATATGTTTTAGAATTTGACTTACCCAATCCCAGTTAGCGCCTGTCCCAGGATTCACTATACCATAATTACACCATACATATAATTTCTCTACACACTTCACAATAATCTCACCTTGTAGCCTGAATTCACTACCAGAACATGTCAAATCATTGAGATGTTTCCCATTCTGCTCAGAGAGCAACTTCCTGATGATGAGCGGTCTGTTTCTATGTTCTAGGTGCAGTTGATCTCCCATTCTGCTCAGAGAGCAACTTCCTGATGACGAGCGGTCTGTATCTATGTTCTAGGTACAGTTGATCTCCCATTCTGCTGAGAGAGCAACTTCCTGATGATGAGCGGTCTGTTTCTATGTTCTAGGTGCAGTTGATCTCCCATTCTGCTCAGAGAGCAACTTCCTGATGACGAGCGGTCTGTATCTATTTTCTAGGTGCAGTTGACCTTTGAACTCTGGACGTGTGTTGGGTAGTCTACCTTTGGCTAATCTCTCATGGACAGACTACAGGTACGGAAACAGAAATGACCAAATTACGCCAGATTTTAGTTCTGGATTAACCGAGATTAGCCTTTGACAGACCTTCAGCTGCTCAGCTACCACTTCTTGTCTTGGCTGATCTGTTAAGGATACAGTCTGTGGGGTCCCACCCTGGCCTCAACATTACTGATCTGTTGAGGAAGGAGTCAGTGGGTCCCACCCTGGTCTCAACATTACTGATCTGTTGAGGAAGGAGTCAGTGGGTCCCACCCTGGGCTCCACATTACTGATCTGTTCAGGAAGGAGTCAGTGGGTCCCACCCTGGTCTCCACATTACTGATCTGTTGAGGAAGGAGTCAGTGGGTCCCACCCTGGTCTCAACATTACTGATCTGTTGAGGAAGGAGTCAGTGGGTCCCACCTGGCCTCTACATTACTGATCTGTTGAGGAAGGAGTCAGTGGGTCCCACCCTGGTCTCCACATTACTGATCTGTTCAGGAAGGAGTCAATGGGTCCCACCCTGGCCTCCACATTACTGATCTGTTCAGGACGGAGTCAGTGGGTCCCACCCTGGTCTCAACATTACTGGCAGTAGTTTAGGAAAGCGTTTGTTGGGGGCGGAGAGAACAGGACACTAAGCCACTCCATATGGCTCGTTGTTGGGGAGGAGAGAACAGGACACTAAGCCACTCCATATGGCTGCGTTGTTGGGGGGAGAGAACAGGACACTAAGCCACTCCATATGGCTCGTTGTTGGGGGAGGAGAGAACAGGACACTAAGCCACTCCATATGGCTCGTTGTTGGGGGAGAGAACAGGACACTAAGCCACTCCATATGGCTCGTTGTTGGGGGAGGAGAGAACAGGACACTAAGCCACTCCAATGGCTCGTTGTTGGGGGAGGAGAGAACAGGACACTAAGCCACTCCATATGGCTCGTTGTTGGGGGAGGAGAGAACAGGACACTAAGCCACTCCATATGGCTGCGTTGTTGGGGGGAGGAGAGAACAGGACACTAAGCCACTCCATATGGCTCGTTGTTGGGGGAGAGAACAGGACACTAAGCCACTCCATATGGCTCAGTTGTTGGGGGAGGAGAGAACAGGACACTAAGCCACTCCATATGGCTCGTTGTTGGGGGAGGAGAGAACAGGACACTAAGCCACTCCATATGGCTCGTTGTTGGGGGAGGAGAGAACAGGACACTAAGCCACTCCATATGGCTCGTTGTTGGGGGAGGAGAGAACAGGACACTAAGCCACTCCATATGGCTCGTTGTTGGGGGAGGAGAGAACAGGACACTAAGCCACTCCCATATGGGTCGTTGTTGGGGGAGGGAGAGAACAGGACACTAAGCCACTCCATATGGCTCGTTGTTGGGGGAGGAGAGAACAGGACACTAAGCCACTCCATATGGCTCGTTGTTGGGGGGCGGAGAGAACAGGACACTAAGCCACTCCATATGGCTCGTTGTTGGGGGAGGAGAGAACAGGACACTAAGCCACTCCATATGGCTCGTTGTTGGGGGAGGAGAGAACAGGACACTAAGCCACTCCATATGGCCTCGTTGTTGGGGGGAGAGAACAGGACACTAAGCCACTCCATATGGCTCGTTGTTGGGGGAGAGAACAGGACACTAAGCCACTCCATATGGCTCGTTGTTGGGGGAGGAGAGAACAGGACACTAAGCCACTCCATATGGCTCGTTGTTGGGGGAGAGAACAGGACACTAAGCCACTCCATATGGCTCGTTGTTGGGGGGAGAGAACAGGACACTAAGCCACTCCATATGGCTCGTTGTTGGGGGGAGGAGAGAACAGGACACTCAAGCCACTCCATATGGCTCGTTGTTGGGGGAGGAGAGAACAGGACACTAAGCCACTCCATATGGCTCGTTGTTGGGGAGGAGAGAACAGGACACTAAGCCACTCCATATGGCTCGTTGTTGGGAGGAGAGAACAGGACACTAAGCCACTCCATATGGCTCGTTGTTGGGGAGGAGAGAACAGGACACTAAGCCACTCCTATGGCTCGTTGTTGGGGGAGGAGAGAACAGGACACTAAGCCACTCCATATGGCTCGTTGTTGGGGGAGGAGAGAACAGGACACTAAGCCACTCCCATATGGCTCGTTGTTGGGGGAGGAGAGAACAGGACACTAAGCCAATCCATATGGCTCGTTGTTGGGGGAGGACAGAACAGGACACTAAGCCACTCCATATGGCTCGTTGTTGGGGGAGAGAACAGGACACTAAGCCACTCCATATGGCTCGTTGTTGGGGGAGGAGAGAACAGGACACTAAGCCACTCCTATGGCTCGTTGTTGGGGGAGAGAAACAGGACACTAAGCCACCCATATGGCTCGTTGTTGGGGGAGGAGAGAACAGGACACTAAGCCACTCCATATGGCTCGTTGTTGGGGGAGGAGAGAACAGGACACTAAGCCACTCCATATGGCTCGTTGTTGGAGGGAGGAGAGAACAGGACACTAAGCCACTCCATATGGCTCGTTGTTGGGGGAGGAGAGAACAGGACACTAAGCCACTCCATATGGCTCGTTGTTGGGGGAGGAGAGAACAGGACACTAAGCCACTCCAATGGCTCGTTGTTGGGTGGGGGAGGAGAGAACAGGACACTAAGCCACTCCATATGGCTCGTTGTTGGGGAGAGGAGAGAACAGGACACCAAGCCACTCCATATGGCTCGTTGTTGGGGGGAGGAGAGAACAGGACACTAAGCCACTCCATATGGCTCGTTGTTGGGGGAGGAGAGAACAGGACACTAAGCCACTCCATATGGCTCGTTGTTGGGGGGAGGAGAGAACAGGACACTAAGCCACTCCATATGGCTCGTTGTTGGGAGGAGAGAACAGGACACTAAGCCACTCCATATGGCTCGTTGTTGGGGGGAGAGAACAGGACACTAAGCCACTCCATATGGCTTGTTGTTGGGGGAGGAGAGAACAGGACACTAAGCCATTCTATGGCTCGTTGTTGGGGGAGGAGAGAACAGGACACTAAGCCACTCCATATGGCTCGTTGTTGGGGAGGAGAGAACAGGACACTAAGCCACTCCATATGGCTCGTTGTTGGGGGAGAGAACAGGACACTAAGCCACCCATATGGCTCGTTGTTGGGGGAGAGAACAGGACACTAAGCCACTCCCATATGGCTCGTTGTTGGGGGGAGAAAACAGGACACTAAGCCACTCCATATGGCTCGTTGTTGGGGGAGAGAACAGGACACTAAGCCACTCCCATATGGCTCGTTGTTGGGGGAGAGAACAGGACACTAAGCCACTCCATATGGCTCGTTGTTGGGGGAGGAGAGAACAGGACACTCAAGCCACTCCATATGGCTCGTTGTTGGGGGAGAGAACAGGACACTAAGCCACTCCATATGGCTCGTTGTTGGGGGAGGAGAGAACAGGACACTAAGCCACTCCATATGGCTCGTTGTTGGGGGAGGAGAGAACAGGACACTAAGCCACTCCCATATGGCTCGTTGTTGGGGGGAGGAGAGAACAGGACACTAAGCCACTTCACATGGCTCGTTGTTGGGGGGAGAACAGGACACTAAGCCACTCCCATATGGCTCGTTGTTGGGGGAGGAGAGAACAGGACACTAAGCCACCCATATGGCTCGTTGTTGGGGAGGAGAGAACAGGACACTAAGTCACTCCATATGGCTCGTTGTTGGGGGAGGAGAGAACAGGACACTAAGCCACTTCATATGACTCGTTGTTGGGGGAGGAGAGAACAGGACACTAAGCCACTCCATATGGCTCGTTGTTGGGGGAGGAGAGAACAGGACACTAAGCCACTCCACATGGCTCGTTGTTGGGGAGGAGAGAACAGGACACTAAGCCACTCCATATGGCTCGTTGTTGGGGGAGAGAGAGAACAGGACACTAAGCCACTCCATATGGCTCGTTGTTGGGGGAGGAGAGAACAGGACACTAAGCCACTCCATATGGCTTGTTGTTGGGGAGGAGAGAACAGGACACTAAGCCACTCCCATATGGCTCGTTGTTGGGGGAGGGGGGAGAACAGGACACCAAGCCACTCCATATGGCTCGTTGTTGGGGGAGGAGAGAACAGGACACTAAGCCACTCCATATGGCTCGTTGTTGGGGGAGGAGAGAACAGGACACTAAGCCACTCCATATGGCTCGTTGTTGGGGGAGGAGAGAACAGTACACTCAAGCCACTCCATATGGCTCGTTGTTGGGGGGAGGAGAGAACAGGACACTAAGCCACTCCATATGGCTCGTTGTTGGGGAGAGAGAGAACAGGACACTAAGCCACTCCATATGGCTCGTTGTTGGGGGAGGAGAGAACAGTACACTAAGCCACTCCATATGGCTCGTTGTTGGGGGAGGACAGAACAGGACACTAAGCCACTCCATATGGCTCGTTGTTGGGGGAGGAGAGAACAGGACACTAAGCCAATCCATATGGCTCGTTGTTGGGGGAGGACAGAACAGGACACTAAGCCACTCCATATGGCTCGTTGTTGGGAGGAGGAGAGAACAGGACACTCAAGCCACTCCATATGGCTCGTTGTTGGGGGGAGAGAACAGGACACTAAGCCACTCCATATAGCTCGTTGTTGGGGGAGGAGAGAACAGGACAATAAGCCACTCCATATGGCTCGTTGTTGGGGGAGGAGAGAACAGGACACTAAGCCACTCCACATGGCATCTAGATGGACAATACAAGGTTTATTAGAATTATATTTAGTGGGGTTTATTTGTAGGGTTTCCAGGCTATTGTCATGGCTATTGTATTGTCAACATTATGATCTAACGGCTTTATTCTCACCTTGATCTTCTGGGATGTTTCAATGACAAGGCCATTATGGAAAGAGTTGTTTAGCTGTATAGACACATCAACACAGTAATTCAGTATATCTGGTCCTCCATTATGGAAAGAGTTGTTCAGCTGTAGAGACACATCAACACAGTAATTCAGTATATCTGGTCCTCCATTATGGAAAGAGTTGTTCAGCTGTATAGAGACACATCAACACAGTAATTCAGTATATCTGGTCCTCCATTATGGAAAGAGTTGTTCAGCTGTATAGAGACACATCAACACAGTAATTCAGTATATCTGGTCCTCCATTATGGAAAGAGTTGATCAGCTGTAGAGACACATCAACACAGTAATTCAGTATATCTGGTCCTCCATCATGGAAAGAGTTGTTCAGCTGTATAGACACATCAACACAGTAATTCAGTATATCTGGTCCTCCATTATGGAAAGAGTTGTTCAGCTGTAGAGAAACAACAACACAGTAATTCAGTATATCTGGTCCTCCATTATGGAAAGAGTTGTTCAGCTGTAGAGACACATCAACACAGTAATTCAGTATATCTGGTCCTCCATTATGGAAAGAGTTGTTCAGCTGTAGAGACACAACAACACAGTAATTCAGTATGTCTGGTCCTCCATTATGGAAAGAGTTGTTCAGCTATAGAGACACAACAACACAGTAATTCAGTATATCTGGTCCTCCATTATGGAAAGAGTTGATCAGCTGTAGAGACACATCAACACAGTAATTCAGTATATCTGGTCCTCCATTATGGAAAGAGTTGTTCAGCTATAGAGACACAACAACACAGTAATTCAGTATATCTGGTCCTCCATTATGGAAAGAGTTGATCAGCTGTAGAGACACATCAACACAGTAATTCAGTATATCTGGTCCTCGTTGCCATAGTTATAGTAGGGATTTAGCATTTTACACAAAAGGGGAAAAACACAATGCCCATTTCAATGAGGATAAAAGTATCCTGTTTCAGGTCGGTTCAGGAAGTGAACTCAAAACCCTCTGAACAATAAAAGTAAAATTACCTTTGATCAAATGGCGTTGTTCTGCTGATAAAATGTGGAGATTGTCCATGGACCAGTCACTCTTCATAGAGACAGCTGGGTACTAGAGACTACTTTCTGGGTCTGGTTGGAGTCTCTGACAGCTGGGTACTAGAGACTCTACTCTCTGGGTCTGGTTGGAGTCTCTGACAGCTGGGTACTGGAGACTCTACTCTCTGGGTCTGGTTGGAGTCTCTGACAGCTGGGTACTGGAGACTCTACTCTCTGGGTCTGGTTGGAGTCTCTGACAGCTGGGTACTGGAGACTCTACTCTCTGGGTCTGGTTGGAGTCTCTGACAGCTGGGTACTGGAGACTCTACTCTCTGGGTCTGTTGGAGTCTCTGACAGCTGGGTACTGGAGACTCTACTCTCTGGGTCTGGTTGGAGTCTCTGACAGCTGGGTACTGGAGACTCTACTCTCTGGGTCTGGTTGGAGTCTCTGACAGCTGGGTACTGGAGAATCTACTCTCTGGGTCTGGTTGGAGTCTCTGACAGCTGGGTACTGGAGACTCTACTCTCTGGGTCTGGTTGGAGTCTCTGACAGCTGGGTACTGGAGACTCTACTCTCTGGGTCTGGTTGGAGTCTCTGACAGCTGGGTACTGGAGACTCTACTCTCTGGGTCTGGTTGGAGTCTCTGACAGCTGGGTACTGGAGACTCTACTCTCTGGGTCTGGTTGGAGTCTCTGACAGCTGGGTACTGGAGACTCTACTCTCTGGGTCTGGTTGGAGTCTCTGACAGCTGGGTACTGGAGACTCTACTCTCTGGGTCTGGTTGAGTCTCTGACAGCTGGGTACTGGAGACTCTACTCTCTGGGTCTGGTTGGAGTCTCTGACAGCTGGGTACTGGAGACTCTACTCTCTGGGTCTGGTTGGAGTCTCTGACAGCTGGGTACTGGAGACTCTACTCTCTGGGTCTGGTTGGAGTCTCTGACAGCTGGGTACTGGAGACTCTACCTCTGGGTCTGGTTGGAGTCTCTGACAGCTGGGTACTGGAGACTCTACTCTCTGGGTCTGGTTGGAGTCTCTGACAGCTGGGTACTGGAGACTCTACTCTTTGGGTCTGGTTGGAGTCTCTGACAGCTGGGTACTGGAGACTCTACTCTCTGGGTCTGGTTGGAGTCTAACAATTTACAAGTACAATATTTCCACAACGTATTTTTTGTTTGTTATTAAACCCCATAGTATTTCATACAGTAATGATGATCAGTAGTATTAGAAATCACCCTGGATCATTATTAAACCTCATAGTATTTCATACAGTAATGATGATCAGTAGTATCAGAAATCACCCTGGATCATTATTAAACCCCATAGTATTTCATACAGTAATGATGATCAGTAGTATCAGAAATCACCCTGGATCATTATTAAACCCCATAGTATTTCATACAGTAATGATGATCAGTAGTATCAGAAATCACCCTGGATCATTATTAAACCCATTAGTATTTCATACAGTAATGATGATCAGTAGTATCAGAAATCACCCTGGATCATTATTAAACCCCATAGTATTTCATACAGTAATGATGATCAGTAGTATGAGAAATCACCCTGGATCATTATTAAACCCCATAGTATTTCATACAGTAATGATGATCAGTAGTATCAGAAATCACCCTGGATCATTATTAAACCCCATAGTATTTCATACAGTAATGATGATCAGTAGTATTAGAAATCACCCTGCATCATTATTAAACCCCCATAGTATTTCATACAGTAATGATGATCAGTAGTATGAGAAATCACCCTGGATCATTATTAAACCCCATAGTATTTCATACAGTAATGATGATCAGTAGTATCAGAAATCATCCTGGATCATTATTAAACCCCATAGTATTTCATACAGTAATGATGATCAGTAGTATCAGAAATCACCCTGGATCATTATTAAACCCCATAGTATTTCATACAGTAATGATGATCAGTAGTATCAGAAATCACCCTGCATCATTATTAAACCCCATAGTATTTCATACAGTAATGATGATCAGTAGTATCAGAAATCACCCTGGATCATTATTAAACCCCATAGTATTTCATACAGTAATGATGATCAGTAGTATTAGAAATCACCCTGGATCATTATTAAACCCCATAGTATTTCATACAGTAATGATGATCAGTAGTATCAGAAATCACCCTGGATCATTTTTAAACCCCATAGTATTTCATACAGTAATGATGATCAGTAGTATCAGAAATCACCTGGATCATTATTAAACCCCATAGTATTTCATACAGTAATGATGATCAGTAGTATCAGAAATCACCCTGGATCATTATTAAACCCCCATAGTATTTCATACAGTAATGATGATCAGTAGTATGAGAAATCACCCTGGATCATTATTAAACCCCATAGTATTTCATACAGTAATGATGATCAGTAGTATCAGAAATCACCCTGCATCATTCATCATGTCAGACATTTCCCTCTATTTCTCCCCACATGGAACTGCTGATGTAAAAGGGCATGATAAATAAATGATTGATATAACGTTGAACTCCCAACCTCCCAACCAGACTACAGTCTGTTACATTCTCACATTCTCCACAGATCTGGGAGGAATACCCCTTTTATGATCTATAATGTATGGCAGTAATCTTACTTTGGGTCAAAGGGCATTGGTCCACTGATAACATTGAGAGGATTGTACATGGAGCAGTCATAGACAGACAGCTGGGTACTGGAGACTGCTCTCTGGGTCTGGGGGTTGGCAGTGCCCCCCTCCTCTCTCTCCTCAGAGACACTCATCTTAGGAGTGTGTTCCAACTTCCAGAATTACAGTGTGATAAAAAGACTCACACACCATTTAGGAGACACACACTTCCTTGATTAAACATATACTTACTTAGAGTTTATAGGATATCCTGCTCTGTCCTCTCTCCAGTTTAGAGTTTATAGGATATCCTGCTCTGTCCCTCTCCAGTTTAGAGTTTATAGAATATCCTGCTCTGTCCTCTCTCCAGTTTAGAGTTTACAGGATATCCTGCTCTGTCCTCTCCAGTTTAGAGTTTATAGGATATCCTGCTCTGTCCTCTCTCCAGTTTAGAGTTTATAGGATATCCTGCTCTGTCCTCTCTCCAGTTTAGAGTTTATAGAATATCCTGCTCTGTCCTCTCTCCAGTTTAGAGTTTACAGGATATCCTGCTCTGTCCTCTCTCCAGTTTAGAGTTTGTAGGATATCCTGCTCTGTCCTCTCTCCAGTTTAGAGTTTTGTAGGATATCCTGCTCTGTCCTCTCTCCAGTTTAGAGTTTATAGAATATCCTGCTCTGTCCTCTCTCCAGTTTAGAGTTTACAGGATATCCTGCTCTGTCCTCTCTCCAGTTTAGAGTTTATAGGATATCCTGCTCTGTCCTCTCTCCAGTTTAGAGTTTATAGGATATCCTGCTCTGTCCTCTCTCCAGTTTAGAGTTTATAGGATATCCTGCTCTGTCCTCTCTCCAGTTTAGAGTTTATAGAATATCCTGCTCTGTCCTCTCTCCAGTTTAGAGTTTATAGGATATCCTGCTCTGTCCTCTCTCCAGTTTAGAGTTTATAGGATATCCTGCTCTGTCCTCTCTCCAGTTTAGAGTTTATAGGATATCCTGCTCTGTCCTCTCTCAGTTTAGAGTTTATAGAATATCCTGCTCTGTCTCTCTCCAGTTTAGAGTTTATAGGATATCCTGCTCTGTCCTCTCTCCAGTTTAGAGTTTATAGGATATCCTGCTCTGTCATCTCTCCAGTTTAGAGTTTATAGGATATCCTGCTCTGTCCCTCTCTCCAGTTTAGAGTTTATAGGATATCCTGCTCTGTCCTCTCTCCAGTTTAGAGTTTATAGGATATCCTGCTCTTTCATCTAAAAATATGTAATGCTGGACAAGAACAAATATACTTTTATATAGGTATGCTTTCTACACACCATGAGGATAAACCATTAACCATGAGGTGTAGCTAACTCTTTTCTTTACTGACAACTGGGGTTAGAGACAGACAGAGACTGAGAGAGACACAGACCTCAGCTAACAGTTTTATTTACTGACAACTGGGGTTAGAGACAGACAGAGACTGAGAGAGACACAGACATCAAATACTCATGATCTTTGACCTTCCATCATTTCAGGCTATTTTCACAGAAATTGTGACTTTACATGGAAGATGATAGGCATTAAAATACATTCATAAAGCCCTTGACCATTTTAAATAATAGTATTTACATTTTCTTCATTTAACATACGCTCTTATCCAAAGATACTCAAGGGCACATCTACAGTTTTTTTACCTAGTCAGCTCAGGGTTTCGAACCAGCAACCTTTCGGTTACTGGTCCAACACCCTTATCCGCTAGGCTACCTGCCACCAGTGTATGATGGGCATCTTACAACAACTACAGCTGACATTATTGTGGTCATGTTAAGTATTTAGTTTTTTATTGGGATCCCCAAATAGATGTTGCTGCAAAGTAAGGATCCTACCAGGGATTATTGATGTATGATGTTGGTAGAATGTATACATTGGGATAGTAGAAAGGATCCTACCAGGGATTATGTATGTATGATGTTGGTAGAATGTATACATTGGGATAGTAGTAAGGATCCTACCAGGGATTATTTATGTATGATGTTGGTAGAATGTATACATTGGGATAGTAGTAAGGATCCTACCAGGGATTATTTAAGTATGATGTTGGTATAATGTATACATTGGGATAGTAGTAAGGATCCTACCAGGGATTATTTATGTATGATGTTGGTAGAATGTATACATTGGGATAGTAGTAAGGATCCTACCAGGGATTATTTATGTATGATGTTGGTAGAATGTATACATTGGGATAGTAGTAAGGATCCTACCAGGGATTATTGATGTATGATGTTGGTAGAATGTATACATTGGGATAGTAGTAAGGATCCTACCAGGGATTATTTATGTATGATGTTGGTAGAATGGCTATACATTGGGATAGTAGTAAGGATCCTACCAGGGATTATTTATATGATGTTGGTAGAATCTATACATTGGGATAGTAGTAAGGATCCTACCAGGGATTATTGATGTATGATGTTGGTAGAATGTATACATTGGGATAGTAGTAAGGATCCTACCAGGGATTATTTATGTATGATGTTGGTAGAATGTAGTACATTGGGATAGTTAGTAGTAAGAGGCCGGTGGGTAAATGACTAAGATTCAAGCCTCCCGTCAGTTAGGGGAGATTTGTTTCTTTATTGTGTGTTTAGTTGTACCTTTACCTTCCTGTAGTTGGTCATTTGGAAGGATTCTGTATGGAGGAATGGTCTAAGATCACTCCAACTCAGGTATTGAAAGGGAGAGCCAATTTTGACCTCATAATGATTCAACATTTTATAGTATGCCATGGACATTACTGGCCAAAGGTTAAACTACTGTTCTGTTAATGATATACTATGGTGTTGTGCCACTAGACTTTGACCAGATATTATTACATCCAAAGATCAACTGTACCTAGAACATAGATACAGAGCCACTAGTCATCAGGAAGGTGCTCTCTCAGCACAACGGAAAATATCTCAATGACTTAACATGTTCTGGTTGTGAATACAGGCTACAAGGTAAGAATCTTCACAGGAATTATTGTAAAGTGTTTTGAGAAATTAAATGTATGGTGTAATTTCAGTGGTGGAAAAAGTACCCAATTTTCATACTTGAGTAAAAGTAAAGATACCTTAATAGAAAATGACTCAAGTAAAAGTGAAAATCACCATACTACTTGAGTAAAAGTCTAAAAAGCAAAGCAGATGTCCACATTTTCTAGTTTTTATTTTATTTCCGTATAGCCAGGGGCGTGCTCCAACTCATCATTTACAAAGGAAGCATGTGTTTAGTGTCCCCCAGATCAGACGCAGTAGGGATGACCAGGGATGTTCTCTTGGTAAATGTGTGAATTAGACCATTTTCCTGTCCTGCTAAACATTCAAAATGTAACGAGTACTTTTGGGTGTCAGGGAAAATGTATGGAGTAAAAAGCACATAATTTTTTTAAGGAATGTAGTGAAGTAAAAGTAAAAGTAGTCAAAAATATAAATAGTAAAGTCAAGTACATATACCCCCCAAAAATGACTTAAGTAGTACTTTAAAGTATTTTTACTTAAGTACTTTACACCACTGAGTAATTTTAGTATAGTGAATGGAAGTAAAACACTCAAATCTAACAGTCCATTTCACCGGGACAGCTACGTGACAGTTCAATCATACAAAATGGCGCTAACTGGGCGTAGGCAAGTCAAATTCAAAAACATGTTGTTCATATATTCATATATTGTAGTTATTTTACAATTTGTATATTTTTTTATGTATCATAGTTCGGCATAATTCGTCTTTCAGAATATCGGGAAAAAAGGTTTTCAAAATTATAATGAGCTCCTGCTTCCTGTGTAATTTGGGATGAAACCACTGAACATACTTTTCTTAACATTGATATTATGAACTTAATTCAGTAATAGCATAATAATAGCAGACCTGTTGAACAAAGCAACACACTAGAATGTTAGTAAATGTTTTATTTGTAAGAGATCATGAATAAAAGAGAACAATTGACCTTCTAGAATGAGTTGTCACTGTGTTCACCACAACCAACATGCTGCATCTCTGTTTAGGGGTCAGTGGTCTAAAATGAGTCTCTCTGGAGAGAGAGAGGAGGGGGGCCCTGCCTCTAAAATGAGTCTCTCTGGGGAACATGACACCAAATCTAAGAGGTGAGATTACAATTTTGTTTAAGAATTAATGAAGAGTTTATGTCCAAAACGCTATATCCTCCATTTCTTCAACATTTGTTTTTTTCCATCAGAAATGAAGGCTTATGGGTACCTCATGTGTGTGTAAAATAATACTGTTCTAAGATTTTCAATTCCTAGATTTTAGTGTATGACATTTTCTCCTAAACTTCCACTGAGCAGCGCAGTCACCATTCAAATTGTCACGATCGTCGAACACATTGGACCAATGCGCAGCGTGATTTGCGAACATACTTATTTTATTATTAATCACACGAAACAAACGATACGTGACGTCCTTGGCAAATAACACTAACCAACAACGGAACAAGATCCCACAAACACTGTGGAAACAGGCTGCCTAAGTATGGTTCCCAATTTTTATTTATTTATTTTTTATTTCACCTTTATTTAACCAGGTAAACCAGTTGAGAACAAGTTCTCATTTACATTTACATTTACATTTTAGTCATTTAGCAGACGGCTCTTATCCAGAGCTTACTTACAGGAGCAATTGGGTTAAGTGCGTGCTTGCTCATGGCCACATTTACCATTTAGCAGACGCTCTTATCCAGAGCGACTTACAAATTGGTGCATTCACCCCTATAGCTAGTGGGATAACCACTTTACAATTATATATATATATATATATATATATATATATATATATATATATATATATTTTTTTTGGGTGGGTTGGGGTAAGGGGGTAGAAGGATTAAATTATCCCTATCCCAGGTATTCCTTAAAGAGGTGGGGTTTCAAATGTCTCCGGAAGGTGGTGAGTGACTCCGCTGTCCTGGGCGTCGTGAGGGGGCTTGTTCCACCATTGGGGTGCCAGAGCAGCGAACAGTTTGTGACTAGGTTGGCGGGAGCTATAGCTTCCGCAGAGGAAGGGAGCCAGCAGGCCAGAGGTGGATGAACGCAATGCCCTCGTTTGGGTGTAGGGACTGATCAGAGCCTGAAGGTACAGAGGTGCCGTTTCCCTCACTGCTCCATAGGCAAGCACCATGGTCTTGTAACGGATGCGAGCTTCAACTGGAAGCCGGTGGAGTGTGCGGAGGAGGGGGTGATGTGAGAGAACTTGGGAAGGTTGGAACACCAGACGGGCTGCGGCATTCTGGATGAGTTGTAGGGGTTTAATGGCACAGGCAGGGAGCCCAGCCAACAGTGAGTTGCAGTAATCCAGACGGGAGATGACAAGTGCCTGGATTAGGACCTGTGCCGCTTCCTGTGTAAGGCAGGGCTGTACTCTCGAATGTTGTAGAGCGTGAACCTGCAGGATCGGGTCACCGCCCTTGATGTTAGCGGAGAACGACAGGGTGTTGTCCAGGGTCACGCCAAGGCTCTTCGCACTCTGGGAGGAGGACACAACGGAGTTGTCAACCGTGATGGCGAGATCATGGAACGGGCAGTCCTTCCCCGGGAGGAAGAGCAGCTCCGGCTTGCCAGGGTTCAGCTTGAGGTGGTGATCCGTCATCCATACTGATATGTCTGCCAGACATGCAGAGATGCGATTCACACCTGGTTATCAGAAGGGGGAAAGGAGAAGATTAGTTGTGTATCGTCAAGCGTAGCAATGATAGGAGAGGCCATGTGAGGATATGACAGAGCCAAGTGACTTGGTGTATAGGGAGAATAGGAGAGGGCCTAGAACTGAGCCCTGGGGGACACCAGTGGTGAGAGCACGTGGTGCGGGAGACAGCTTCTCGCCACGCCACTTGGTAGGAGCGACCGGTCAGGTAGGACGCAATCCAGGCGTGAGCCGCGCCGGAGATGCCTAGCTCGGAGAGGGTGGAGAGGAGGATCTGATGGTTCACAATATCAAACGCAGCAGACAGGTCTAGAAGGACAAGAGCAGAGGAGAGAGAGTTAGCTTTAGCAGTGCGGAGAGCCTCCGTGACACAGAAAAGAGCAGTCTCAGTTGAATGACCAGTCCTGAAACCTGACTGGTTTGGATCAAGAATGTCATTCTGAGAGAGATAGCAAGAGAGTTGGCTAAAGACGGCACACTCAATAGTTTTGGAAAGAAAAGAAAGAAGGGATACTGGTCTGTAGTTGTTGACGTCAGTGGGATCGAGTGTTGGTTTTTTTTGCAACTCTCGCTCTCTTGAAGACGGAAGGGACATAGCCAGCGGTCAAGGATGAGTTGATCAGCGAGGTGAGGTAGGGGAGAAGGTCACCGGAGATGGTCTGGAGAAGAGAGGAGGGGATGGGGTCAAGCGGGCAGGTTGTTGGGCGGCCTGCAGTCACAAGTCGCAGGATTTTATCTGGAGAGAGAGGGGAGAAAAGAAGTCAAAGCATAGGGTAGGGCAGTGTGAGTAGGACCAGCAGTGTCATTGGACTTAACAAACGAGGATCGGATGTCGTCAACCTTCTTTTCAAAGTGGTTGGCGAAGTCATCCACAGAGAGAGAGGAGGGGGAGGGGGGAGGATTCAGCAGGGGGGGAGAATGTGTGCAAAGAGCTTCCTAGGGTTAGAGGCAGATGCTTGGAATTTAGAGTGGTAGAAAGTGGCCTTAGCAGCAGAAACAGATGAAGAAAATGTAGAGAGGAGGGGAGGAAAAGATGCCAGGTCGGCAGGGGAGTTTAGTTTTCTTCCATTTCCGCTCCGCTGCCCGGAGCTCTTTTCTGTGAGCTCGCAATGAGTCATCAAGCCACGGAGCTGGAGGGAGGACCGAGCCGGCCGGGAGGATAGGGGGACACAGAGAGTCAAAGGATGCAGAAAGGGAGGGAGAGGAGGGTTGAGGAGGCAGAATCAGGAGGTTGGAGGGAGAAGGATTGGAGCAGAGGGAAGAGATGATAGGATGGAAGAGGAGAGAGTAGTGGGAGAGAGAGAGGCGAAGGTTGCGGCGGCGCATTACCATCTGTGTAGGGGCAGAGTGAGTAGTGTTGGAGGAGAGCGAGAGAGAAAAGGACACAAAGTAGTGGTCGGAGACATGGAGGGGAGTTGCAGTGAGATTAGTAGAAGAGCAGCATCTAGTAAAGATGAGGTCAAGCGTATTGCCTGCCTTGTGAGTAGGGGGGACGGTGAGGGTGAGGTCAAAAGAGAGAGAGGAGTGGAAAGAAGGAGGCAGAGAGAAATGAGTCAAATGTAAACGTAGGGAGGTTGAAATCCCCCAAAACTGTGAGGGGTGAGCCATCCTCAGGAAAGGAGCTTTTTTCCTTACAACTGCAACTTACAACTTACAACTTACAACTGCGACCTGGCCAAGATAAAGCAAAGCAGTGCGATAAAAACAACAATACAGAGTTACATATGGGGTAAAACAAAACAAAGTCAAAAATACAACAGAAATACATATAATATACAGTGTGTGCAAATTTAGCAAGTTATGGAGGTAAGGGGCAATAAAATAGGCTATAGTGCAAAATAATTACAATTAGTATTAACACTGGACTGATAGATGTGCAAGAGATGATGTGCAAATAGAGATACTGGGGTACAAATGAGCAAAATAAATAACAATATAGGAATGAGGTAGTTGGGCGGGCTAATTTCAGATGGGCTGTGTACAGGTGCAGTGATCGGTAAGGTGCTCTGACAACTGGATGCTTAAAGTTAGTGAGGGAGATAAGTGTCTCCAGCTTCAGAGATTTTTGCAATTTGTTCCAGTCATTTGCAGCAGAGAACTGGAAGGAATTGCGGCCAAAGGAGGTGTTGGCTTTGGGGATGACCAGTGAGATATAGCCAGCTGGAGCGCAGACTACGGGTTGGTGTTGCTATGGTGACCAATGAGCTAAGATAAGGCGGGATTTGCCTAGCAGTGATTTATAGATGGCCTGGAGCCAGTGGGTTTGGCGACAAATATGTAGTGAGGACCAGCCAACAAGAGCGTACAGGTCACAGTGGTGGGTAGTATATGGGGCTTTGGAGACCAAACGGATGGCACTGTGATAGACTACATCCAATTTGCTGAGTAGAGTGTTGGAGGCAATTTTGTAAATGACATCGCCGAATTCAAGGATCGGTAGGATAGTCAGTTTTACGAGGGCATGTTTGGCAGCATGAGTGAAGGAGGCTTTGTTGCGAAATAGGAAACCGATTCTAGATTCAACTTTGGATTGGAGATTCTTAATGTGAGTCTGGAAGGAGAGTTTACAGTCTAACAAGACACCTAGATATTTGTAGTTGTCCACATACTCTAGGTCAGACCCGTCGAGAGTAGTGATTCTAGTCGTGTGGGCGGGTGCAAGCAGCGTTCGGTTGAAAAGCATGCATTTAGTTTTACTAGTGTTTAAGAGCAGTTGGAGGCTACTGAAGGAGTGTTGTATGGAATTGAAGCTCGTTTGGAGGTTTGTTAACACAGTGTCCAATGAAGGGCCAGATGTATACAAATGGTGTCGTCGTGAGAGATGGATCTGAGAGTCACCAGCAGCAAGAGCGACGCCATTGATATACACAGAGAAAAGAGTCGGCCCAAGAATTGAACCCTGTGGCACCCCATAGAGACTGCCATAGGTCCAGACAACAAGCCCTCCGATTTGACACATTGAACTCTATCTGAGAAGTAGTTGGTGAACCAGGCGAGGCAGTCATTTGAGAAACCAAGGCTATTTAGTCTGCCAATAAGAATGCGGTGGTTGACAGAGTCGAAAGCCTTGGCCAGGTCAATGAAAACGGCTGCACAGTACTGTATATTATCGATCGTGGTTATAATATCGTTTAGGACCTTGAGCGTGGCTGAAGTGCACCCATGACCAGCTCGGAAACCGGATTGCATAGTGGAGAAGGTACGGTGGGATTCGAAATGGTCGGTGATCTGTTTGTTGACTTGGCTTTCAAAAACTTTTGAAAGGCAGGGCAGGATGGATATAGGTCTGTAACAGTTTGGATCTCAGAGTGTCAACCCCCTTTGAAAAGGGGATGACCGAGGCAGCTTTCAATCTCTGGGGATCTCAGACGTTACGGAAAGAGAGGTTGAACAGGCTAGTAATAGGGGTTGCGACAATTTCGCGGCTAGTTTTTGAAAGAAAGGGTCCAGATTGTCTAGCCCAGATGATTTGTAGGGGTCAGATTTTTGCAGCTCTTTTTAGAACATCAGCTGTCTAGATTTGTGTGAAGGAGAAGCGGGGGGCATGGGCAAGTTGCAGCGGAGGGTGCAGAGCTGGTGGCCGGGGTAGTGGTAGCCAGGTGGAAAGCATGGCCAGCCGTAGCAAAATGCTTGTTGAAATTCTCGATTATTGTAGATTTATCGGGTGGTGATGGTGTTTCCTAGCCTCAGTGCAGTGGGCAGCTGGGAGGAAGTGCTCTTATTCTCCATGGACTTTACAGTGTCCCAAAACTTTTGGAGTTAGTGCTACAGGATGCACATTTCTGTTTGAAAAAAGTTAGCCTTTGCTTTCCTAACTGCTTGTGTATATTGGTTCCTAACTTCCCTGAAAAGTTGCATATCGCGGGGGCTATTTGATGCTAATGCAGTACGCCACAGGATGTTTTTGTGCTGGTCAAGGGCAGTCAAGTCTGAGGAGAACCAGGGGCTATATCGGTTCTTAGTTCTGTATTTTTGAATGGGTTATGTCTATTTAAGATTGAGAGGAAATTACTTTTAAAGAACAACCAGGCATCCTCTACTGACGGAATGAGATCGATATCCATCCAGGATACCTGGGCCAGGTCAATTAGGAAGGCCTGCTCGCCCAAGTGTTTTTTGGGACGCGTTTGACATTGATGAGGGGTGGTCGTTTGACCGCGGACCCGATCTCGGACGAGGCAATAAGGCAGTGATCGCTGACATCCTGGTTGAAGACAGCGGAGGTGTATTTAGAGGGTAAGTTAGTCAGGGATGATATCAATGAGGGTACCCATGTTTACGGATTTAGGTTTGTACCTGGTAGGTTCGTTGATAATTTGTGTGAGATTGAGGCATCTAGTTTAGATTGTAGGATGGCCGGGGTGTTAAGCATATCCCAATTTAGGTCACCAAGCAGTACGAACTCTGAGGATAGATGTGGGGCAATCAATTCACATATGGTGTCCAGGGCACAGCTGTGGGCTGAGGGGGGTCTGTAGCAAGCGGCAACAGTGAGAGATATATTTCTGGAAAGGTGGATTTTTAGAAGTAGAAGCTCAAACTGTTTGGGCACAGACCTGGATAGTATGATCGAGCTCTGCAGGCTATCTCTACAGTAGATTGCAACTCCACCCCCTTTGGCAGTTCTATCTAGACGGAAAATGTTATAGTTGGGGATGGAAATTTCAGAATTTTTGGTGGTCTTCCTAAGCCAGAATTCAGACACTGCTAGAACATCAGGGTTGGCGGAGTGTGCTAACGCAGTGAATAACTCAAACTTAGGAAGGAGGCTTCTGATATTTATGTGCAGAAAACCAAGACTTTTACGGTTACAGAAGTCAACAAATGATAGCTCCTGGGGAGTCGGAGTGATACTGGGGGCTGCAGGGCCTGGGTTAACCTCTACATCACCAGAGGAACAGAGGAGAAATAGAATAAGGATACGACTAGAGGCTTTAAGAACTGGTCTTCTAGTGCGTTGGGTACATAGAATAAAGGGGGCAGTTCTCCGGGCGTTGTAGAAAAGATTCAGGGCATTATGTACAGAAAAGGATAAGGAAGGATATGAGTACAGTTCAGGTAACCCTAAGCGTTGGGTAACAATGAAAGAGATAGCGTCATTGGAGGCATCGATTGAGCCGGTCTCGGCGTGTATAGGGGGTGGAACAAAGGGACTATATGAGGCAGTTTGAGAGGGACTAGGGGTTCTACATTGAAATTGTATAATAATAACTAACCCAAACAGCAATAGGCAAGGCATAATTGACATGGGAGAGAGGCATAAAGCAGTCACAGGTGTTATTAGAGAGAGCTAAGACACAACTGGAAATAGCGATAACGTTTGGGCTAAGACTAAACAGAATAAACAGGACAGGGTACCGTGTAAAGGAACAGTCCAGCAGGCATCAGCTGTAAAGCTGAGTGATCATAAGGTCCAGTGAACAGCAATATGTGAGTCCGAGAGGAGTTTAAATTGGTGCTTCAGCACAGCTAGCAGGGAGCACAGTTGTAGTTAGCGTGTGCTAGCGGGCCGGGGCTGGCAGATGTGCTAGCGGGCCGGGGCTGGCAGACGTTTGGGCTAAGACTAAACAGAATAAACAGGGCAGGGTACCATGTAAAGGAACAGTCCAGCAGGCATCAGCTGTGCAGCTGAGTGATCATAAGGTCCAGTGAACAGCAATATGTGAGTCCGAGCAGTTCAAATTGGTGCTTCAGCACAGCTAGCAGGGAGCACAATTGTAGTTAGCGTGTGCTAGCGGGCCGGAGCTGGCAGATGGATCTTCGTGGTCGTCGCAGGAAGCCTGAGTGAAACCACATCAGACTATTTCGCCGGCAAACCAGTCGTGTTGGATCGGCGGGGCTCAGTGTCAACACTAGGAGGTCCCGTCTGGTTGACAGAGAGGTAGATAGCCGGGAGATGGGCCTGGGGCTAGCTCAAGGCTAACTGGTGCTTGCTATAGGGGAATGGTAATGGTAATCAGCCAACACAGGTTGCAGCTAGCTAGCTGGTTGTGATGATCCGGCGCTAGGGTCCAGTGATTCCAGCAGAAAGTCCAATAAGCTCTGGATCGATAGCACGCTGTGCAGACTGGCTGACGAATTGTCCAGATTAGAGCTAGAGCTGGCTGGTGGATAGTGTAGGCCACGGACAGTGGTGAACACTAACGGTGACTAATAGCAGGTAGCCGGTAGCCATTCAGATTGCGGCTACACTCGATTCAGCTTACGGTTCTTGATGAAAGTTATAAAGAAATAATAGAGTCCTTTCCACATTGGGTGAGGCGGGTTGCAGGAAAGTATTTTTAGTTAAAGAATGAAAGTAAAAATTGAGAAATATATACAAAATAGACACAAAAAAACAAGAAACGGGATATTTATACAGGACGATGAAATAAAAGCGACCGCACTGCTACGCCATCTTGGAATCTTGGAATCAGAGACAACAAGCAACAGCTGATTCACGTTGCCTCTGATTGAGAACCACACTGGCTAACATAGAAACAAAATGAGCTAGAATAACAACCTAGAATACAAAACACATAGAAATAACACACCCTGGCTCAACATAACAGAGTCCAAGAGCCAGGGTGTGACACAAATGTGTGCAGACTCGTTACAACTTAAGCTGTAAGCACAAAGTGATTTTGTCCATCTGTGACCAAGAGAATCAAATCAAATCAAATCAAATTTTATTGGTCACATGCGCCGAATACAACAGGTGCAGACATTACAGTGAAATGCTTACTTACAGCCCTTAACCAACAGTGCATTTTATTTTAAACAAAAAAGTAAAAAATAAAACAACAACAAAAAAAAGTGTTGAGAAAAAAAGAGCAGAAGTAAAATAAAGTGACAGTAGGGAGGCTATACAGGGGAGTACGTTACAGAGTCAATGTTTATGGGGGCACGCGGCTAGTTGAGGTAGTTGAGGTAATATGTACATGTGGGTAGAGTTAAAGTGACTATGCATAAATACTTAATAGAGTAGCAGCAGCGTAAAAAGGATGGGGTGGGGGCAGTGCAAATAGTCCGGCTAGCCATGA
The DNA here is from genome assembly GCF_020615455.1 of Coregonus clupeaformis. Taxonomy (NCBI): domain Eukaryota; kingdom Metazoa; phylum Chordata; class Actinopteri; order Salmoniformes; family Salmonidae; genus Coregonus; species Coregonus clupeaformis. Next base: position 984,790 of record NW_025533495.1, read on the forward strand.
TTAGCTGTTCAGGAGTCTTATGGCTTGGGGTAGAAGCTGTTGAGAAGTCTTTTGGACCTAGACTTGGCACTCGGTGCCGCTACGCGTGCGGTAGCAGAGAGAACAGTCTATGACTAGGGTGGCTGGAGTATTTGACAATTTTAAGGGCCTTCCTGACACCGCCGGTATAGAGGTCCTGGATGGCAGGCAGCTTTGCCCCAGTGATATACGCTGACGTCACGCACTACCCTCTGTAGTGCCTTGGTGGTCGAGGCCAAGCAGTTGCCATACCAGGCGGTGATGCAACCAGTCAGGATGCTCTCGATGGTGCAGCTGTAGAATTTTTGAGGATCTGAGGACCCATGCCAAATCTTTTCCAGTCTCCTGAGGGGGAATAGGCTTTGTCGTGCCCTCTTCCACGACTGTCTTGGTGTGTTTGGACCATGATAGTTCGTTGGTGATGTGGACACCAAGGAACTTGAAGCTCTCAACCTGTTCCACTACAGCCCCGTCGATGAGAATGGGGCGTGCTCGGTCCTCTTTTTTTTCCTGTAGTCCACAATCACTCTCCTTTGTCTTGGTCATGTTGAGGGGGAGAGGTTGTTGTCCTGGCACCACGCGGCCAGATCTCTGACCTCTCCCAGGCTGTCTCATCGTTGTCGGTGATCAGGCCTACCACTGTTGTGTCGTCGGCAAACTTAATGATGGTGTTGGAGTCGTGGGGTCTTAGTTAAATTCTATACAATTATTTAGTCTTTTTTTCTTTTTGAGGGCTCTAAATCCGGCTGAGAATATCACAGCAAGATGAAACGAATATTGTTGCATTCTTTAGATTCTCCCATTTCCTTTGCCCCACAGTGGAGGTGTCATAATACCCATAAAACCTAGTGGTCAAACAGGGAAATGGTTATAATAATTTTTCCACTATACATTTTTCCCATAGGGAATTGTAGAAACACTTAAAATTAGGGCTGTGTTTTGTGTAGGGTGGGGCGCGGCGGTTCTTGTGGGCATATTTTGTCATCAAACTTTGGCATCAAAGTCTGGCATTCTCTGGATTTATAGTGCTTTCATGACAACTGGGAACTCAGAAAAAAACAAAGTCGAAACATGGATGTCAGTGATCTTCAGGTCAGAGCTCTAGAAAGAGGCCTGAGTTCCCGACATGGAATTTTGAATTTAATGATTGTTCAAAACTTATTTTATCAGTCAGAGCTCGTTTTTTTCCCAAGTTCCCAGTTGTCTCGAACTCACTGAAGTCTGAGATTTCCAAGTTCCGAGTTTCCAGTTGTTTTGAAAGTGACAGAAGTCATGCTGGATTGACAGCATGGCCAATGTATCCAACCTTTTCTGGCCCATGGTGTTGCATGTGAATGTTTATCCTTTTAAGCTTGGAAAAGAGACCCTTAAACCCAGACTTGGACCACACATCCACTCCACTGAATAACAGGCTAGTGATTGCTTTGCAACGCTTGCAGATAGCCACTGATTCCTTCCAAACCACTCATTGTTGAATTAGCTATTTCCAACTTGTTGTTTAATGTTTATGTCCAATGGCTGATTAGCACTGATACGTTCTATCTATAATTTATCTTCATATGACAAGGATTGAAAAGGATTTGCCAGTAGATTGTCGACTTGATTCATGATGACTGCTTGTCTAGCTTGCTAGCTAAGATTTTGAAAGTATGACGTTGACACGATCAGTCCAATCAAATCTACGGTAGATATAACGTGACTTGACGTCATTTTATCTGTGGCCAATGACCTTGAGCCTTTTGAATGGGCACTTCTAATATAACTCTATGGCAGCACCCAAGAGGCTTGAATGTTGGAGCTCTCCCTGTAGATTTTACGGTGACGTGGAGTCTCCATGAGTGACAGAACACTGAGCCAATCACGGCGCAACTAGAGAACATTACCAACCCCTACGCTCTGTATTTTCCGCTGGCTGCCCCACCACCACAGAAAGCACTGAGCTAGGCTGAAACACCTGCATTTTTGAGCTGCCTTACTCAAGAAAGCAAAAAAGAGACCATGTTTGTATGCAGCTTTATTAACTCAACGATTTATTTTTTGACATTGTTTGCAAACTGATGTGTGACACCTATTAATGTCAAAATAACATGCAAAACAGACAACAACAAAAAGCTAAACAGGTGGGGCTATGCTCCAAAGCAATTACATGTGGCACAGGAACCACTGACTCGCTGCATGTTTCTATTATCAAGACACCTGCTGGTACCTCTTAACTGGTTAGTACAGCTCATGAGGTTTCCTAAATATCTGCGAACTAGGTGGGACACTTATGAATAAAGAGGCTTCATGCATAGCTTTAATTTATACCCATAAGAGTAGGACTAAAATGTATTTATTCTCAGCACTTACAGTTGAAGTCGGAAGTTTAAGTTTAAGTTTTAATGACTCCAACCTAAGTGTATGTAAACTTTCGACTTCAACTGTATATGACACATTTTCTACTCTGAGACGTTTTTTGGATATGGGCCCAGATCTCAACATTGTTTTAAAAAACAAATCATTTTTGTTTTACATAATAAAAAATGAATATTACTAATGTAAGCCACTGTAAAGACTTGGATTAGTTTATTGTGTTGCTCTGCTCATGTCCGTGTTCTGGAACTGTCCGCGTCCATGTACAGAACTGTCCGCTTCCACGTACGGTTTGGCGCCAAGCATATTGTCCAGTTAGGCGCAGAGTGGACTGAGGTGATCTTGGGGAACAACAACGGAGTTCGTTACAGTGTTGAGACGCAGAAGTTTATTGTTCAATTTGCTTTTTTGCATAATGGTCAGTGACAGTATGAGTGTAGCCAGATCCTTTTCACTCGCTATTCTTGTTTAATTGTGTGGTTCACGGATTCGTCATCATCCTCGAGGGGACAGACAAACGACCTGCCTCTAGCTAGCCAAGTTAGTCGGTACAGCTAGCTAAGCTAGCTACTTCTACCAGCAGCATCCTAGTTACCCTAGCTACCACTACATCATCACCGGCTGCCTGCATTTCTTGTGGACCGATGGAGCTCCCTGGTTGTTTCTTCCACCTGTTAAATACCGTGGAGGGCTTCTCCCTCTCTCTTGACGGATTCTGGCCTATGCTCCCTCTGTCCGGTTCTCCTCTCTTCACTAGATGGACGGTAACTTTAGTGTTTAACCCCTCTGTGTCCAAGGACTGAACTTTTTAATATTATTTTCGGGGCGCCTCAAGTGACATTTCTGATAAAATTAGTTTATTGCATCCGCCATGGAGCCCAGTTTCATAATATTACCTTCTGTCCCTGGTTATGAAGTAATGGCGAAAAAACAGGCCTTATTTTAGGTCATTTTTCACCCTACCAGCTCCTATTAGTTCTATTGAGCTCTGTGACACCGACTCAGGTAACTTATTATTAACAAGGTTACGGCTACTTGGTGAGCGTTAACCCTGTAGGTTTACCTCAGGTAACTTACTATTAACAAGGTTACGGCTACTTGGTGAGCGCACGCACTGTTCAACTGAGTACATGTTGTGGTCAGCTATAATGAGGTGAGACACAATTTAAGAGGCAATAGCTGGCAGATAGCCATCAAACATTAAACATTTTCTGGTCATGGTTAACCATATTTGTTTTAAGAAAAAGTGTAAAATCTAAACAAAATGCATGACCCTGTCCTCTTTTTCAAGATGTGGCCGATTTAAACAGCCAGAAAACATTTTTTAATTAACAAATAACGCATTTTTTGATGACTTGTGGTTTCTAAATGGCTGCCGGGTAATTTGATATGCATCGAAATCTTTGTTCGTAGGCATCAAATTGAGTGAATGCTGCGCAGGTTCACTAAGTTGCAAACCAAATGGGTATAATGGGGTGATTGTTGTCTATTCGGGTGGTCTAGCTAATGGATTTGTAGATCTGACGCAGTTGCTACCTCAGATTATGAGCCTAGCAAGTGTCATTAATGAATTATGTAGTACCCACATTCGGCCACAAGGAGGAGCAAGAGTGCTATAAACCCATACTGTTTTTTGCCATATAAACCCTAAACCTAACAATCAATCAAATGTATTTATAAAGCCCTTTTTTACACCAGCAGATGTCACAAAGTGCTATACAGAAACTCTTACCCTACTTATAACCTATTTTAGCTGTAACACTAACCCCTAATTCTAGGGTAGGGTAGCCTAGAACACTTTTAGAAACTATTTTAGTAATAATATTATCTTAGTAAATAAAATTATAGTATTAAATAGCGTTTTAATTATTTTGTTGTTATTTTATTATATGTATAATTGCAAGACAGAACACTTGATAAATAAGACACATTAGTTTTATTTTTCAAATGTGGTTTGAATTGGGTGACCTAGTAACCTCTGTGTGAAAGTCCAGCAATTGGCGTGGGGCAGGTTTGAGACTGATCTAATGCACTTTATTTCTCAGCTGCCTCACCAATGTCTGTACGTGAATTAATAACTTTTAATTGCTAAATATTTCCAATACCATTTCAAATGTTGCTACATAAGATCGAATCGAGCCGGTCGGCCACATTTGACTGTGTAAAACCTAGCAATACTACTTATGTCACGAATACCGCTGAGGCTGCTCCTCCTCCTTGTTCGGGCAGGCTTCGGCGTTCGTCGTCCCCGGAGTACTAGTTGCCACCGTTTGATGTTTTCGATGTTTGTTTTGTCATGTCTAGTTAAGTGCACCTGTTTCGTATTCTGTCATGATTATGTCACCTATAAGTTTCCCTGTGTTAAGTTTTGTAGTTGTGTGTTATTGTGTGTTACAACTTATTTCTCTGAGAGTGAGGTAGATATATTATTACTGTGTAAAACCTAGCTGTACTAGTTATTTCTCTGAGAGTGAGGCAAATATATATTATTACTGTGTAAAACCTAGCAGTACTAATTATGTATCTGGGAGTGAGGTAGATATATATTATTACTGTGTAAAACCTAGTAGTACTACTTATTTCTCTGTGAGTGAGGCAGATATATAGCATTTTGCAAAAAAACATGATTATTTGTCTCAAAGAAATGAAACCATCAAGTGATAGATTTTAAACAAATACATGTCTGTCATTGAACAACCCCATACCATGATTAGCTAGTGAAAAAACACACCAATCTCTTTCAGAATTTCTTCAAACAATAAAAGCTAATTTAAGAATATTTCTGAAAACGGATATATAGCGTTTTGGAATGAAACTCTTCTTATGTTTCTCCATCTGAGCTCAGAGTAGATGAGATATGTAATGTTTGTCTCTGTTGTGTTGAAGTCCAATCAAGCAGGAGAGACCAGCCTCCCCTGTACCCAGCTGTGAGTCCATGAAGAGTGACAAGTCTATGGGTCAACCTATAGAGTTTAGAGAGGGAGACCTTTCTAGTGGACAGAGGTAAGAAGAACTCATGGGTCATGGTCAGTGAGATAAACAACACTGTCTCTAGTCATTTCTCCTCTCCCATTTTACCATTTATTTTTGTTGTTTTCATTATCCATAGGCTAAACCTTTTTTCCATTTTCATAGTCCTAAAACAATATTAAAGAGGGTTCTTAGTCCAGAACTCCCAGAAGGCTTTGAGAGTCAGAAGCAGAATAAGGAGTAGTGGATGCTGAAGATGAGAAGCGGAGAGCAGTGCCAGAGAGGGGCTCTGAAGATCACACTGCACGTCCTGAGGAAAATGAACCAGAAGGAGCTTGCTGACGCACTGGAGAAAAGTAAGAGCTGTCTGCCTCATGTTGAATGTTGTTTTAGAACATTTAAAAGCTGTAGCTAAAGTACAGCTAAAGTAGCTGTGTAACTCAATGATATTGTAGCAGCCTTAACACAACACCTAATGACCTCATCAAGTAGCAGCAGGGATGTGTTGTTTTGATTCATTTAGACAGAGAAGAGGAGAGACAGAGGAGAGAGAGAGAGAGACAACAGTAATGATACCATCAGTAATACCAAACAATAATAATAATAATAATAATAATAATAATAATAATAATAATAATAATAATAATAATAATAATATAATAAGTCACTCCAGAGGATAAATTATTATAATTTAAAGTCTTACAAAACTGTCGGCATTAAAACATACATAATATTAATATCCTCTGTGTTATTTCTTCATTCAGATGAGCTTGCTGTAATTTGCCAACGTGAACTCAAATCTAATCTAAAGAAGAAGTTTCAATGTGTATTTGAGGGGATCGCTAAACAAGGAAACCCAACACTTCTCAATAAGATCTACACAGAGCTCTACATCACAGAGGGTGGAACAGGAGAGGTCAATAATGAACATGAGCTGAGACAGATTGAGACAACAACCAGGGAAACAAGCAAGACCAGAGACTGCAATCAAATGTAACGACATCTTCAAACCCTTAACTGGACAAGACAAACTTATCAGAACTGTGCTGACAAAGGGAGTCAGCTGGCATTGGAAAAACAGTCTCTGTGCAGAAGTTCATTCTGGACTGGGCTGAAGGAAAAGCAAATCAGGATGTCCAATTTGTATTTTCATTCCCTTTTCGGGAGCTGAATTTGATGAAAAAGGAAAACACACTTTGATTGAACTTCTCCATCCCTTCTCAATGGACACCAAAGAATCAAGAATCTCCAACTCTCGGCATAAGTACAAAGTTCTGTTCATCTTTCGATGGTCTGGATGAGTGCCGACTGCCCCTAGACTTCCAGAAGAACAAGATTTGTTGTGACGTCACAGAGTCAACCTCAGTGGATGTTCTGCTGACAAATCTCATCAAGGGAAATCTGCTTCCCTCTGCTCTCCTTTGGATAACTACCCGACCTGCAGCAGCCAATAAGATCCCTTCAGGGTGTGTTGACCAGGTGACAGAGGTACGAGGGTTCAATGACCCACAGAAGGAGGAGTACTTCGGAAGAGATTCAGTGATGAGAACCTGGCCAGCAGAATCATCTCCACATAAAGACATCAAGAGCCTCCACATCATGTGCCACATTCCAGTCTTCTGTTGGATTTCTGCACCAGTCCTTGAGCACATGTTGAGTACAGAAGACAGGAAGAGATGCCCAAGACTCTGACTGAGATGTCACACACCTTGTGGTGTTTCATACCAAACAGAAGAATGAAAAGTATCTTGGGAAAGAAGAGACAGGGTCACACTGGAATAAAGAGAGCATTCTGTCACTGGAAACTGGCTTTTTAACAGCTTATGAAGGGAGCAATCTGATTTTCTATGAAGACCTGAAAGAGGCTGGCATTGATGTTAATGAAGCCTCTGTACTCGGATTGTGCACACAGATCTTTAAAGAGGAATTGCGTACCAGGACAAGGTGTACTGGCTTCGTGCATCTGAGCATTCAGGAGTTTCTGGCTGCTGTATATGTGTTCCTCTCATTCATCAACAACAGATAGAGAATCTAATGGCAACCACCAAAGTTACTGAAGTTACTGTCTACAAGAGTGCTGTGGATAAAGCCTTACAAAGTGAGACAGGGAAACCTGGACCTTTTCCTCCGCTTCCTTCTGGGCCTCTCACTGGAGTCCAATCAGAAGCACTTACGAGGTCTCCTGACAAAGACAAGAAGCAGCTCACAGAGCCCTTGAAGAAATAGTCAAGTACATCAAGGAGAAGATCAGGAGAATCCTCTCCAGAGAGGTGCATCAATCTGTTCCACTGTCTGAATGAACTGAATGACCATTCTCTAGTGGAGGAGATCCAAAGCTTCCTTAGATCAGAAGTCTCTCAGAAGCCAAAACTGTCAGCCTGCAGCAGTGGTCAGCTCTGGTCTTTGTGATGCTGACTTCAGAAAAGGAGCTGGATGTGTTTGACCTGAAGAAATACTCAAGATCAGAGGAAGGTCTTCTGAGGCTGCTGCCAGTGGTCAAAGCCTCCAGAGCTGCACTGTGAGTACATCAAACTACATTTAAGTACTAATCATCAGGAATAAATATTCAGTTTAGAGAAAAATATATATTATAATATGTATATAATAAATTATATTATATTGAAAAACTTACTGAATCAGTGCATTGGTGTTCACATTTGTATAACAAATATGTCCATACAATTCTAGGAGACGGAAGATGAATCTATATGTTGTTTAAGAGAATAAACCAAATGCATCTGCCATTGTCCTTCTACACTACTGGTGTTAAATTAACAGTGTGTTTGTGGAAATCATGATGATCTCTTTTGCAGGCTGTCATTCTGTGGACTCACAGAGAAAGGCTGTGCTTCTCTGGTCTCAGCTCTGAAGTCAAACCCCTCACACCTGAGAGAGCTGGATCTGAGTAACAATGTCATGAAGGATTCAGGAGTGAAGCTGCTCTCTGCTGTCCTGGGGAATCCCCACTGTAAACTGGAGACTCTGAGGTCAGTATTCCTGTAGTTGGTCAACAAGTGATAACTGTTCACCAGATCCACATGTGTTTACCAGGCACACATATTCCACACCATATGTGTTTGGACAGTGAAGCTTACAGTTTTAAATTTGGTGCTATGCTCCAGCATTTTGGATTTAAGATGTAATGTTTCATTATAGAATGTCAACTTTTATTGGATGTTAATGGTGAGAGGTTAACATGTTTTGTTGTAGCCTCTGTAACTTTCTCACTCATTATTATTCATGATTCATTCATGATCTTTCTCAATCATGGCATCATTATGATTCATTCAGTAGTGTTTAGAAACATGTTATCTACTCACAGAAAGACTATTACTCAACACAAAAGAATAGCAGTGTGGTTTTAATATGATTTGACTCTTTGCAGGCTGTCAGGCTGTCTATTCACAGAGGAAGGCTGTGCTTCTCTGGTCTCAACTCTGAAGTCAAACCCCTCACACCTGAGAGAGCTGGATCTGAGTAACAATGACCTGAAGGATTCAGGAGTGAAGTTGCTCTCTGCTGGACTGGGGAATCCCCACTGTAAACTGGAGACTCTGAGGTCAGTATTCCTGTATCACTCAATGAACACACACTCATTGGACACACACACACACTGGACACGGACACACACACACACACACACACACACACACACACACACACACACACACACACACACACACACACACACACACACACACACACACACACACACACACACACACACACACACACACACACACACATACACACACACACTGGATACTCACGCACACACAAGGATTAATTTAGTAGTGTTTAGAAACATGTTATCTACTGTTAATAATGATACATTAATTCATGTATATACAGTACCAGTCAAAAGTTTGGACACACCTACTCATTCAAGGGTTTGTCTTTATTTTTACAATTTTTTCCATTGTAAAATAATAGTGAAGACATTAAAACTATAAAATAACAAATATGGAATAATATAGTAACCAAAAAAGTGTTAAACAAATGAAAATATATTTTATATTTGAAATTCTTCAAATAGCCACCCTTTGCCTTGATGACAGCTTTGCACACTCTTGGCATTCTCTCAACCAGCTTCACCTGGAATGATTTTCCAACAGTCTTGAAGGAGTTCCCACATATGCTGAGCACTTGTTGGCTGGTTTTCCTTCACTCTGCCGTCCGACTCATCCCAAACCGTCTCACTTGGGTTGAGGTCGGGTTTTTATGGAGGCCAGGTCATCTGATGCAGCACTCAATCCCTCTCCTTACATAGTCTGGAAGTGTGTTGGGTCATTGTCCTGTTGAAAAACAAATGACAGTCCCACTAAGCCCAAACCAGATGGGATGGCGTATCGCTGCAGAATGCTGTGGTAGCCATGCTGGTTAAGTGTGCCTTGAATTCTAAATAAATCACAAACAGTGTCACCAGCAAAGCAACCCCACATCATAACACCTCCTCCTCCATGCTTTACGGTGGGAACTACATATGCCAAGATCATCCGTTCACCCACACCGCTTCTCACAAAGACACGGCGGTTGGAACCAAAAATCTCAAATTTGGACTCCAGGCCAAAGGACAAATGTCCACCTGTGTAATGTCCATTGCTCCTGATTCTTGGCCCAAGCAAGTCTCTTCTTATTATTGGTGTCCTTCAGTATTGGTTTCTTTGCAGCAATTCGACCATGAAGGCCTGATTCACACAGTCCCCTCTGAAAAGTTGATGTAGAGATGTGTCTGTGACTTGAACTCTGTGAAGAATTGATTTGGACTGCAATTTCTGAGGCTGGTAACTCTGATGAACTTATCCTCTGCAGCAGAGGTAACTTTGGGTCTTCCATTCCTGTAAGGCGGTCCTCATGAGAGCCAGTTTCATCATAGTGCTTGATATTTTTGCGACTGCACTTCGAAGAAACTTTAAAAGTTCTTGAAATGTTCCTTATTGAATGACCGTCATGTCTTAAAGTAATGATGGAATGTCGTTTCTCTTTGCTTATTTGAGCTGTTCTTGCCATAATATGGACTTGGTCTTTTACCAAATAGGGCTATCTTCTGTATACCCCCCTACCTTGTCACAACACAACAGATTGGCTCAAACGCATTAAGAAGGAAATAAATTCATTTTGTGAAGGCGCACCTGTTAATTGAAATGCATTCCAGGTGACTTCCTCATGAAGCTGGTTGAGAGAATGGCAAGAGTGTGCAAAGCTGTCATCAAGGCAAAGGGTGGCTATTTGAATAATCTAAAATCTAAAATATATTTTGATTTGTTTAACACTTTTTTGGTTACTACATGATTCCATATGTGTTATTTCATAGTTTTGATGTCTTCACTATTATTCTACAATGAAAAAAATAGTTTTAAAAATATTAAACAAAAACTTGAATGTGTAGGTGTGTTCAAACTTTTGACTGATAGTGTATTTATACATATATGAATAGATATGGCAGGTTTCAGGACTGATGTACCTGAAAATGTTGAAAAAATATATTTTCACCACCAAAGAATAGCAGTGTGGTTTTAATATGATTTGACTCTTTGCAGGCTGTCAGGCTGTCTAGTCACAGAGGAAGGCTGTGCTTCGTTGGTCTCAGCTCTGAAGTCAAACCCCTCACACCTGAGAGAGCTGGATCTGAGTAACAATGACCTGAAGGATTCAGGAGTGAAGCTGCTCTCTGCTGTCCTGGGGAATCCCCACTGTAAACTGGAGACTCTGAGGTCAGTATTCCTGTAGTTGGTCAACAAGAGATAACTGTTCACTAGATCTACATGTGTTTACCAGGCACACATAGTCCACACCATATGTGTTTGGACAGTGAAGCTTACAGTTTTACATTTGGTGCTATACTCCATCATTTTGGATTTGAGATAGAATGTTTCATATTAGCTGACAAGATATAATGTCACCTTTTATTTGAGTGTATTTTCATACATATCTGTGTTACTGTTTAGAAATGAAAGAACTTCATGTGTCTAGTTCTCCCATTTGAAAAAGTCTTAATAATTTGGACATATTCACTTATATTGTATTAAAGTAGTCATAAGTTTAGTATTTGGTCCCATATTCCTTACCCACAGTGATTACATCAAGCTTGTGATTCTATAAACTTGTTGAATGCATTTGCAGTTTGTTTTGGTTGTGTTTTGGATGATGTTTTTCCCAGTAGAAACTGAATGGTGAATAATGTCCTGTCATTTTGGAGTCACTTCACTTGTATTGTCAGTAAGAATATAAGATGTTTCTGAACACTTCTACATTCATGTGGATGCTACCATGATTATGAATAATCAGAAATGAATCGTGAATGATGATGAATGAGAAAGTTACAGAGGAACAAGGATCATTCCCCCTCTGTTATTGGTAATGGTGAGAGGTTAGCATGTTTTGTTGTAGCCTCTGTAACTTTCTCACTCATTATTATTCATGATTCATTCATGATTTGTATTAATCATGGCATCCTCAGGATTAATTCAGTAGTGTTTAGAAACATGTTATCTACTCACTTAGACAGAAAATTACTCCAGTCATCATCCACCATTCAGTTACTATTGGGCAAAACATAACCCAAAACACAACCAAAACAAACTGCAAATGCAACCAACGAGTTTACAACCAAATACTCAACTTTTGATTACTTTAATACACTGTAAGTGAATTGGTCAAAATACTTATGGCTTCTTCAAATAGGGGACTAGATACATAAAGTGCTTTCATTTCTAAATGGTGAAACAGATATGTATGAAAATACCCTAAAATAAAAAGTGACATTATATACTGTCATCTCATATAAAACATTTGATTTCAAATCCAAAATGCTGGATTATAGAGCCACATTTAAAATGTTATCTTTGTCAAAATAGATATGGTGTGGACTGTATACTCAATACAATCTAAATCTGATACCTCACAGTCTGTCTTTTGACTGAAATTGCTTTTTAAACTGGTCTGGTCAGTCTACTCAAATATTGTACTATACTTGTTTCTCTCTACAAGCAATATTATGATAATTTCTAATAATGATACATTCATTTATGAATAGATATGGCAGGTTTCAGGACACTGATGTATCTTAATATGTAGAAAAAATATACTGCCACTATTTTCACCACCAAAGAATAGCAGTGTGATTTTAATATGATTTGACTCTTTGCAGGCTGTCAGGCTGTCTAGTCACAGAGGAAGGCTGTGCTCCTCTGGTCTCAGCTCTGAAGTCAAACCCCTCACACCTGAGAGAGCTGGATCTGAGCTACAATCATCCGGGAGACTCAGGAGTCAGACTGCTCTCTGCTGGACTGGAGGATCCACACTGCAGACTGGAGAAACTCAAGTATGTAGAGGGTTTATGTCAATGATCATATCAGACATGTTGGAGTTATCAGGCTAGTTAAGACAAACATTCTGACCACCACTTGGACTAAGTTATACTCTGTGTGTGTGTCCAGTGTGTATGTGTGTGTTTGTGTGTGTTTGTGTGTATGTGTGTGTGTGTGTGTGTGTGTGTGTGTGTGTGTGTGTGTGTCATAGGTGTGTGTGTTTGTCCAGTGTGTGTGTGTGTGTGTGTGTGTGTGTGTGTATGTGTGTGTGTGTGTTTGTGTGTGTGTCCAGTGTGTGTGTGTGCACGTGTATCAGTACACAAACTGGACACACACACACACACACACACTGGACACACATACACACTGGACACACACACACACACACTAGACACACACACACACTGGACAAACAAACACACACACTAGACAAACACACACACTGGACACACACACACACACTGGATTCACACACACACACTAGACACACACACACACACACACACTAGACATACACACACACACTGGACACACACACACAATGGACTCACACACACACTGGACAAACACACACACACACACACACACACACACACTGGACACACACACACACACACACACATGGACACACACACACACACACACACACACAAACACACTGGACACACACAGACACACACACAAACACAAACACACCACACACAGACTTACTCACACTGGAAACACACACACACACACACACTGTAAACACACACACACTGGACACATACACACAAAACACACACAAACACACACTAGTCAAATGTATATACTGACTGTGTGTTGTGTGTCGTGTGTGTGTGTGTGGTGTGTGTGTGTGTGTGTGTGTGTGTGTGTGTGTGTAGTGTGTGTGTGTGTGAGTCAGGTGTATCCCTCAATTACTGTCTGTTTTTCTGCTTACACTTCACAGTGTGGAACATGGTGGAGAGAACACAATGAATCCTGGACTTAGAAAATGTGAGTGTTGACTGCTGTGAAGAATATGACTAAGAATAAGTCTTAATTCAAGTGAAGTCAAAGTCAAAGACCACCATCATTACTTACTTGGTCATATTAAATATCAGCTGTAGTTCTACAGAAGCACAAATCAGGGACACCAAAGTTTACAAAGAGTTGCTTGACAATGTTTGTGTCTGTGTGTGGTGTGTGTGTGTGTGTGAATGCGTGTGTTTGTGTTTGTTATGTGTGTGTGTGTGTGTAATTAATGGGAATAAGTGTGTTTTATTTTACAATACAGTATAACATATGATCATTCTACAAGTCTCAAGTTACCTTAACTTCTCATTTTGATACCTAGAAACATCTACATTAAATGAATTAGTGAAAAGTGAGTTAACATTCTAATGTGAATGATGATGATTTCTAATATTGTGTCTGGTTTCATCCATCAGATGTCTGTGATCTCACACTGGACCCAAACACAGTAAACAGATTCCTCTTTCTGTCTGAGGAGAACAGAAAGGTGACATGTAGGAGAGAGGAGCAGCCGTATCCTGATCACCCAGAGAGATTTAAGGTCTGGAGACAGGTGCTGTGTAGAGAGGGTCTGACTGGGCGCTGTTACTGGGAGGCAGAGTGGAGTGGGAGTGGGGTTGATATAGGAGTGGCATATAAAGGAATCAGCAGGAGAGGATGGGGTATTGACTGTGTGATTGGACGCAATGACAAGTCCTGGAGTCTGTTCTGCTCTGACAACATTTACTCTGCCTGTCACAATAATAAGTCCACTACCATAGACGTCCCCTCCTCCAGCCCCCACAGAGTAGGAGTGTATCTGGACTGGCCAGCCGGCACTCTGTCCTTCTACAGAGTCTCCTCTGACACACTGACCCACCTGAACACATTCCACTCCACATTCACTGAGCCCCTCTATCCAGGGTTTGAGGTTCATGGTGGTGACTCCTCAGTGTCCCTGTAAATAAAAACCATGGTAACACTGACACACACACACACACACACTGGACGCACACACACACAAACACACTAAACACACACACACACTGTACACACACACACACACTGTACACACACACACTGAACACACACACACTGGACACAAACAAACACACACACACACACACACACACACACACACACACACACACACACACACACACACACACACACACACACACACACACACACACACACACACACACACACACACACTGAACACACACACACTGGACACAAACAAACACACACACACACACACACACACACACACACACACACACACCAGACACACACACATACATACACTGGACACACACACACACAAACACATACACACACTAGACACACACACTCACACACACACACACTGGACACACACACACTGTACACGCACACACTGTACACACACACACACACACTGAACACACACACTGGACACACACACACACTGGACACACACACACACACACACACACAGGACACACACACACACACTGGACACACACACACACACACACTGGACACACAAACACACACACACACACACTGGACAAACACACACACACACTGGACACACTCACACTGGACACACACACACACTGGACACACACACACACACCAGACACACACACACACACAAACACATACACACACTAGACACACACACACACACACACACTGAACACACACACTGGATACATACACACTGGACACACACAAACACTGGACACACACAAACACACACACACACACACACACACACCGGACACAAACACTGGACACACACAAACACACACACACACACACACACACAATGGACACACACAAACACACACACTGGACAAACACACACACTGGACACACTCACACTGGACATACACACAAAACCACTGGACACACACACACTGTACACACACACACACACTGAACACACACACTGGACACACACACACACTGGACACACACACACGCTGTACAAATACACACACACACACACTGGACACACACACACTGGAACACTCACACTGGACACACACACACACGCACACACACACCGGACACACACACACACACATACACTGGACACAAACACACACACTAGACACACACACACACTGGACAAACACACATACTGGACACACTCACACTGAACATACACACACACACACTGGACACACTCACACTGTACACACACACACACACACTGGACACACACACACTGGACACACACAAGGGACACACTCACACACTGGACACACACACACAAGGGACACACTCACACACTGGACACACACACACACTGGACAAACACTGGACAAACACACACACTGGACACACACACACACTGGACACACTCACACTGGACACACGGACACACACCGGACACACACACACACACACACACACACACACACACACATACACTGGACACACACACACACACAAACACACACACACACACACACACACACATACACACACACACACTGGACAAACACACACACTGGACACACACACACCCGGACACACAGACACACACACACACACATACACTGGACACACACACACACACACACACATACACACACACTCAAACACACACACACACACACACACACACAAACACACTGGACAAACACACACACTGGACACACACACTGGACACACACTCACACTGGACACACACACTGGACACACACACACACTGGACACATACACTGGACACACACACACTGGACACACACACACACTGGACACACACACACACTGGACACACACACACACACACACACACCGGACACACACACATAAACACTGGACACACACACACTAGACACACACACACACACACACACACACACACACACTCACGCACACACACACACACTGAACACACACACTAGACACACACACACACTGGACACACAAAAACACACACACACACACACACACACTGGACACACACAAACACACACATACACACACACACACACACACACACACTGGACAAACACACACACTGGACACACACTGGACACACATTCACACTGGACACACACACTGGACACATACACTGGACACACACACTCTGGACACACACACACACACACTGGACACACACACACACTGGACACACACACACACCGGAAACACACACACACACATATACACTGGACACACACACACTACACACACACACACACACACACACACACACACACACTGAACACACACACTGGACACACACAAACACACACTAACACACACACACACACACACACACACACACACACACACACACACACACACACTGGACAAACACACACACTGGACACACATTTTGATGAAAGGAAATCCCATATAGCCTACTGGACAGGACTTTGCTATGGCATCTTCTGTTTGGGTGTCTCAGGTCAGGTCTGAGCCATGATCAGAATGTGTCTCTGTGTCTATTTCCAGCCCTGCCATTTCTACCTGTCCTGATCTAGTGTTTCACCCCTGACCTCCTCACACCGTCTCACTGTCCATGTCTGCTTTTAGCTCCCACCTCTACTTCACTGTGTTATAATGGACCTTATGCTTGTTATGTCACCTCTGTAACCAGTTATCAAACATACTGACCTTTCTGACCCTATCCCATGGCCCTACTTTCTACAACTGAACATTTGAATTCCTCCATGATTTTTGTTTTGTGTCCATTTACTTATGTATTTGTTGTATATTGGGGTTGTGCCGCAGAGCATCATGGGGGTTTGTATGTGTTGAGATGATCAAATTCCAGATAAATGGTTGAACTGCTTTGTTTGTAAATTGTCTGAGTGTTGGAGTGTGCCTCTGGCTGAGCTTAAATTTTAAAAACAACAAAATTGTCTGGTTTGCTTTATGTAAGGAATTTGAAATGATTTATACTTGTTTTTTTACTTTTGATACTTAAGTATATTTTAGCAATTACATTTACTTTTGATACTTAAGTATATTTAAAACCAAATACTTTTAAACTTTTACTCAAGTAGTATTTTACTGGGTGACTTTCACGTTTAGTTGAGTCATTTTCTATTAAGGTATCTTTACTTTTACTCAAGTATGACAATTGGGTACTTTTTCCACCACTGGAGTTAACATCGTCATGAACGGCAGAAAAGGACTGGAGACGGACATCGGAGCGGGAAATCAACGTGATTAAAAGGGAGGAATATACAGTGATTAAAGGAAAGGACATTTATTCAACTGTGAAGACAAACCTTTTAATTAAATCTGCTAAATGAGCGAATTTAGGAGGAAACGTCAGTGAGTGAAGTGAATGATGATCACATGACTGAGGAAAATATTGCTTTGGTTGAGGACAATACTGAAGTGAGTGACAATCAGGAGCTTATTGAGAAATGAACAATTATTGGAACTGTTGGAAACATTGGACAGTTTGATGAAAGTATTGAGCAGTGGAGCTCATATACAGAACGGTTTGAATATTTTGTTCTTGTATACGACATGGATGAGGACAACGTTGTGCCTCCATGTTTTAGTGTAATGGGGCCAAAGACATTTAATTTACTAGGCAGCCTGCTACAGCCATTCAGAACAGGTAATAAGACGTATGGGGATATTGTGGAGATACTTAAAGGACATATTTCACCAGAACCACTAGTTAATGCTGAAAGGTTCAGGTTCCACAGGAGACATCAGGAAGAGGGAGAATCAGTAACAATGTTTGCTGCTGCATTAAAGAAACTATCAGAACACTGTGAGTTTAATGCTGTTCTAAATGACATCATTAGAGACAGACTAGTATGTGGGCTACGGAGTGAAGCTACACAAAAGAGACTGTTGACTGAAAGTCATCTGACCTTGGCAAAGGACATTGAAATCAATGTGTCCATGAACTAGCTGCTAAAGAGGCTCACCAGTTGAGTTCATCAGGAACTTAGTGAGTTCATCTAACAATCCTAATCATCAGCTGATACATTTTAATCTCATACACAGGGTAAACCGTCCACCTAGAAAACATAATTTAATAAAGTTGTGTGTTTTTCCCCAGTGGGAGCTGTGGTGCTTGGGGAAGAGGGAGAACAGGACCTGCTGTCTTGACATTGTGTATTTTTCCCCAGTGGGAGCTGTTGTTCTTGGGGAAGAGGGAGAACGGGACCTGCTGTCTTGACATTGTGTATTTTCCCCAGTGGGAGATGTGGTGCTTGGGGAAGAGGGAGAGCAGGACCTTCTGTCTTGGGGCCTGCTTGGTGACTGTAGCTTCTTTCTCTGCGTTCATGTGGTTCTCACCAAGCTCATTTGCCAGATCCATGAAGATATGTCTCCTGCTGACTGTCTTGTCAAGCCATCTAATAGTAATAATATGAATGTAATATAATAAAAGGGGATCCTATTTGGTGTTTGGCAGATGGGAAGGCTATCTGTATATGGTAGAGATACTGTATATACCTTTGTGTGATTGTAGTCTGTCACTGTCTCCGGTTTCTTCTTCTGGTCACCGCCGGTGGCAACAGTGGGGTGCATGGTGTTGAGGAAGCTAACACTTATTTATTTTACATCTGTACACCGTGAGTGTTGCTTTACCACTCTCCATCACACCGTGAGTGTTGATTTACCACTCTCCATCACACCGTGAGTGTTGCTTTACCACTCTCCATCACACCGTGAGTGTTGCTTTACCACTCTCCATCCCACCGTGAGTGTTGCTTTACCACTCTCCATCACACCGTGAGTGTTGCTTTACCACTCTCCATCACACCGTGAGTGTTGCTTTACCACTCTCCATCACACCGTGAGTGTTGCTTTACCACTCACCATCACACCGTGAGTGTTGCTTTACAACTCTCCATCACACAGTGAGTGTTGCTTTACCACTCTCCATCACACCGTGAGTGTTGCTTTACCAGCAGCTTCTGCCTTTGTTTGTTCACTGTTCTGAGCAGGATAGTCTTCTTTACGTTCTGTTTCAGCTCAGCCGTCTCCCCACCCTGATAATCAAGTGTTTTATTGGTATCTTCCACTAGATGGCAGTAAACACCTGCTGTAGCTAAACTTTACAACCTCTATGTGTCCGGTTTCTTGGTCCTGGTGACTCCTGGGCCCTTATTCATAAAGGCAGTTTCCCAGAGGAGGAGTGCTGATCTAGGATCAGGTCCCCCCTGTCCATTTAATCTGTTTCATTATGATCTAAAAGGAAAAACTGATCCCAGATCAGTACTCCTACTCTTTCTAATACTGTCACAGGTGACTCCTCAAGACATTTAAATATCCCATTTAAATATTTTTTTCTTTAAGCAATGGCTATTTTCTGGCCACTCTTCCGTAAAGCCCAGCTCTGTGGAGTGTACGGCTTAAAGTGGTCCTACGGACAGATATTCCAATCTCCGCTGTGGAGCTTTGCAGCTCCTTCAGGGTTATCTTTGGTCTCTTTGTGCCTCTCTGATTAATGCCCTCCTTGCCTGGTCCGTGAGTTTCAGTGGGCAGCCCTCTCTTGGCAGGTTTGTTGTGGTGCCATATTCTTTCAATTTTTTAATAATGGATTTAATGGTGCTCCGTGGGATGTTCAAAGTTTCAGATTTTTTTATATCCCAACCCTGATCTGTACTTCTCCACAACTTTGTCCCTGACCTGTTTGGAGAGCTCCTTGGTCTTCATGGTGCCTCTTGCTTGGTGGTGCCCCTTGCTTAGTGGTGTTGCAGACTCTGGGGCCTTCCAGCCCAGGTGTATACAGTACATCTGGAAACCATCAGGCCTCCCTGTCTCTGTTGTTATTACCCTTTGCCCCCAGGTCACTACATCCTGTCCATCAATATTTAATCAACAAAGGTATACATTCTCAGTCATCTATCTTATGTGATATCAAACCTCTCAAACCTCTATAAACTCAGCCTGAGTAAAAGATAAACAGATAATTAACTACTATATGTTCATGCTAATAATCTACGTAGTCAAAACCTTATTTTTATATATAAGGAAAAATCCCACATAGACATCATCCCTTGTGTTCTTTGGATGCCACTCAGCATTCTTTGTCCTCCAAACACGACGAGTTGAGTTTTTACCAAAAAGTTATATTTTGGTTTCATCTGACCATATGACATTCTCCCAATCCTCTTCTGGATCATCCAAATGCACTCTAGCAAACTTCAGACGGGCTTGGACATGTACTGGCTTAAGCAGGGGGACACGTCTGGCACTGCAGGATTTAAGTCCCTGGCGGCGTAGTGTGTTACTGATTGTAGGCTTTGTTACTTTGGTCCCAGCTCTCTGCAGGTCATTCACTAGGTCCCCCCGTGTGGTTCTGGAATTTTTGCTCACCGTTCTTGTGATCATTTTGACCCCACGGGGTGAGATCTTGCGTGGAGCCCCAGATTGAGGGAGATTATCAGTGTTCTTGTATGTCTTCCATTTCCTAATAATTGCTCCCACAGTTGATTTCTTCAAACCAAGCTGCTTACCTATTGCAGATTCAGTCTGCCCAGCCTGGTGCAGGTCTACAATTTTGTTTCTGGTGTCCTTTGACAGCTCTTTGGTCTTGGCCATAGTGGAGTTTGCAGTGTGACTGTTTGAGGTTGTGGACAGGTGTCTTTTATACTGATAACAAGTTCAAACAGGTGCCATTAATACAGGTAACGAGTGGAGGACAGAGGAGCCTCTTAAAGAAGAAGTTACAGGTCTGTGAGAGCCAGAAATCTTGCTTGTTTGTAGGTGACCAAATACTTATTTTCCACCATAATTTGCTAATAAATTCATTAAAAATCCTACAATGTGATTTTCTGGGGTTTTTTTCCTCATTTTGTCTGTCATAGTTGACGTGTACCTATGATGGAAATTACAGGCCTCTCTCATCTTTTTAAGTGGGAGAACTTGCACAATTGGTGGCTGAGTAAATACTTTTTTTCCCCACTGTAATAGCCTCCAATTCTATGTCATTATCAATTACACATTCTAATGATTAACATCTCAGACCCAATTGCTTAACAACTCATGAAATATACAATGTTAAACTCCACCTTTGTCCTCCTAATATTCCTGGGTCATTCTACAGATTCGGTGCCTTTTGTGATTGAGGAGGATGAAACAATGAACATTAAAATCTTAAGCTTTTTTTTTATTTGATGTGACAAAGTAATGTGTGTACTTGATAGAAAATACCTTTTCCCATCTCAATGTAGAGTATTAAGTTATTATTCTGTATTATTTTCTCAAACAAGTCCCAATTTAATTCAACCCCGTCACAGTCATTTTGTTATTCAACTATTCATTTTTCCAATAAGCTTGAGATCAGCTTCTGGCATAATATCACAGTTTAGATGTCCCTTGTAAATAATGGCATATTGTAATTAAAGAGAAAATCAAGAAAAACTGACCAGCACCATCCTTTCCAGTTTACGATGAAGACATTTCTAATCTAACTCCACATTTTCGCAAGAAATGTGCAAGAATGCTGCGTAATTCCTGACAAAATTGAAATAGCCTTATTTACCCTGATTTAATACACACAATAAAAACACTATTGATGTTATATTTTGTGTATTTATTACAAAAATGTAAAAAAATAATCTCGTAACAGGGATGAATGCACCGCAACAGGGTTGAAAATCATGTAACAGGGTTGAGTGAAAAGCATCACGTGTCATATGTTTTATCTTTTGAGATCACTAACATGTTGCCATTTTTTAAACATTTTAAACATTTTTAAACCTACTGTCAACATAGCTTTTAAAATCTAAAGAATCTAGATGAAAGCTAGACAGAGAAAAACACATTAATGAACTAATAACAGTAACAACATTTAATTGATTTCATAAAAATATCCATCTGATAATGGCAGGAGTCTGTTTGAACATTGAGCAAACATCTTAACATTGATAACCTATATAGGTCACATGTTGCAATTTTTTTACATTTTAAACTACTGTCAACATAGCTTTTAAAGTTTAAACAATCAAGATGAAATCTAGACAGATTAAAACACATTAATAAACTAACAACAGTTACAACATTTCATTGATTTCATAGAAATATCCAGAGTAATGGCAGGAATGTCTGTGTTGTTTGAATGTTTGAACATTAAACAAACATCTTAACATTAATAACCTATAGGTAAGCCTACAGTTTGTTCACCATTTTTACTGAGAGAGCCTAGCCCACACTTCCTTCTGTATTTCCATGTGCCTAGAAGTCACCGGTTTAGGGGGGATCAATGTGTTCCAAGATGTCCTCAAATGGATACCACAGGATATCATCAAGAAGTGGCCAGAAGTACCTATTTGGTCCAGCACAGCACATGCATTTGACCTGCACATGGGATTCATCTGTGGCTAGAATTATTCTGGGATAGAAATCGTCATCATTTTTGGCCACGCACCATTTCCCGCATATGTCTGGATTTGCCCAATCAACCTCCCTCTGTGACACGACTGATGTAACTTTAGGGGTAAATGTGAAATGTTGTGTATTGAAACACTGGCATTCCAGTTTCTTGTTGTGGACTGTGCACATACAGCTTACATCACGGTAGGCAATTTGCCTTGCAGCCACACAAACAAGTTGGTGGATCCGCATTGTGGATGGAACTACTAGCAAATTGGCTGGCATACCTTGGACGGCTTTCTCGATGGCCTCGTCTTCAATGAAGTAAAGCTTGATGGCAGTGTTGTTCTCCTCTAAGACCCTGTACAGAGTATGAGCATTTGGGATGTCACATCCTTGACTTATCAGCCTGTCTGCGGTTCTTTTTAGGGTTGCACCAACACCATCTGGTGCTCCTTCCCATGCCCTGCTTCAAAGAAATTCCAAGACCCTGCCCTCAAGCCCCTCTTGGCCAGTTCTGTGCTGAACAGAAAGAAATTGCCTTTTTGCCTGTACTGGGTACAAGGGCCATCGCTGAAGAAGTGTACTGTTGATATGTTGGGGTGGGTATGTTGCAGGTCATCAAGCACAGGACTGAGGTGTGCCCAGATAGCAGGAGGAGCCTTATTCCTTGATGGAGAAATGGTGGTGAAGCAAGTTGGTTGCTGATTCTGTCCAACGTAGAGGACACCTGTGTGGAGGACGGCCTGTTCATGAGATGAACCAAAGTGAACAGACTGTATCTCTGTCCCATATCTGCAGGTGAAGTTTTCTGAAAAATCAATATGGATAAGGCACTCATCTGCAGACATGTTTTTCTTGAGTTCGCGACAGTAAGCATACTGCTGTTTAATGTTGAAAAGATGTTTCCGAAACCTGAAGAGGAGCGTATGAAACAACTGTACTAGTTGTTCCTGCGTCATGTTTACCTCATCCTTCACAGTGACTTTTACTGTTTGACCTTCCTCATTTTTTCTTTGCTTTTCTTTGACCGCCAAGGCAGTATACTGTATGTCTTTTTAGACTAGTCTTCATTTACATTCTCTAGTCTTTTTATGCATTACCAAATTATGCTTTAAAGCAACAAAACTTTATTTTCTGTTGATTGTGTGTCCATGACCACCACCACCTCGTGTCTTAAAGATCTTACATTTCCAGGAGAATTACCTGACCACCGGCGCGCGGATGTCCCTCACCTTCCTCTCTATGTGTGTTTCCTTTCTGCTGCTGTTTTTTCCATTGTTGAATCTGAAATTGTAGGTCAAGGTCAAGTCAATGACCTGCTTACTCTTCAAGACTAAATATTGTATCCTTTTAATCACTATGTAGTAAAATGAACATGAACTTGCAGATAATACTCCTAAATATGTCAATGTATATAGGAGAGAGAACAAATTAATTGTCACTTTTTTTAAGTTATTATTTTCAAAAATTCCTCGTACTTTTAGTTGATACTGTAAAACCGTAAACAACAAACATTCAACAAGAAAATATGATTGGTATTAAGCAATATACATTAAATATTGCTAAGATTTAACAGCTATTCAACCCTGTAACAGCCATTCAACCCCGTAACATTGAAAATGTGATGGGGTTGAATGTGACAGGGTTGAAGATTTTGTGCTAATCTGTTGCTAATTCGGGATGCTAGCAGCTAGCAGTGTGCCACATGGCCTTATTCAACAAAATACATTGTTATACTTCATAGCTATAAAAACAATTCTTGGTAAAATCTTAACTATGAATTCCCCCTCCCAACAGAGTTGAATACCTGAGATTGACAAAGCCCATATGTGCTTAAAAACATGAAATATTTATAAAAAGTGAGAGAGCAGCTTACCACTTGTCACACCAGGCTTCTCTGAAGACTTGTATGATGTCACTTCCTCATAAATGATGTCCACAGGATCAAACCATTATTTAATTGTGAGTGGGGGTATTGTTGCGTCGGGGTTGAAAGAAATACAAGGACAGGGGTAAAAGCCTGAATTTCTCAGAAAATAAAATGTCTTATGCTGAGAAAATGGATTATGCATAATAAGGGGGCATATACAATTAATTTAACAAAAAAACATTATTATTTAACACTGTGTACTCAAAATGAGTCACGCCATTTGCATGATGGTCAATAGGGACAGGCGAAATTCTTAATACTCCTAAGAAAAGCAAACATATAAGTATTGAAATTCATCTCTGTTTAAAATCATATTCTCTACTCCATATTAAAAACATGTAAAACTTTGAAATGTTGTAATTTAAGTGTAGTTTGATAAATGTTCTGACAAGTTATAACACTAGTACATCTTGGGACACTGACAATACTGAAATGTCACCGAATCTGTAGAATGACCCTCCTAATATAACATACACATTATAACACTCTATTATCACTCCTTGTTACATCATCACATCCCTAGACTATTCCTGCTTTAATAATTCAACCAAATTCACATCATATGAAAATATCATAACCCCATGAGGATAACCAATTAAGTACTTGCCTATCAACATAGATATTTACCACTCTAAACATCCATATCAATATCACCCCATACTTCAAATCTATATCATTACTAATATGTTAATACTTTAACCCAATTAATCAACATATTCATGATTTTCATTCACAATCCTCACCTTAACTTCCATGTTTCAAACAGTATGAGTCAAAAATGTCTATTCAAAATAAATCATATAAATGTATCCTAAGACATGACCTTAATGTATCACTGTTTAAACCCCTAATATCTATAGAAAACATTTCTATGCTTATACATACTAATAATTCACTTAAATCACTCATTAATCTTATAAATTATAACCAACCAAATTACTGAACTCAACCAAATTTAAAATGACAATTCTTATTCACTTTATCCTTATCACTGAAAATGAAAACTCTCAAATTAATCACCCATTACAACTTTCAGAATGTATACTTATATTAACATACATTATAAACATTCAGAATTCAATTATGACTTTCCTCATCCTGAAAATAAATACAGATCATTATCTCAATGCATTCTCAATACTATCACTTTAGCAGTGTATATACCTACTATCATCTCCAGATCGCCAGTTTCCTCGTAGCCATCTGTAGCATCGGTTGACCTGATACCTGTTCAATCTCCCCTCTATCCATACCTCCGTTGGTGTAGACGGTGTGATGATGCATGAACCTTCTTCCTTCACTAGTTCTCTGTGGATTGTGTCCTTCTGTCAGCGTACCAATAGTCTCTGCTGCAAAAACACACAGACAAAACAAAAACAATGTTCCGCCGAAGCAGTGCCACCTTCCTCCTTTGCGTTAGAAAAGTCCTACAATGGTCCATATAGATCTAGGAATCTCTCTCTCTTACTTGGCCCTCCATCAAGGTAGCCATCAACCCCTATTACTAACCTTCCCACTTGGGTGTTGTCCATCAATTACTTCCTTCATCCTTTACCACCACATAGTCTCCAAGTCGCAGAAAATGTCCAGATTCTCCTGGTAGGTCTGGCAGACAAACCTTCACCTTTTCAAAAGAAAGTCTGCATAACATTGTTAGTTGAGACACAGCATGCTACTTCATCCTGTCTTCTTATCAGTCCTGATAAGCCTTTTAGATTAGGAAGTGCACATTCTTGCAGCTTGTTGCAGTCCACTCATGTCATAGAAAGACCCCCTCTACATTCTTCCTTCTACCACCAATACATTTTCCCTTAAAACATTTCATCTAACCCATAACACATTACTTACTACTGCTCATATACTTAATAGAATATGCAAATACACCAATAAATCCTCATACCATCAATACTACCCCCTTTTTGAACACATGAGTCACAACGTGATTCATGCTTTCAAAAACAAAACACCAACATTGTTTATTAAATCATAACAAAAATTAAATTAAAATGACAACATTTGATAATACCTTAACTTACTTCTATCCCGTAAAGTAATCCTAGATTAGTACAATTAAACTATCAACAGGTATCCCTCATCCAGGACAACTCCCTCTCTCTTTAGTTATTTTATGGTTCGATTCATAAATATTATTACCAAATTATAAACTTCTTCACAATTATCCTTATCATAACTAAACCCCAATTCAGCATGCCTCTAGGATTTACAGTGCGGGTGATCAAGTCACACTATAAAGCCAGGACAGATTGCAGAGGTCATTGAAATCATTCAATGAAATGTTCCAGCCCACAGTATACTAATCATTACCAATATTGAAAACATTTCATAAATGTTGTGTATCCCAAATGTACATTAAATCCTCATGACAGCTATTCTCATAAGAAATCATGTATACCTAAAGCTCAGTCAAAAAATAAAAAACTTCATAAAATGCTCCTTTAAGACGTATCACCTTTGACCTGTTGAAACTCCTAACACTCAAAAAAACAACCCATTATAACATCATACTAGGTGTGTTGTGTTTTTATTTGAAAAACCCATTTGAAAAAAAAAAAAAAAAAAAAACATGTCCAGGCCTTAATTTGGTAGCTCCCTATTACAACCTAAAAATAAGACTACTTCATTTGACTAACTGTTCCACCCTAGCCCTGGGGAATATTCCAATGAGATAAGGAAATCCCCTTGTTCCTGGAATATAAATAATACATGTTGTTAACATTCAATTACAATCAATAATCCAAAAATAGTAAGTACAGTGAGGGAAAAAAGTATTTGATCCCCTGCTGATTTTGTATGTTTGCCAACTGACAAAGAAATGATCAGTCTATCATTTTAATTGTAGATTTATTTGAACAGTGAGAGACAGAATAACAACAACAAAATCCAGAAAAATGCATGTCAAAAATGTTATAAATTGATTTGCATTTTAATGAGGGAAATAAGTATTTGACCCCTCTCAACCAGAAAGATTTCTGGCTCCCAGGTGTCCTTTTATACAGGTAACGAGCTGAGATTAGGAGCACACTCTTAAAGGGAGTGCTCCTAATATCAGTTTGTTACCTGTATAAAAGACACCTGTCCACAGAAGCAATCAATCAATCAGATTCCAAACTCTCCACCATGGCCAAGACCAAAGAGCTCTCCAAGGATGTCAGGGACAAGATTGTAGACCTACACAAGGCTACAAGACCATCGCCAAGCAGCTTGATGAGAAGGTGACAACAGTTGGTGCGACTATTCGCAAATGGAAGAAACACAAAAGAACTGTCAATCACAAAATCAGCAGGGGATCAAATACCTTTTTCCCTCACTGTATGTGTGTATGTATGTGTGTATATATATGTATATATATTTATATGTGTATATGTATGTGTATGTGTATTATCTCCCGAGTGGCGCAGTGGTCTACTAGAGATCCTGGTTCAAATCCAGGCTCTGTCGTAGCCAGCCGCGACCGGGAGACCCATGGGGCAGCTCACAATTGGCCCAGCGTCGTCCAGGGTAGGGGAGGGAATGGCCGGCAGGGATGTAGCTCAGTTGGTAGAGCATGGCGTTTGCAACGCCAGGGTTGTGGGGGTTCGATTCCCACGGGGGGCCAGTATAGAGAAAAAAATAAAATAATGTATGCACTCACTCACTCTGGATAAGAGCGTCTGCTAAATGACGTAAATGTAAATATGTGTGTGTGTGTAGATATATATAAAAAACATGGGGGACTGGAAGTGATGCAGACAATTACATTGATAGAAGATACAATCTATCTGCAATATTAAGCTGATCTAACCCCTAAAAAAAAACAAATAAATAAAATATTAATATTAATTACCTGAAAATTGTATGTCATCCAGTCTTAAAATGTCTGCAAAAACCAAATATTGAAATACTGTTCAATATTTAAAAAAACATTGTTATCCATTGAGTGAATTGTTATCCATTGAGAGAGGGATATAGAATAGTATACTAAAGTGATAGGTAATTTATTTATACAACTGTGATGTAACTGAACATCCACTAGGTGGAGACAGTGGTCCACTCTTGATTAGACACTTCACATAAAATAGAAATTTGTTTGGTAAAAACAGTAGGATAAATACATATGTAGGTAGATATATATATATATATATATATATATATATATATATATATATATATATATATATATATATATATATATATATAATATTATACTAACATTCTAGATACACACACACACACACACACAAACACACACACACACACACACACACACACATAATCAATTGACTTAGTAGTTTTTCTATAACTGTGATGTAACTGAACATCCACTAGGTGGAGCCAGTGATCCACTCTTGAGTAGAGACTTGGTTTGGCATGCATTTTCATGGGTTCTGAGACACCTTGAAACATGTCACATAAAATGGACATTTGTTTGGTATAAACAGTAGGATATATATATTTGTAGGTAGAGTCCATTCTCGTTTAAAAAAATCAATAACACAACATCTCATTCATTCATATACTATATCATTTTATACAATACATTATTAAAAACATTCATTTATAATATACAACATAAATAATATATATATATATATATATATATATATATATATATATATATATATATATATGCATAGTTAGATATAGAAGCCTTCATCATATTGAAAATTCAACTCACCTTCAAAATGCTCCATGAAGAATAAATGATTCAAGGAGTCTCTTTAAGATGTATGTCTTCAGGCCTTCTGGTCCTCTGGGTCTTTTTTTCTTGGTTGACTGAGACATCCCACGGACGCTCTTTTATGGGGTCAAATGGATCTGTTTAGGTCAGCAGTAAAACGGGACATCTTTAAGAATACAATTGTTTTTTTGTTTTTAATTGACTGAGACATCCACTGGACATTCCATCCTCGGACGCCTCCCGGACATTCCCAGACACCCCCCCCGAGAGCTATTTTTAAAAGGTTAAAGGATAAACAGGTTTAAAAAAGTAGTTTAAAAGACACTTGGGGGACCCCATGTGTACATTCAGTTCCCTTGTGTGTAAGGGACTCCCTAGATGAGCAAACTGTTGACCATTAAAATATGGATAGCTGAGAACTCTTTCTAAAAGGGTAAACAGGTTTACAAAACAGTTAAACCAATCTCGCCACTTGAAGCTAAAGACAGGCAACAAAATAGTTGACCTCTGTGCAAGCGTTTGAAAATACATACGAACTAACAGATTTGGTGGCATTTGCGCTGTCGAATTCAGAACAACCTAAAATTGTCACTTTGGAGTCTGGACTCTACGCTACTGAAGAGTTTCGTATGACTTTCAAATCATCTGGCCCACAGACTTCCTCTTCCAGTGCGTACCCAGGCAGGGATGTTCCATTCAGGGCCTTTTAGATCTGACATAGAGCAAGTCTTATCTTAAGACATTCCCTCATGCGAAACGCAGGAGAAAAACTCCCAGTTTTTGGCTGAAAAAGGTTGTTGAGACAGCTGTGTGTGAAAATCTTCACTGTTGAATCGTCCGGTTGGCCTCCACTCATATCAATCCCGCCATTAAAACAATCAGGTGCATCACAAAGAATGGCATCGATGGTTTTGTCCTTGTGGCCCAGATATGAAGGACACAACACACCTAGAATTGGTCTAGGAGACGTGTTTTCTGGAGTTTTCTGTGGTTGATCTCTCTTGAGGTTTCTTGTCGCTCGTAGTGTTCACAGGACAAGTCTAACACTTACTTATACTCAGGCAGACCTACCCAGAAATTACTTTTTCATTCTACAAGGGGTCACAAGCTCACTACACAGCAGCTCCATAAGTTCACTACAAAAAATTCCCAACAGTTTCTAATTTTTCAAACAGTTCAAACTTTAAGTTCAACTAG
Source organism: Coregonus clupeaformis (assembly GCF_020615455.1). Classification (NCBI taxonomy): domain Eukaryota; kingdom Metazoa; phylum Chordata; class Actinopteri; order Salmoniformes; family Salmonidae; genus Coregonus; species Coregonus clupeaformis. The sequence continues at coordinate 1,015,544 of NW_025533495.1, forward strand.
GTCAGTACACGACACATCAATCACCAGGCCATTACTTTTTTTCAAACATGTTGTAGAGGGTTCTTTGCACAGTGCTGATATTCTCTTATTCTTAAACAAACTTTACACTTTAGAAAATGACACAGACAACGGCTTCTGAGTATATGTAAAATATCTTTAGTTATGTCAAGCCAAGCACTGGTATTTAACCCTTTCTCCTATGCTGAGCCCCTCCTTCCACATCTGAACAGCCAATACACCTCTGTTGCTTTCCAGAAGATTAGTGATATATGTTCTTCCTCACTTCATCTAACCTTACCTCTGTCCAAATTGCTCACTCCTCCCCAACTCACGGCTGTCATGTTGACTTGTACCAGACTGTGTCTCTTCTCCTCCAATAGGATCCCTGATGACTAACAATAACATATCCTGACAGAATGGAAACGTTATACATTCCCCTCTCTCCCTCAGTGACATGAATAAGTATATTTCATGTTTAGAAGTCAGAACCCAACAAGCGCTACGCCAAGAGGTCCGAACCTCTCGATGATGTGGCTAGGTGTTGGATTAAGGTCGCTACATTACCCCCTTCCTTGGGGAAAGCATGCCCCCGCACTTCTTTATAGCAAGTCTCTCGTGTGTACATGCCTCTTTGATGGCCTCACAGGCACTATCCCACTTCTGACACCAATGTAACGAATTAAGGGATAGCTCCAACCGGGACTCGAACCCTGGTCCAGCGACTATCAAGCCAACACCTTATCCATTACACCAAGAGATCAGAAGATGGTAATTGGTAGGTGTTGGGTTCAGCTTGCTACAGTATATACTTATATAGGGCAATGTGTGATCTGGGAGCGGCAGCACTACCACTAGTGCTCCTGACACAGCCTAACACAATCTTTACCTTCTGAACCTTAAAAACGGACCTAAAGTCAGATACATTGAGACAAACCACCATGTGAGCAGCAAGTGTAGGGTTAATGGGGTGAAGTGGGGGATGGGTAGGACCACCAGTATCAACTATATGTCTATGAATGCATTACTATTAATGCAGTACTAAAACGGATGGATGCTCTTCATCAACACCATCTCACCTGTGAAACTAGATATCAGCAATCAATCAACAAGACTAATGAAATGGAGCAAATGAAGACATTAGAACTGCTAAAGGTCAGATATTATATTCTGACACCAATTTCCTACTGGTAGATGTTGTACATGATCTGTCAATCCTGAGAGCAACGCTCTCTCTCCTCCTCTTCCCCCATCTATCTTTGCTGGGGTGAAGTTTCCCCTAGATACAGATCTAGGATCAGCTTCCCCTCCCCCAAACTTAACAAGGATCATTAGTGGGGGGAATTTAAACCTGATCCAAAGCCAGTGTCTATTTGGGAAACTTGTCCCCTCCCCCACAACTCTACATGTGGATGCGGCTTCCTCCATCTCACCATGTTCACAAAGAAAACGGCAGTGTATTTCAGCTGTAAGTATTTTGAAGTTACTAGCTATATTATTTGAATTGAATCGACCTAGCTTCATTATTATTCAACCAGTAGAGAGGCCTCTGTGTAGTTGGAGAAAAATACTCTTTACCCCAGGTCTCCTTGAGATGACCAGTAGAGGCCTCTGTTAGTTGGAGAAAAATACTATTTACAGATGAGCTTTGGGTTTCTAGGTATGTTTAGTCCCAGGTAAGTTAAGTGATCATGCACCACTTTAAATGGTATCCTCTCTAGCTCACTTGTTGTAAAATTATCTGAGATACACATGAGGTCACTTTTTCCCCAATGTATTGAATTTCCAGATAGTTTGCCAAATGAATTGATTAAGTCTAGTAGGTTAGGGACAGAGGCTACTGGGTCTGAGAGGTATAAAAGCACATCGTCTGCATATAACGAAATGATGCTTTCTATGTTTCCTACTTTAAGGTTAGATTATTAAGAGATGAATGAGTAGTCTGTCTGTGGGATGTTGCAGTCTCCAGATGTCCACTAGATTCCTGGATTAGATTATTAAGAGATTAATGAGTAGTCTGTCTGTGGGATGTTGCAGTCTCCAGATGTCCACTAGATTCCTGGATTAGATTAGATTATTAAGAGATGAATGAGTAGTCTGTCTGTGGGATGTTGCAGTCTCCAGATGTCCACTAGATTCCTGGATTAGATTAGATTATTAAGAGATGAATGAGTAGTCTGTCTGTGGGATGTTGCAGTCTCCAGATGTCCACTAGATTCCTAGATTAGATTAGATTATTAAGAGATGAATGAGTAGTCTGTCTGTGGGATGTTGCAGTCTCCAGATGTCCACTAGATTCCTGGATTAGATTAGATTATTAAGAGATGAATGAGTAGTCTGTCTGTGGAATGTTGCAGTCTCCAGATGTCCACGAGATTCCTGGATTAGATTAGATTATTAAGAGATGAATGAGTAGTCTGTCTGTGGGATGTTGCAGTCTCCAGATGTCCACTAGATTCCTGGATTAGATTACATTGTTAAGAGATAAATGAGTAGTCTGTCTGTGGGATGTTGCAGTCTCCAGATGTCCACTAGATTCCTGGATTAGATTAGATTATTAAGAGATGAATGAATAGTCTGTCTGTGGGATGTTGCAGTCTCCAGATGGCCACTAGATTCCTGGATTAGATTAGATTATTAAGAGATGAATGAGTAGTCTGTCTGTGGGATGTTGCAGTCTCCAGATGTCCACTAGATTCCTGGATTAGATTAGATTATTAAGAGATGAATGAGTAGTCTGTCTGTGGGATGTTGCAGTCTCCAGATGTCCACTAGATTCCTGAATTAGATTAGATTATTAAGAGATGAATGAGTAGTCTGTCTGTGGGATGTTGCAGTCTCCAGATGGCCACTAGATTCCTGGATTAGATTAGATTATTAAGAGATGAATGAGTAGTCTATCTGTGGGATGTTGCAGTCTCCAGATGTCCACTAGATTCCTGGATTAGATTAGATTATTAAGATATGAATGAGTAGTCTGTCTGTGGGATGTTGCAGTCTCCAGATGTCCACTAGATTCCTGGATTAGATTAGATTATTTACAACCTGGACAGAGGTGATATTTGGTGGAATACGTGTAGACAGTCGGATTCAAGGTAACAATTAAAATCGCCTCCGATTTATTAGATCAGTGGTACTAAGATCTGGGAGCAAATCAAAAACATTAGGAAAGAAATGTGGGTGGTTAATGTTTGGGCCATAGACGTTCAACAGGGTGACAGGGAAAGAGTTCATGTTCCCTGATACTATGATGTACCTCCCATGTGGGTCTGTGGACATGGAGGAGAGTTGAAAAGGGAGGTTTTTACCAAAGAGAATAGCAACACCTCTAGCTTTGGAGGAGAAGGGTGATTGATTAATTTGAGAAATCCAGTTGGATCTCAGATGCCACTGCACCGTGGCTTTTATGTGCGTTTCTTGCAGGAAGATGATGTCAGCACCAAGTGATTTCAAGTGCTTAAATACCATACCCCTTTTGTGTGAGTGCCCTTTGACCGTGCACATTCCACGAGACTAATGTGACACCTTTAACATCTGACTGATTCCCAAGATCGTTTCCCTGACATTTATATCCAAGAGCATTTCAAATAAAACATCTCAAGCATGTACAAATTAAAATAAAACTTGTCTGGCAGTGAAACCCCCCTCCCCACTGCTTCCCCAGAGAAACCCCCCCCACTGCTTCCCCAGAGAAACCCCCCTCCCCAGTGCTTCCCCAGAGAAACCCCCCTCCCACTGCTTCCCTAGAGAAACCCCCCCCCTCCCCACTGCTTCCCCAGAGAAACCCCCCCTCCCCACTGCTTCCCCAGAGAAACCCCCTCCCAACTGCTTCCCCAGAGAAACCCCCCCTCCCCACTGCTTCCCTAGAGAACCCCCTCCCCACTGCTTCCCTAGAGAACCCCCCTCCCCACTGCTTCCCTAGAGAACCCCCCTCCCCACTGCTTCCCTAGAGAACCCCCTCCCCACTGCTTCCCTAGAGAAACCCCCCTCCCCACTGCTTCCCTAGAGAACCCCCCTCCCCCACTGCTTCCCTAGAGAACCCCCCTCCCCACTGCTTATGCAGAGAAACCCCCCCCTCCCCACTGCTTCACCAGAGAAACCCCCCTCCCTCCCCACTGCTTCCCCAGAGAAACCCCCTCCCTCCCCACTGCTTCCCCAGAGAGAGCAATATATACTGAGAGGTTTTCTATGGAAGATGACCAGTTTCTCTGGTATCTCGTACTTCAGGATGTAAGAGAGTAGTCGACCACTTAGATGGAGAGTTGATTCATTGTTATTTAATGGTTACAGTACTGAATTCAATGACAAGCGGTACGGGCTTAGCCTCTTGTCATCTGAATGACTTCCATAGAAAACCTCTCAGTTTATATAATGCTCTCCGAGCTACTTCCATCCCACAGTTGCCAATCATTATTGAGTGTCACTAATCTCCTACCATAGGATCCATAATCTATCTTGGCACGCCGACCTTCTGGCCCCCCATCCGTGACCGACACAACACATGGCGTGTCCTTCTCCTCTCTCACCTACAGCTGAAGACTTTAAAGACATTAATAAATGCTGTATCAAAAGACGTTATATCAAACACCTTCCTAATATTGAGTTACCTCCCCACTTTTGCCCTCAGAACAGCCTCAATTCGTCGGGGCATGGACTCTACAAGGTGTTGAAAGCGTTCCACAGGGATGCTGGCCCATGTTGAAGCCAATTCTTCCCACAGTTGTGTCAAGTTGGCTGGATGTCCTTTGTGTGGTGTACCATGAGCGTGAAAAACCCAGCAGCGTTGCAGTTCTTGACACAAACCGGTGTGCCTGGCACCTACTACCATACCCCGTTCAAAGGCACTTAAATATTTTGTCTTGCCCATTCACCCTCTGAATGGCACACACACAATCCATGTTTCAATTGACTCCAGGCTTAAAAATCCTTCTTTAACCCGTTCCGTCCCCTTCATCTACAAGTGACATCAATAAGGGATCACAGCTTTCACCTGGATTCACCTGCTCAGTCTGTCATGGAATGAGCAGGTGTCCTTAATGGTTTGTCCACTTAGTGTAAATTGCACAATAATGATCCATTGATGGATTTTCTTATGTAGTCTATTGTTTTCTCTGTATTGAACCTGCCTGCCACCCACCCGCCTGGGGACTGTGGGTTATGAGACAACCCCGCATCACTAGCTTGCATGTTCTGCAGCCTTGTAGAGATAGGGAGGGGATGACTGGGAGGCAGGTTGGCATTTATTGTCATGAATCTTGCCCTGGAGGCAGTTCTGCAAAGTGGTCACTAGCTGGCACAGGCATAAAGTAATAATATCTGATTTTAATGCTAACCTTAACCTCACTGCTAATCCTTACCTTAAATTAAGACCATAAAACAACATTATTTTCCACAAATGTTTACGATATAGCCAATTTTGACTATGCAGCTGGCATATCTAGAGGAAATTGCCCAGTTCTGCCTCCAGGGCAAGATCCATGACAAAACGTCAACCTGTGACTGGGAGAGCCAATGTAAAATCGATAACGACATTGTTTTGATAATTAACATGCTTTTTATTATGAAAAGTACAATATATCCATGTACAATTATGGAGCATATGTCCATATACAATTGTACAATCCTCCATTGTACAATTTTTCAACATAAAGGACATACAAAAATATATAATATTGGTATTTCAATGGAGGATACATCTACAACTTATCCATACATCTAAAACAGTATAAAACAAAACAAAACCAAACCCATAAAAAATTAAAAGTGCTTGTCTGGAGAAGAGCACCTGCTAAATGACTTAAATTCAAATTTAACATCTAAAAAAGTATCAACAAAGCACAGTATGTTCTGAGTATGTTACCTTAACGTCAACTCATAACGTCCCACTATAACTTCATGGGAGTCTAGTGGAAAGACTGCATGTTGCTTTGGGTGGATTCATCAACATTTGCAGAATATTCCTGTAATGTCAGATGGCATCTTGTCAGACGGCAACAGCCTAGTCGGCTGCAGACACTCATAAGGAGTTCAAGTAGTTTATTTGCCATTTGCAGGTATTAAAAGTAATACATACATTGTAATTCCTTGTTGGAGCTCACATAGGACAGTACATACCAGTGGAGGCTGCTGAGGGGAGGACGGCTCATAATAATGGCTGGAACGGAGCTAATTAAATGTCATCAAACACATGGAAACCATGGAAACCATGTATTTGATGTATTTGATACCATTCCACTCAATCCGCTCCAGCCATTACAAGCCTGTCCTCCCCAACTACGGTCCCACCAACCTCCTGTGGTACGTACACACAAACAGTAAAATATATCATAAGAACATCAATAAAAAACATTAAACACAAAACCTAATCTTCAAGCACTATTTACAAAACTTCTGACTCCTCTCGCAAAATGAAACATTCGCCTCAAAACAGTTTTTACCTGTGTTCAAAATCAAACACTGCTCTCAAATCATAAACAAAGTGATCAAAATGATAAACACTCTCAAGCATTCAGTAAACAATACACCGAAAAATAGAAAACACATTGTTCAAAACATACAGTTCTCAGGGAGAAGTACATTTTAAATCTCAAAACAAATTACATGTTTTTCCATCATTGTCTCTTCCTCTTCGTCCTCCTCTTCCTCTTTCTTGCCCTCCTCCTCCTCTTCCTCCTCGTCGCCCACCTGGCATACGCACTCGTCCTTGTCCTCTCACATTGTTTCTTCTATCCATTCTCAGACTTTCTCCTTCCCACCTTCAACAACCTGTTTGCTCTCTGAACTGCCTTATATTGGTTGTGTCGCATAATTTGAAACAGGTTAAATCCATTTTGAGTGTTTGTGTTCAATCAATGACATGTGTTCTCTATTTGTATTTGATTGTTGCCTCTTGTGTTTACCAGTATGGATGACATGTGCATTAGAGTGCAGAATGTGTTTTGAGAATGAGAATGTGTTTAGAGTTTTACTGAAAAGTCTAAGTGAGATCTGCAAATTGTGTTTTAACATGTGAAATGGTTTAAGGTATTGACAATAGACTGCATAATTAGCTAAATTAGTCCAGGCAACTGAGAACTTTGTTCAGCCAATGGGTTTTAGTGTTTTAGCAATTTGGCCTTTTATAAACGCATTTCATGCAATTCCACGACATTTTACTTGACTGGAGACTCTGGCATAATCTTTATTAATGCCGTGTTCAAAACAACTGGAAACTCTGAGCTGGGAAATCTCAGACTTCCGACTTTAATGAGTTCAAGACAACTGGGAAATGGGGAAAAAACGAGCTCCGACTGGAAACATTTGTTTTAAACGGTCATCCAACTGGGAATTCTGGCCTCTTTCTAGAGCTCCGACTGGAAACATTTGTTTTAAACGGTCATCCAACTCGGATTTCTGGCCTCTTTCCAGAGCGCCGACTTTCCTAATTTGAAGACCACTGATGTCATGATTCTACCTCATTTTTTCCCGAGTTCCCATTTGTCTTGAAAGCGCAATACCGCACAAATGATCGAAATGACAGGCTATTTTGACACTGAAAGACTGAGATCTGAGATCAATGAAAACGAACTTGAATCCATCAATAGCCTATGCCTGGGTGTGTGGAGACATATTGTATGCAACAATATGAGGAGGAAATTATAGTCCTAAAAATGTTTTAAAGTTTCTCTTACAGATTTGCCGCGCGTTCCCGACAGTATGCCTTGTTATTGCGCTACACTCCATTTACATTTTAGTCATTTAGCAGACGCTCTTATCCAGAGCAACTTACAGTTAGTGAGTGCATACATTTTCATACTGGCCCCCCGTGGGAATCGAACCCAAAACCCTGGCGTTGTAAACACCATGCTCTACCAACTGAGCTACACGGGACCTAGGTTATTTTAAAAATAAGCTATTTATCCTCTGTGACTACATTTTAGGCTTTCTCATTGTGTAGTAGGCTATTTTGAATTATTTCATTTATTTTCTGAACAGACAGCAGTAATTCTATAACTTTGAAAGATGGCTCTATAAATGATGGGCAATGCTGGAGAGATGAGAGTTGGAGGCTCATGTCTGTCAGAGCAGAGAGAGTTCTGGGAGAGATTATTAAAAATGTTACATTGCAAAAAGTGACAATTATCTTTCATGCCAGGAGAGGTACCGGATCCGGCCAAATAGGTTCCGGAACGAAACAGTCCAAAACGGAGAGGTGCCGGATCCTGTTCCGGCAGGATCCGGATCAAATTAAGCACTGATAACACACTATAACCATCATATCGAAGTAAACTTGGAGTCACGCGATATGTTGCGTGGTCCTCCCACTACGACTCGGGAAAGCATGCAGTTTATTAGGCTACAGATGAAATAAGTTATGATGAACTTCACAGGTTGGTGAAAGTGCACGGTGACGAGCTTGATGCTCCTTTCCAATAAATATTAAGGGTCTTATTCAGCTAACATGATGATCGATGCTTAGCTGCCATTTGTGAAATACATATAATATCGATATAGCCATACCCACACTGTATCTGTGAGTTGTTGGCATGTGTCATGGCCAGAGTGGGCACATTTGCTATATAATGCAACAGCTTTAGTGACAAAACCATCAGTAGAGTTGAAGATGCGATGGAAACCCATTTAACTTGTGTTTTCCATGTGGTACATGGGAATTTAACCACACAAGGAATTACGTTATCATGTACAGTCTTTTATCCATAAAAAATCAGTTTGAGGGAAAATGTGCATATTGTTTTATGCAGATTTTAGAATATTCGCATGGAAACCTTTCGAATATTGGATGAAAACCGATCTATTGACCAGATACTCCATTGGCCGCTCTAACAATGAAAATAATTGTCTTCAAAAGTTAAAGGCAGTCAAGAGGAAGCAAGATCAACAGAACCGAAAACCAGAAAAAAATGTTTTCAAGGAACAGCAACAGAACCGAGAACGAAAGTGATCGATACTGTTCCAGAACAGAACTGATATTTTAAAAACAACTGGTTAATAACGTTATTTTACGAGTCACACAAAAAAATGCTATAAAGTGCTTATGCAAAGCCCTCACTCTGTCACTCCAACTTATTCCAGTGTCTGCCTGCCAGCTGAAAGTCTTTACCAGTCGGTGTGTTTAGGCTCCCTGCCTGCCAGCTGAAAGTCTTTACCAGTGGGTGTGTTTAGGCTCCCTGCCTGCCAGCTGAAAGTCTTTACCAGTGGGTGTGTTTAGGCTCCCTGCCTGCCAGCTGGAAGTCTTTACCAGTGGGTGTGTTTAGGCTCCCTGCCTGCCAGCTGAAAGTCTTTACCAGTGGGTGTGTTTAGGCTCCCTGCCTGTCAGCTGAAAGTCTTTACCAGTGGGTGTGTTTAGGCTACCTGCCTGCCAGCTGGAAGTCTTTTTATTATATTATATTTACCAGTGGGTGTGTTTAGGCTCCCTGCCTGCCAGCTGAAAGTCTTTACCAGTGGGTGTGTTTAGGCTCCCTGCCTGCCAGCTGAAAGTCTTTACCAGTGGGTGTGTTTAGGCTCCCTGCCTGCCAGCTGAAAGTCTTTACCAGTGGGTGTGTTTAGGCTCCCTGCCTGCCAGCTGGAAGTCTTTACCAGTGGGTGTGTTTAGGCTCCCTGCCTGCCAGCTGGAAGTCTTTACCAGTGGGTGTGTTTAGGCTCCCTGCCTGCCAGCTGAAAGTCTTTACCAGTGGGTGTGTTTAGGCTCCCTGCCTGCCAGCTGAAAGTCTTTACCAGTGGGTGTGTTTAGGCTCCCTGCCTGCCAGCTGAAAGTCTTTACCAGTGGGTGTGTTTAGGCTCCCTGCCTGCCAGCTGAAAGTCTTTACCAGTGGGTGTGTTTAGGCTCCCTGCCTGCCAGCTGAAAGTCTTTACCAGTGGGTGTGTTTAGGCTCCCTGCCTGCCAGCTGAAAGTCTTTACCAGTGGGTGTGTTTAGGCTCCCTGCCTGACAGCTGAAAGTCTTTACCAGTGGGTGTGTTTAGGCTACCTGCCTGCCAGCTGAAAGTCTTTACCAGTGGGTGTGTTTAGGCTCCCTGCCCCTCCCCTCTCTGAAGCAGAGGCTACTGTACTGACCTTACAAGCTTCATTCAGAAGATAGATGGTTTATTTGCTAGAGAAGAAAATGGTGGTGTCGGGAAGAGTGGGGTGCGCCGGACACAACAAAAGTTTCAGATGCTTTTGCTTTAGCTTTTAGTGTCTAGTCCACAAGACGTTCATGCAGGAGGGGGGTTAACTGGCACTCTAGTCCACAAGATGTTCAGGCAGGAGGGGAGTTAACTAGCGCTCTAGTCCACAAGACGTTCAGGCAGGAGGGGAGTTAACTAGCGCTCTAGTCCACAAGACGTTCAGGCAGGAGGGGAGTTAACTGGCGCTCTAGTCCACAAGACGTTCAGGCAGGAGGGTGGTTAACTGGTGCTCTAGTCCACAAGACGTTCAGGCAGGAGGGGGGTTAAAGATGGCAGCCACCTGTAGTCTCTTGTGGGGGCGTGGCCTCACTGGCAGAGTCCAGAACTCTCCTGAGGAGTCAGTGGAAGGAAAGCAGACTGAACCAGGTTTTCCTCTAGGAATTTTCCTGTGCTTAGCTCTATTCCGTTTCTTTTTATCCCCCCAAAACTCCCTAGTCCTTGTCGATGACAAGCAGACCCATAACATGATGCAGCCACCACCAAGAAAACAGTGGCACTCAGTGATGTGTTGTGTTGGATTTGCCCCAAACATAAAACGTTTTATTCAGGACATAAAGTTAATTTCTTTGCCACATTTTTCAGCAGTTTTACTTTAGTGCTGTTTTGCAAACAGGATGCAAGTTTTGTAATATTTGTGTACCATGTGGCTCAGTTGGTAGAGCAAGGTGCTTGCAATGCCAGGATTGTGGGTTTGATTCCCACGGGGGACCATAGCGTCTGCTAAATGACTGAAATGTGAATGTATTCTGTACAGGCTTCTTTTCACTCTGTCAATTAGGTTAGTGTTGTGGAGTAACTACAATGTTGTTGATCCATCCTCAGTTTTCTCTTATCACAGCCATTCAACTCTAACTGTTTTAAAGTCACCATTGGCCTCATGGTGAAATCCCTGAGCGGTTTCCTTCCTCACCGGCAACTGAGTTAAGAAGGACGCCTGTATCTTTGTAGTGACACACCATCCAAAGTGTACTTAATAACTTCACCACGCTCAAATAAATATTCTGCTTTTTATTTTATTTTTACCCATCTACCAATAGGTGCCCTTCTTTGCTTTGGAAACCTCCCTGGTCTTTGTGGTTGAATTTGTGTTTGAAATTCACTGCTCGACTGAGGGACTTTACAGATAATTGTATATGTGGTATACAGAGATGAGGTTGCCATTCAGAAATCCTGTTAAACACTATTGCACACAGGTGAGTCCATGGAACTTATTATGTGTCTTGTTAAGCACATTTTTACTCCTGAACTTATTTAGGCTTGCCATAACAAAGGGGTTGAATACTTCTTGACTCAAGACATTTCAGCTTTTCATTTTTAATTAATTTCTAAAAACATTATTCCACTTTGACATTATGGAGTATTGTGTGTAGGCCAGTGACACAAAATCTCAATATAATCCATTTTAAATTCAGGCTGTGTAACAACAAAATGTGGAAAAATTCAAGGGGTGTGACTTTCTGAAGGCACTGCATTATAGACCGTTCAGACTTCAGTAGGGGACGTTGTTGGGCATCTCCTTTAGCATACGCATCAGATTCATCTACTGGATTGTTATCAATCTAAATAAATACCATCTAAAAAATATATATTGCTTGATTGAATGTCTTAAGAATATTTTGTTACTTATTTTGAATAGTTGTATATTTAGAAGTACATAAAATGCATGTAAAGATATGTTTTATATTATAACCAATCAGCATTCAGGATTAGACGTTATATCATATTCTACAAAGGCCTACTGAAACATGTAGCATATTTTCGTTTCCCTTACAATAAAAACAGGACAATGTAATACATTTGATAAATAGTATTTATAGATGTGATTAGTAATAGAGTTATAGTAAGTAATATAGTCCAGTAACAGCTTCTTTTTACAAAGTAAAACGTAAAAGAGAATTATATCAACCCGCAAGGCTCACGGTCATATTATTTGCTGTAAACATGAGTGCCAAAGCTTGATAAATAGTGCAGAAACAATTGTAAAGGATGAATTACATAAATAAATATCGGTGAAAAGATATGAAAACAAGAGTAATTTATTGATTGTATGGGACCCTGTATTGTGGCCTTACCCGTGTTTTAACTCATGAATCAATCTCATGAATAACGCTTCAGTTCGGCTGGCGCTGAACTCGGCTAGCCAAACCCAACGAGTGTTCTAGTATACTCCCTTAAAAAGACCTTAAAAGACCTTCGCTTGAAAATCGTGAAAAAAGAGGCAGTAGTCCTATTTGTCCTTTTTGAGATGCCGTAGCCAGTATACACTCAAAATCGTCTGAATTAATTAAGATAACTCAAGCAATCTTGGCAAAATGGGTAAAATTGCAGGACATTGCTTTAAAACTGCAATAATTCTCTCTGCCCCATTGCAAAATATGTAGAATTGCATGAAATTGGTTATAAAATTGCTACATTTTCTCTCCACCCCAATGCAAAATGTGTATAACTGCAGAATACTTGCTTTAAAACTGCAATATTTTCTCTACACCACATGGCAAAATGTATACAAAATAATTAGACCACCCACAATTCTTCATCATCATTACACCATTGTTCTAAATTAAAATCACCCTCTTCACCCTCCTCATCGTTCAGTTCATTCTAATGTAATTGTAAAGTAACGTGCACAAATATCCGTTTCCATCGCCCGTTCATCCATTGACATCATTCAACCAGTGAGGAGAGAGACACATTATCACCTGGGTACCAACGTCTTACAGCGCATTTGTCTTGGCCCCTTAAGATAGTACTAGGTGTGGAAACATTGCTTTCACCTGTCCAGTTCTCTCATGTAGTTGAGATGAAGGAGAGGAGACAAGGAGAGGAGACAAGGAGAGGAAGTCCATGTAGAATGTTGATATGCCCCCCAGGAGTTGTTGATGTCCTGAGATGTCTGTCTGTTTAGTGCTGTATGCTTGATGTCCTCCTAATATTTCTATATTTCTTAATTCCATTGTTTTCCTTTTTAGATCTGTGTGTATTGTTGTGTATTGTTAGATATTACTGCACTGAGCTAGGAACACAAGCATTTTACTACACCCTCCATAGCATCTGCTAAATATGTGTATGTGACCAATAAAATAGATTTGCTGAACCCTTATTGGGAGGTGGTAAACTAGTCAGTATATTCCACTGATTCATATGGATACCAGTCCATACATTGGCTGTAAAAGTGGGTAAAACCTGACAAGCCTATAACTGTAGCTATGTGGTCTTTACTTGAGTGTGTTTCACCAGGTTGAGGTCAGAGAGGGTGAGTTCAGTCAGTGTTTTTCTGAACTCCTAAAATCCTTTACACAATCTGATGGGATGAATGTTCAACCCCATTTAAATTACCATAAAGTCTATATAGCACCTTTAAGTTAAGACCTCACAGATCTGTTCATGGCAAAGCAGTTCAATTAATGATATTAATTGATTCTTAAAGAATATAACTTATAAATCATGAGCCTCATCTTGAGGAGTCACCTGTGACAGTATTCATAAAGAGTAGGAGTACTGATCTGGGATCAGTTTTTCCTTTTAGATCATAATGAAACAGATTAGATGGACAGGGGGGACCTGATCCTAGATCAGCACTCCTCCTCTGGGAAACTGCCTTTATGAATAAGGGCCCAGGAGTCACCAGGACCAAGAAACCGGACACATACTGTTGTAAAGTTTAGCTACAGCAGGTGTTTATTGCCATCTAGTGGAAGATACCAATACAACACTGTATTATCAGGGTGGGGAGACCGCTGAGCTGAAACAGAACGTAAAGACGCAGGGAAAGGAGCATCTCTTTATCAAATCCTCCTTCAGAGTCACATGCAGGTAAAACATTGTGATTTCTATATAGTGCTGTATCTGAAAGAGCATATTCTGCAGTTTCTATGACACTTACCTTTATCAAATAACTCTCAAAATTCAAGAGGTGCAGCTCTATTTCCAAATTTCACTATTTTCAACAATATCCGTGCTGTCAATGTATTTAGCACATGATCACTCCAGCGGCAGCAATGCTCTGGCAACTAAGCAAAAACTAGTAACATAATCAAATTAAAATATGCTATTCTGTCATCAATGGATGAATGGCCAAAAGAAACCAGATAGAAACTGATAATGGTGCATGCGACTTCAGTTTTGGTTAGCCGCAGATTTCGAAACCAACTTGCTCAATGTCTTTCCATATCTGGGGAAAGATGAAACCAGGCCAGCAGGTGAGTGACAGTTTGACTGGGATTTTGAGCCACGTGGAGCCTTACATGGGCAAAGGCAGAAATGGGACCATAGACAGATTCTTCACATCAATTTCCCTGTCAGACAAGTTGATTGCAAAGAAGACTATCCTGCTCAGAACAGTAAACAAACAAAGGCAGAAGCTGCTGGTAAAGCAACACTCATGGTGTGATGGAGAGTGGTAAAGCAACACTCACGGTGTCATGTAGAGTGGTAAAGCAACACTCACGGTGTGATGGAGTGTGGTAAAGCAACACTCACGGTGTGATGGAGAGTGGTAAAGCAACACTCACGGTGTGATGTAGAGTGGTAAAGCAACACTCACGGTGTGATGGAGAGTGGTAAAGTAACACTCACGGTGTGATGGAGAGTGGTAAAGCAACACTCACGGTGTGATGGAGAGTGGTAAAGCAACACTCACGGTGTGATGGAGAGTGGTAAAGCAACACTCACGGTGTGATGGAGAGTGGTAAAGCAACACTCACGGTGTGATGGAGAGTGGTAAAGCAACACTCACGGTGTAATGGAGAGTGGTAAAGCAACACTCACGGTGTGATGGAGAGTGGTAAAGCAACACTCACAGTGTGATGGAGTGTGGTAAAGCAACACTCACGGTGTGATGGAGGGTGGTAAAGCAACACTCACGGTGTGATGGAGAGTGGTAAAGCAACACTCACGGTGTGATGGAGAGTGGTAAAGCAACACTCACTGTGTGATGGAGAGTGGTAAAGCAACACTCACGGTGTGATGGAGGGTGGTAAAGCAACACTCACGGTGTGATGGAGAGTGGTAAAACAACACTCACGGTGTGATGGAGAGTGGTAAAGCAACACTCACAGTGTACAGATGTTAAATAAATAAGTGTTAGCTTCCTCAGCACCATGCACCCCACTGTTGCCACCGGCAGTGACCAGAAGAAGAAACCGGAGACAGTGACAGACTACAATCACACAAAGGTATATACAGTATCTCTACCATATACAGATAGCCTTCCCATCTGCCAAACACCAAATAGGATCCACTTTTATTATATTACATTCATATTATTACTATTAGTATTATCATTCTATATAATTATAACCTTTTCTATTCTATTTTATTTAATGTTAAAGCTTGGTGTGGATGCACTCGACCAGATGTCCAGACTGTACTCTGTAAAAGGGGGTACTCTCCTCTGGCCTGTTGACTGTACTCTGTAAAAGGGGGTACTCTCCTCTGGCCTGTTGACTGTACTCTGTAAAAGGGGGTACTCTCCTCTGGCCTGTTGAGGTGTTCTACAATGTGCTCGACATGGCTGCTATCAACACGTGTTGTACAAGCAATGCCTTGACAAGACAGTCAGCAGGAGACATTTCATCTTGGATCTGGCATGTGAGCTTGGTGAGAACCACATGAACACAGAGAAAGAAGCTACAGTCACCAAGCAGGCTGCCAAGACAGCAGGTCCTGTTCTCCCTCTTCCCCAAGCACCACAGCTCCCACTGGGGAAAAATACACAATGTCAAGACAGCAGGTCCTGCTCTCCCTCTTCCCCAAGAACCACAGCTCCGACTGGGGAAAAATACACAATGTCAAGTCGGCAGGTGCAGACGGACAAAAGTCTCATAAAACTGTGTGCAGGGAACCGATTTGTTTGTGGGGCTTGCTCACACAAAGCCCCGAAGCTGTGTGATGACTGTGGACCTGAAGCATAAAGAGAAGACGTGATTGGTTCATGTGTAAAGGCGCGGAACAGTGTCTGATACAAGCAACAAATGATTGTTTTTATATCTTGTCATTAATATATTAACACAAATATTTATTCATGGGATTAATCCTTTATAATTGTTCATGCACTGGTGTGTTTGTTTAGAAATACAGCAAATCATTTCACCTGAACACCTGGCTGGTTATATTATTATTATTATTATATTTTTCATTCTACTTTGTCAAAATAAACTGTAAATGGACTTTATTAACTCTATTACTAATTGAATCTACAAATAAAGTTGATCAGATGGATTATACTGTATTGTTTTTATTATAAGGGAAACAGAAATAGGCTATAGGCCTTTTTTTTATTTTACTTTGTATAATAAACTTTTTTTTAAGTTACAAAAAATATATATTTCCACTAATATTTCTTCATGCAATTAATCATTTACAATAGTTTATGCACTATTTATCAAGCGTTTATTTATCAACCATGTTTGCACACCTTGCTCTAGTGCAGGGATGGGCAACTCCAGTCCTCGGGGCCTGATTGGTGTCACACCTTGCTATAGCACAGGGATGGGCAACTCCAGTCCTCGGGGCCTGATTGGTGTCACACCTTGCTCTAGTGCAGGGATGGGCAACTCCAGTCCTCGGGGCCTGATTGGTGTCACACCTTGCTATAGTGCAGGGATGGACAACTCCAGTCCTCAGGGCCTGATTACATTTACATTACATTTACGTCATTTAGCAGACGCTCTTATCCAGAGCGACTTACAAATAGGTGCATTCACTCTATAACCAGTGGGATAACCACTTTACAATATATATATTTTATTTTTTATTTTTTAGGGGGGTAGAAAGATTACTTTTTCCTATCCCAGGTATTCCTTAAAGAGGTGGGGTTTCAAATGTCTCCGGAAGGTGGTGAGTGACTCCGCTGTCCTGGCGTCGTGAGGGAGCTTGTTCCACTATTGGGGTGCCAGAGCAGCAAACAGTTTTGGCTGGGCAGAGCGGGAACGATGCTTCCACAGAGGAAGGGGAGCCAGCAGGACAGAGGTGGATGAACGCAATGCCCTCGTTTGGATGTAGGGACTGATCAGAGCCTGAAGGTACAGAGGTGCCGATCCCCTCACAGCTCCATAGGCAAGCACCATGGTCTTGTAACAGATGCGAGCTTCAACTGGAAGCCAGTGGAGTGTGCGGAGGAGCGGGGGTGACGTGAGAGAACTTGGGAAGGTTGAACACCAGACGGGCTGCGGCATTCTGGATGAGTTGTAGGGGTTTAATGACACAGGCAGGGAGCCCAGCCAACAGCGAGTTGCAGTAATCCAGACGGGAGATGACAAGTGCCTGGATTAGGACCTGTGCCGCTTCCTGTAAGGCAGGGTCGTACTCTCCGAATGTTGTAGAGCATGAACCTGCAGGATCGGGTCACCGCCTTGATGTTAGCGGAGAACGACAGGGTGTTGTCCAGGGTCACGCCAAGGCTCTTCGCACTCTGGGAGGAGGACACAACGGAGTTGTCAACCGTGATGGCGAGATCATGGAACGGGCAGTCCTTCCCCAGGAGGAAGAGCAGCTCCGTCTTGCCAAGGTTTAGCTTGAGGTGGTGATCCGTCATCCTTACTGATATGTCTGTCAGACATGCAGAGATGCGATTCGCCACCTGGTTATCAGAAGGGGGAAAGGAGAAGATTAGTTGTGTATTGTCAGCGTAGCAATGATAGGAGAGGCCATGTGAGGATATGACAGAGCCAAGTGACTTGGTGTATAGGGAGAATAGGAGAGGGCCTAGAACTGAGCCCTGGGGGACGCCAGTGGTGAGAGCACGTGGTGCGGAGACAGCTTCTCGCCACGCCACTTGGTAGGAGCGACCGGTCAGGTAGGACGCGATCCAGGAGTAAGCCGCGCCGGAGATGCCCAGCTCGGAGAGGGTGGAGAGGAGGATCTGATGGTTCACAGTATCAAAGGCAGCAGACAGGTCTAGAAGGACAAGAGCAGAGGAGAGAGAGTTAGCTTTAGCAGTGCGGAGAGCCTCCGTGACACTGAGAAGAGCAGTCTCAGTTGAATGACCAGTCCTGGAAACCTGACTGGTTTGGATCAAGAAGGTCATTCTGAGAGAGATAGCAAGAGAGTTGGCTAAAGACGGCACGCTCAATAGTTTTGGAAAGAAAAGAAAGAAGGGATACTGGTCTGTAGTTGTTGACATCAGTGGGATCGAGTGTTGGTTTTTTGAGAAGGGGTGCAACTCTCGCTCTCTTGAAGACGGAAGGGACATAGCCAGCGGTCAAGGATGAGTTGATCAGCGAGGTGAGGTAGGGGAGAAGGTCACCGGAGATGGTCTGGAGAAGAGAGGAGGGGATGGGGTCAAGCGGGCAGGTTGTTGGGCGGCCTGCAGTCACAAGTCGCAAGATTTTATCTGGAGAGAGAGGGGAGAAAGAAGTCAAAGCATAGGGTAGGGCAGTGTGAGCAGGACCAGCAGTGTCATTAGACTTAACAAACGAGGATCGGATGTCGTCAACCTTCTTTTCAAAGTGGTTGACGAAGTCATCCACAGAGAGAGGAGGGGGGGGATTCAGCAGGGAGGAGAATGTGGCAAAAGAGCTTCCTAGGGTTAGAGGCAGATGCTTGGAATTTAGAGTGGTAGAAAGTGGCCTTAGCAGCAGAAACAGATTAAGAAAATGTAGAGAGGAGGGAGTGAAAAGATGCCAGGTCCGCAGGGAGTTTAGTTTTCTTCCATTTCCGCTCCGCTGCCCGGAGCTCTGTTCTGTGAGCCCGCAATGAGTCATCAAGCCACGGAGCTGGAGGGGAGGACCGAGCCGGCCGGGAGGATAGGGGACACAGAGAGTCAAAGGATGCAGAAAGGGAGGAGAGGAGGGTTGAGGAGGCAGAATCAGGAGATTGGAGGGAGAAGGTTTGAGCAGAGGGAAGAGATGATAGGATGGAAGAGGAGAGAGTAGTGGGAGAGAGAGAGCAAGGTTGCGGCGGCGCATTACCATCTGTGTAGGGGCAGAGTGAGTAGTGTTGGAGGAGAGCGAGAGAGAAAAGGATACAAAGTAGTGGTCGGAGACATGGAGGGGAGTTGCAGTGAGATTAGTAGAAGAGCAGCATCTAGTAAAGATGAGGTCAAGCGTATTGCCTGCCTTGTGAGTAGGGGGGACGGTGAGAGGGTGAGGTCAAAAGAGGAGAGGAGTGGAAAGAAGGAGGCAGAGAGAAATGAGTCAAATGTAGACGTAGGGAGGTTGAAATCCCCCAAAACTGTGAGGGGTGAGCCATCCTCAGGAAAGGAACTTATCAGGCGTCAAGCTCATTGATGAACTCTCCAAGGGAACCTGGAGGGCGATAGATGACAAGGATATTACGCTTAAATGGGCTAGTGACTGTGACAGCATGGAATTCAAATGAGGAGATAGACAGATGGGTTAGGGGAAAAATTGAGAATGTCCACTTGGGAGAGATGAGGATTCCTGTGCCACCACCCCTCTGACCAGATGCTCTCGGGTATGCGAGAACACATGGTCAGACGAGGAGAGAGCAGTAGGAGTAGCAGTGTTTTCAGTGGTAATCCATGTTTCCGTCAGCGCCAGGAAGTCGAGGGACTGGAGGGTAGCATAGGCTGGGATGAAGTCAGCCTTGTTGGCAGCAGAACGGCAGTTCCAGAGGCTGCCTGAGACCTGGAACTCCAGGTGTGGGGTGCGTGCAGGGACCACCAGGTTAGAGAGGCAGCAGCCACGCGGTGTGAGGCGTTTGTGTAGCCTGTGCGGAGAGGAGAGAACAGGGATAGGCAGAGGCATAGTTGACAGGCTGTAGCAAATGGCTACAATAATGCAGAGGAGATCGGAATTAAATGAACTAAACATCTGGGAAAGGAGAGAGTAAAACCAAAACTCCCAAATATAACTCTCCCAACTTCACCTCAGAAACTATAATTGTTTCACTGAACCACCCGAATAAAACTCTCCCAACTTCCACTTTAGAAATTAGAATTGTTGTGAACTACAGCGGTTCAATGTTTCAAGGAATAGACTCAACTTACTTTATTCAGCTAGCTAACTATGACGCTATAGCTAACTAGCATGCTAGCATCCAATAACACACAGTTTAGCACCAATACTTGGTTACAACAAAATACCAATAGTGTGTTAACACACTAAACAGATAATTTGTGTCCGTGTCTAGTTCCTTTCATAACGCAGCAATAATTAAACGTTGGCTAGCTAGCACAAATATATTGTATTTAGCTGCTACAGTACAGCTAGCTGGTCGTGTTGGCTAGCTAGCAATGGCTGCTGTGTTGACTTTGTTTGAAAAACAGCGGCGCTGCGAACAAATGTAGCTGGCTAAAAGGATATTGTATTTAGTTGCTACCGTTGCTAATAGCTACTCGTCAACTAGTCCAGGAGGTGAGTTAGCTAGCTAGCTAGCTTCGTGCTACACCCGGCACCGCCGAATACAATGCTAACCTACAATAACTACCCACAACAGCCCACGATGCCTACCTATAATACCTAACTACAATCTAAATACATAGTTTAAGCCTTACTCGACAAAGCCCAAGCTTTGGTGTCACACTTTTGCCCTAGCCCCAGCTAACACACTTGACTCCAATAATTCACTAATCATAATCTTCAATTTAGAATGCGATTAGTTTAATCAGCTGTGTTTGCTAGGGATGGGGGAAAAGTGTGAAACCCCGAGGATTGGAGTTACCCATCCCTACTAGCTGAAAGGCCAGGCGGTTCTAGTGTTAAGGACTGGTAGATGGGTGTTGCTCATGCATTCACTCATGCTGACCGGCTCCAGTACTTTGTTCTTGACTAAAGCATCCAAGTCAGCCTTGACTTTTGGTCTGATAGCATAAGGCTCTGTCGTAGCCGGCCGCGACCGGGTGACCCATGGGGCGGCGCACAATTGGCCCAGCGTCGTCCAGGGTAGGGGAGGGAATGGCTGGCAGGGATGTAGCTCAGTTGCTAGAGCATGGCGTTTGCAACGCCAGGGTTGTGGGTTCGATTCCCATGGGGGGCCAGTATAAAATGTATGCACTAACTGTAAGTCGCTCTGGATAAGAGCGTCTGCTAAATGACTAAAATGTAATGTAAATAAGGTACAGGTCCTGTTTCAGAAACGTTGGTTTGCTGTCTGGCTTAATGCTAAGCTTCCCTGTAATGTTGTTCATACTACCCAGCTGTCCATTAAAGACTTCTCCATGTTTCTTTAAGATGACAGGTAGGTCTGTGTCTCCATGTGTCATTGTATGCACTGATGGTCAGTCCAGTGTGATTTTCTCCATCTATGAACATCCCAGTAGTGATGCATAGTCTCCTTTCACAACATAGAGTGGCAGCTTTTCAGATTGTCTGTTTACCTGAACTGTGACATCAGTGATGCCTCTCACAGCGACAGATTCACCTGTGTTTGTCTTTAACACGAGGTGCGCTGGTTGAAGTGGAAGGTGTTTCAGTGTATTTTTTCTGACACAAGAGATACAGCTGCCCCTGTGTCAATCTCCATACCCACCGGCTGTCCCTCTAGCAAGGGGGAGACATAGTAGCCGTGCGACCCGCCAGGAAAAGGTCAGGATTTTCAGTGTGACTTCCTGGTCTGATGAGTCACTCACCTCAGTGTTCTCTTACTCAACAGTGTGAACATGTCTATGTGTCTTTTGTTGGAATGTCTGTTTCTTGTTTCAGTCTGATCTTGTCCTTACACCAGCATGTAGAAGCCTGATTTCTCTGTTCTCTTTTTGTTTCTGGAGGCTTGTTCGATGTGGTCCTTTTTACCACAGACTGGACAATCCATGTCCTTCCACCTGCATGTTGATACTTGATGTCCCACCTTGCCACAGTGGAAGCATGTGACTTGATTTCCCGGTCATTGATTTTCAGTTGAAACCCTGTTCACTTTTCCTTTTTTTGTGATCAACTTTTTATTTATTTGGAAGGAACACAGACAAGAACAAATAGCAGCAGTAATGTTTATACAACTAGAGACACAATACTGTTAAAACATACATCAGAACAAATAGTAGCAGGAATGGTTATACAGCTGGAGACACAATACTGTTAAAATATATATCAGTATATTATGGAAACTAGTTATTGCAGATAAATACAATTATAATAAACCACATATACAATCACCCACCTCAGCTGCATCTGCCCTCCCTCCAACCCCTCCTGGGACCACCCCAACCCACCCTCCAACCCCTCCTGGGACTACCCCAACCCACCCTCCAACCCCTCCTGGGACCACCCCAACCCACCCTCCAACCCCTCCTGGGACCACCACAACCCACCCTCCAACCCCCTCCTGGGACCACCCCAACCCACCCTCCAACCCTCCTGGGACCACCCCAACCCACCCTCCAACCCCTCCTGGGACCACCCCAACCCACCCTCCAACCCCTCCTGGGACCACCTCAACCCACCCTCCAACCCCTCCTGGGACCACCCCAACCCACCCTCCAACCCCTCCTGGGACCACCCCAACCCACCCTCCAACCCCTCCTGGGACCACCCCAACCCACCCTCCAACCCCTCCTGGGACCACCCCAACCCACCCTCCAACCCCTCCTGGGACCACCCCAACCCACCCTCCAACCCCTCCTGGGACCACCCCAACACACCCAACTTGATCTTCATTAAATTACATACTAAATCAAGGTACACATTTGCACAAAAATGATAATTAACGGTCAATCTGTTGGATAAAACCAACTACAGGAGTTATTTTATGGTTTCAGCTGCAATTGTTGTTTGGCCCCATGGATCCTAGCAGTGGATAGTTCTAAAAAATTTATATATCTATAAAAGTGATGATCCAATGAGGTGTGGTGGTTGCCATCTTAGTTCCAACATATTTTTAGCTGCTGTCCAACCTGAAAACATTATACGTCTTTGCTGTAATGACAGTGGTGAATTATCATTCAGTAATAACAGTTTGGGGGAACAAGGTATGAGGATACCTCTTTCCAAAACATGTCCCCTGGTCACTCCCAGTACATATAATTAAAGTAGTCCAAGGCACCTTGATTACATAGATCACACAGAGGAGCGGTTGTGATTTCTATTAAATGATGTTTTCTAGGTGGAAGGTTTACCCTGTGTATGAGATTAAAATGTATCAGCTGGTGATTAGGATTGTTAGATGAACCCACTAAGTTCCTGATGAACTCAACTGGTGAGCCTCTTTAGCAGCTAGTTCCATGGACACACTGATTTCAATGTCCTTTGCCAAGGTCAGATGACTTTCAGTCAACAGTCTCTTTTGTGTAGCTTCACTCCGTAGCCCACATACTAGTCTGTCTCTAATGATGTCATTTAGAACAGCATTAAACTCACAGTGTTCTGATAGTTTCTTTAATGCAGCAGCAAACATTGTTACTGATTCTCCCTCTTCCTGATGTCTCCTGTGGAACCTGAACCTTTCAGCATTAACTAGTGGTTCTGGTGAAAAATGTCCTTTAAGTATCTCCACAATATCCCCATACGTCTTATTACCTGTTCTGACTGGCTGTAGCAGGCTGCCTAGTAAATTAAATGTATTTGGCCCCATTACACTAAAACATGGAGGCACAATGTTGTCCTCATCCATGTCATTAACAAGAACAAAATATTCAAACCGTTCTGTATATGAGCTCCACTGTTCAATACTTTTATCAAACTGTCCAATGTTTCCAACAATTCCAATAATTTTTCATTTCTCAATAAGCTCCTGATTGTCACTCACTTCAGTATTGTCCTCAACCAAAGCAATATTTTCCTCAGTCACGTGATCTTCATTCACTTCACTCACTGACGTTTCCTCCTAAGTTCACTCATTTAGCAGATTTAACTAAAAGGTTTGTCTTCACAGTTGAATAAATCTCCTATCCTTTAATCACTGTATATTCCCCCTTTTTAATCACGTTGTTTTCCCATTCCGATGTCCGTCTCGAGTCCTTTTCTGCCGTCCATGACGATGTTAACTCCAGTGGTGGAAAAAGTACCCAATTGTCATACTTGAGTAAAAGTAAAGATAACTTAATAGAGAATGACTCAACTAAAAGTGAAAGTCACCCAGTAAAATACTACTTGAGTAAAAGTCTAAAAGTATTTGCTTTAAATATACTTAAGTATCAAAAGTAAATGTAATTGCTAAATATACTTAAGTATCAAAAGTAAAAGTACAAGTATAAATCATTTCAAATTCCTTACATAAAGCAAACCAGACGATTTTCTTGTTTTTACAGTTTTTTCCAACTGCTTACACACAAAATCTTTTCATGTCACACGATTTTTGAAACCTCTCACTCAAAGTGCAAAACTACACACAAAATCTCCAAAACCATAAGCTATTTCTCAGCCTTTGACTCAGTTGTCAATTGCATAAAACACTTTTTTCAAAACACTACACACAATTCTCTATCTAAAACACAAATATCTAACAGGAAGTGACTTGCTTTCCTTTTCCAAACACAACCAATCAAAATGCTACACTTATTCACCAGGTCACACACACACTCCTCACATGTGCAAATACTAATTGCTTAACTGATCACTAACCAATCACTGCTTTACTGTAGTATAGGACTG
Source organism: Coregonus clupeaformis (assembly GCF_020615455.1). NCBI lineage: Eukaryota > Metazoa > Chordata > Actinopteri > Salmoniformes > Salmonidae > Coregonus > Coregonus clupeaformis. The sequence continues at coordinate 1,040,191 of NW_025533495.1, forward strand.
TTTTGAACAATGGATGCCAACAATGGACAGAGAGCAAGAGGAGTAGGAGGGAGAGGCAGGGGACAACAACGAGGACAAATTCAAAGACGAATAATTGGAAGAGGAGGAGTAGGAGGTAGAGGAAGAGGAAGAGGAAGAGGAAGAAGAGGACGAGGGCAAAGAAGAGAAGGAAGGAGAGCCATCTCTGATGAGATTAGGGCAACACTTGTTGATCATGTGATCAACCACGGTTTGACCATGAGAGAGGCTGGACTGAGAGTCCAGCCCAACTTGAGTCGATTTACAGTGGTGTCCATAATTCGAACCTTCAGAAATGAGAACAGGTATGCAACTATCTAATTACTATTTTAGCATTACAGTAATGTACTGTAAGATACGTATGACTGCATAGTATTGCATAAACATGTGTAACTCTAAGCCATCCATTTACTGCACTGCATTGAATGAATGAGGTTGGTTATCATGCTGTACTACATTTTTGTGTACATTGTTTACAGTTCCTATGCTGAACACATACTGTGTTTGAATTCTGTACAGAGTGGAAAGGCAAAGACATCATGGAGGACGAGGACGCTTGTTTACAGATGTACAAGAGACTGCAATTATAAATATGGTTTTGGCCAACAATGCAATTAGGATTTGAGAGATAAGAGAGCATATCTTGAATAATGACACCATATTTAACAACATCAATGCTGTAAGCCTGTCGACCATACAACGCATCCTCCAATGGCACCAAGTGACGATGAAACAACTTTACAAGGTGCCATTTGAGAGAAACTCTGACAGAGTCAAGAATCTGCGACATGACTTTGTAGAGGTATGTATGCAACACTACTTCCAGTACTTCAGACATACCATATTTACTCATCTGTATATCATTTTGTCTGTTACAGAGAGTATTGGAGATGGATGCCCATGTACATTTATTTATGTGGATGAGGTTGGTTTCAACCTCAACAAAACCAGGCGCCGCGGAAGAAATGTAATAGGACAGAGGGCAATTACCAATGTCCCTGGACAGCGTGGGGGTAATATAACTATGTGTGCTGCCATCACTCAAAATGGGGTCCTCCATCACAATGCCACACTGGGTCCGTACAACACCGGCCATATGCTCACTTTTCTGGATGCAATTTACACAACGCTTGTCCCTGATCCAGATCAGGAGCCTGCTAGATTTGTGGTTATATGGGACAATGTTAGTTTTCACCGGGCTGTTCTGGTCCAAAACTGGTTTGCCACCCATCCACAATTTGTAGTTTTGTACCTACCCCCATATTCACCTTTTCTAAATCCCATAGAGGAATTCTTCTCAGCCTGGCGCTGGAAAGTGTATGATTGCCAACCCTATGCCCGCATGCCGCTTCTCCAGGCAATGGAGGACGCATGTGGGGACATAGAGGTTGCCTCTGTCCAAGGTTGGATACGCCATGCTAGGAGATACTTCCCTCAATGTTTGGTAAGAGAAAACATATCTTGTGATGTGGATGAAGTATTGTGGCCAGACCCAGCCCGGAGAAGAGATGAAGCATAGCTTAGCACTGGTGACTGCCCCCCCTACCATTTCCTGGACTGCATCTCCGGGACCCCCCACACACAATTGTGTTCTTTACTGTATTCTAAAGAATATACTTTTGGTTTACATATGTTTATGGTTTTGTTGTATGCTACTGTATACAACAGTAATGTTTGGCCTAATACAGTTTTTTTGATTGCTTAAGCACGATTTTCAAAACAGGGCCCGTGTTTTCAAACACTACACACAATTAGCACAACCACACACCCAATTAGCAAAACACTACAGATCCTTTGCAAAATTAAACACTCTTGTAAAAACTATACACTTCTTTTTAAAAACCACACTTTGTTACCATATGAAACACACACGTTTCACATTACTATACTCTGTTTGCACGAGTTACACTCTGCTGTGATAAACCTAAAACACTTTTAGCACTTCTACTTCCCTATGATTAGAGTAGGCTACTCTCAACAAAGTACAAATATAATGTAAATTCACCAAACACTACACAAGACCAATGTTGCAGACTGAAGAAACTCATTTATTTCTCAACACGCCCAAAATGTTGACATGGAGATTCATAATACTGTAACCAAACGTCACTTTACGTATTGTAAGTTCAAAAAAATTTAAAAAAATAACTAGACATTGTCTCTTCGCCTAGCTGGATCTGGCCAGAGAATTTCATCAACATCGCAGGCAATGTTGTCATTAGCAAGACACCTTGGAAAGAAACGTCTTGAATGACGAATCCATCCTTGCATTGCTGCTACCTCCATCTGGTCACAGGCCAGGGGTACCTCAGCCTGGAGACGGAGATCATATACCTTCCACCGCCATGCCGAGAAAAACTATTCTATAGGGTTGAGGAATGGAGAGTATGGTGGAAGATATAGGACGGTGAAATGTGGATGTTGCTGAAACCAGTTCTGAACCAGAGCAGAGCGGTGGAAAGACACATTGTCCCAGACAACAATGTATTGCATATGATCGATTTGATGCTGTTATGTTGTGCAATTGGTCCAAGAATGTAAGTATGAGTGCTGTGTTGTAAGGGCCCATATGGGCATGGCGGTGGAGGACCCCATTCTGTGTAATGGCTGCACAGAGTGTTATATTACCCCCACGTTGCCCTGGGACATTGACTATAGCCCTGTGGCCAATGATGTTTCTTCCCCTCCTTCGTGTTCTCGTCAGGTTGAACCCAGCCTCATCTACGTAAATGAACTCATGCTGGATCTCCTCTCCATCCATTCGTAAAACTCTCTGAAAAACAGTGTCAGGCAAAATTGTGTAGTTCAGTGTAGATCTAGTATACATATTACAGTACAGTAAAAGATTATGAGACAGTATGCAAGATCACACTGCTAAAGTGAATACATACCTCTGCATAATCATGCCGCAGTCGTTTCACCCTTTCGGAATTGCGCTCGAAAGGCACTCGATACATTTGCTTCATTTGAATATGTTTTTTTTTTAGGATGCGTGCCAGTGTTGATGTTGAGACCTGATGGATATCGTTGAAAATGGCGTGGTTATTGACAATGTTAGCTTGGAGCTGCTTGAGTGTTATAGCATTGTTGGCCAAAACCATGTTTACTATCTCCCTCTCTTGCTGTTCTGTGAACATAGGAGGCCTTTCCCTTGTCGTCCCTGACCCTCAATCCTATGTAGAAAAAAAACAGTATACAATAGTACAGTAATTTCACAGGAAAAGGTAACAGAAGTGCTGATTGTTTTTTTATCATGTTTTTGATATGATGATATTTTTACAATACCTATTTTCCAGTCGAAATGTTCTCATCACACTTGCCACTGTATATCGGCTTAGATTTGGCTGTACTCGCAGTCCAGCCTCCCTCAGCGTCAGGCCGTGGTTGACAATGTGGTCAACCAGTGTTGCGCGGATCTCATTTGTCAGATTCGGTCCTCTTTGAGCACCTTCTTGTCTTCCTCTTCCTCTTCCTCTTCCTCCTCTTCCTCCCCCTCCTCGTTCTCCTCGTCCTCCTCGTCCTCCTCGTTCTCCTCGTTCTCCTCGTCCTCCTCCTCGTCCTCCTCGTCCTCCTCCTCGTTCTCCTCCTCGTTCTCCTCCTCGTCCTCCTCGTCCTCCTCCTCGTTCTCCTCGTCCTCCTCCTCGTCCTCCTCCTCGTTCTCCTCCTCGTTCTCCTCCTCGTTCTCCTCCTCCTCCTCCTCCTCGTCTTACTCTTTCTCTGACTCTTTCCATTGTGCTTGAAGACCGATGAACTCACCTGCTGCTTTTTATAGTGCTTATACACCTGATTGGTGTGTCTACAATTAAGCAAACGAGTGTTTGCACACCTGATGACTGTGTTGAACCAATTGGTTGGACGGTGTGGTAATTTGACAGTCAGTGCTTTGGTATTGCAAGGACGTGACTTCATGATAGATTTTTGTGTGTAATGTATGTTAAGTGTGTTTAGTGTTTTGCAAATCACTGTGTGTAGAGTTTTGCAACAAGTGTAAGGTTGACAATGTGCTTATAGTTGTGCAAATATGGGCTGATGTTTTGCTTCTTGAGTGTAAGGTTTTGCTAATAGTGTACTACTTTTAATTTTAGTGTGTAAGCAATCCAAAAAAAACTGTAAATATTTTCTGTTTCTACATTGCATTGGTGTTTACAGTGTACTTGTTACCCCTCTCAGCAGATTACTTTCACTGTAGAACATTGTATTGAAATGTAGATATAAGCCTATGGAAGACCAAAGAGCTTTAGATTTAGAACAACAGTGTTTACATGGTATATCCAAAAATGTACTATTATGAAAGAAGTGTTTGCCATTTGACGCAAATGCTTCATTCTGACATGTGTTTATGGCATTTTGAATGCAGTGTTACATTTTGAAGGAGATGTGAGGCATTTTGCATTTTGTGTGTGCAGTTTTGGAAATTGTGTGTAGAGTTTTGAAAAAAGGAGACATAGTTTTGAAAACGTGTGTAAGCAGTTGGAAAAAACTGTAAAATGTACGTTCAGCCAGAGGCACACTCCAACACTCAGACAATTTACAAACAAAGCATTTGTGTTTAGTGAGTCTGCCAGATCAGAGGCAGTAGGGATGTTCTCTTGATAAGTGTGTGAATTGGACCATATGCTGTCCTGCTAAGCATTCAAAATGTAACGAGTACTTTTGGGTGTCAGGGAAAGTGTATGGAGTAAAAAATACATTATTTTCTTTAGGAATGTAGTGAAGTAAAAGTAAAAGTAGTCAAAAATATGAATAGTGAAGTCAAGTACATGTACCCCCAAAAAACTACTTAAGTAGTACTTTAAAGTATTTTTACTTAAGTACTTTACACCACTGGTTAACTCTCTTTCTTAGCTAGCTAGACTATGCACTTGCCTCTGCTAGCAATACAATGTGCTAACATTAGCCTAGACTGGACCACAGAAAATAACAGTTTTAAACAGTTGTAAAAACCCACTTCTTCCAGACAGAATAGTTCCTGTAGATTCAGACTTACTCATCACCAATCTTTTGTTATGTCTCGTGGGTTTTATAACCACGTCTGTATAACAATTCAATAATGATGAGACAGGAGACAGGAATCAGTTCAACCATTTATCTGGAACGTGATCATCTCAACACATACAAACCCCCATGATGCTCTGCAGCACAACCCCAATATACAACAAATAAATAGATAAGTAAATGGACACTAAACTAAACTCATAGAGGAATTGAAATGTTCAGTTGTAGAAAGTAGGGCCATGCGATAGGGTCAGAAAGGTCAGTATGTTTGATAACTGGTTACAGAGGTGACATAACAAGCATAAGGTCCATTATAACACAGTGAAGTAGAGGTGGGAGCTAAAAGCAGACATGGACAGTGAGACGGTGTGAGGAGGTCAGGGGTGAAACACTAGATCAGGACAGGTAGAAATGGCAGGGCTGGTTGTGTTCAGTGTGTGTGTCCAGTGTGTGTGTGTGTCCAGTGTATGTATGTGTGTCCAGTGTGTGTGTGTGTGTGTGTGTGTGTCCAGTGTGTGTTTGTCCAGTGTGTGTGTGTGTGTGTGTCCTGTGTGTGTGTGTGTCCAGTATGTGTGTGTGTTCAGTTTCAGTGTGTGAGTGTGTGTGTTTCCAGTGTGTGTGTGTCCAGTGGGTGTCTGTCCAGTGTGTGTGTGTGTGTGTGAGTCCTGTGTGGGTTTGTCCAGTGTGTGTGTGTGTCCAGTGTGTGTGTGTGTTCAGTGTGTGTGTGTCCAATGTGTATGGATGTGGGTGTCCAGTGTGTGTGTGTGTGAATCCAGTGGGTGTGTATGTGTGTGTGTGTGTCCAGTGTGTGTGTGTGGATGCGTGTCCAGTGTGTGTGTGTGTGTCCAGTGTGTGTGTGTCCAGTGTGTGTGTGTGTGTTCAGTGTGTGTGTGTGTGTGTCCAGTGCGTGTGTGTGTTCAGTGTGTGTGTGTATCCAGCGTTTATGTTTAGTGTGTGTGTGTCCAGTGTGTGTGTGTGTGTGTGTGTGTGTGTGTGTGTTCAGCGTGTGTGTGTTCAGTGTGTGTGTGTGTTCAGTGTGTGTGTGTCCATTGTGTTTGTGTATCCAGTGTGTGTGTCCAGTGTGTGTGTGTGTTCAGTGTGTGTGTGTCCAGTGTGTGTTTGTGTGTCCAGTGTGTGTGTGTGTGTGTGTCCAGTGTGTGTGTCCTGTGTGTGTGTGTGTCAGGTGTGTGTGTCCAGTGTGTATGTGTGTGTGTGTCCAGTGTGTGTGTGTGTGTGTCCAGTGTGTGTGTGTGTGTCCAGTGTGTGTGTGTGTCCAGTGTGTGTGTCCTGTGTGTGTGTGTGTGTCAGGTGTGTGTGTTCTGTGTGAATGTGTGTGTGTGTCCAGTGTGAGTGTGTGTGTGTGTGTGTGTGTGTCCAGTGTGTGTGTGTCCAGCGTATGTGTGTGTGTTCAGTGTGTGCGTCCACTGTGTGTGTGTGTTTGTGTGTGTCCAGTGTGTGTGTGTCCAGTGTGTGTGTGTGTGTCCAGTGTGTGTGAGTGTGTGTGTAAGTGTGTATGTGTGTGTGTCCAGTGTCTGTGTGTGTGTCCAGTGTGTGTGTGTCCAGTGTGTGTGAGTGTGTGTGTGTGTGTGTGTGTCCTGTGTGTGTGTGTGTCAGGTGTGTGTGTGTCCAGTGTGTGTGTGTGTGTGTGTGTGTGTGTGTGTGTGTCCTGTGTGTGTGTGTGTTTGTGTGTGTCCAGTGTGTGTGTGTCCAGTGTGTATGTGTGTGGGTCCAGTGTGAGTGTGTGTGTGTGTGTCCAGCGTATGTGTGTGTGTCCAGTGTGTGTGTCCAGTGTGTGTGTGTGTGTTTGTGTGTGTCCAGTGTGTGTGTGTGTCCAGTGTGAGTGTGTGTGTCCAGTGTGTGTGTGTCATGTGTGTGTGTGTGTCCAGTGTGTGTGAGTGTGTGTGTGTCCAGTGTGTGTGTGTGTGTCCAGTGTGTGTGTGTCAGGTGTGTGTGTGTGTGTGTCCAGTGTGTGTGTGTGTCCTGTGTGTGTTTCCTGTGTGTCCAGTGTGTGTGAGTGTGTGTGTCCAGTGTGTGTGTGTGTGTGTGTGTGTTTGTCCAGTGTGTGTGTGTGTGTGTCCAGTGTGTGTGTGTCCTCTGTGTGTGTGTGTGTGTGTCCAGTGTGTGTGTGTGTTCAGTGTGTGTGTCCAGTGTGTTTGTGTGTGTCCAGTGTGTATGTTCAGTGTGTGTGTGTCCTGTGTGTGTGTGTGTGTGTGTGTGTGTCCAGTGTGTGTTTGTCCGGTGTGTGTGTGTTCAGTGTGTTTGTTCAGTGTGTGTGTGTGTGTGTGTGTGTGTGTGTGTGTGTGTGTACAATGTGTGTGTGTATCAAGTGTGTTTGTGTGTCCAGTGTGTGTCAGTGTGTGTGTCCAGTGTGTGTGTGTGTGTCTGTCCAGTGTGTGTGTGTGTCAGTGTGAGTGTGTGTGTGTGTGTCTAGTGTGTGTATGTGTGTACAGTGTCCAGTGTGTGGGTGTGTTTGTCCAGTGTGTGTGATCAATGTATGTGTGTCCTGTGTGTGTGTGTGTGTGTGTGTGTGTGTGTGTGTGTGTGTGTGTGTGTGTGTGTGTGTGTGTGTGTGTGTGTGTGTGTGTGTCCAGTGTTTGTTTGTCCGGTGTGTGTTTGTTTAGTGTGTTTGTTCAGTGTGTGTGTGTGTGTGTGTGTGTGTGTGTGTGTGTGTGTGTACAGTGTGTGTGTATCAAGTGTGTTTGTGTGTCCAGTGTGTGTCAGTGTGTGTGTCCAGTGTGTGTGTGTGTTCAGTATGTGTGTGTGTGTGTCCAGTGTGTGTGTGTGTGTGAGTGTCCAGTGTGTGTGTGTGTGTGTGTGTGTAGTGTGTGTGTGTGTGAGTGTCCAGTGTGTGTGTGTGTCCAGTGTGTCAGTGTGTGTATGTGTGTCCAGTGTGTGTGTGTGTGTGTGTCTAGTGTGTGTGTGTGTGTGTGTGTGTACAGTGTGTATTTAACATAGGGGACACTGAGTCCAAAAACCCTAAACCCTGGATAGAGGGGCTCAGTGAATGTGGACTGGAATGTGTTCAGGTGGGTCAGTGTGTCAGAGGAGACTCTGTAGAAGGACAGAGTGCCGGCTGGCCAGTCCAGATACACTCCTACTCTGTGGGAGCTGGAGGAGGGGACGTCTATGGTAATGGACTTATTATTGTGCCAGGCAGAGTAACTGTTACCAGAGCAGAGCAGACTCCAGGACTTGTCATTGTATCCAATCGCACAGTCATCACCCACTCCTCTCCTGCTGATTCCTTTATATGTCACTCCTATAACAGCCATGTTCCCACTCCACTCTACCTCCCAGTAACAGCGCCCAGTCAGACCCTCTCTACACAGCACCTGTCTCCAGAACTCAAATCTCTCTGGGTGATCAGGATACGGCTGCTCCTCCGTCCTACATGTCACCTTTCTGTTCTCCTCAGACAGAGAGAAGAATCTGTTTACTGTGTTTGGGTCCAGTGTGAGATCACAGACATCTGATGGAGGAAACCAGACACAATATTAGAAATCATCAACATTCACATTAGAATGTTAACTCACTTTTCACTAACTCATTTAATGTAGATGTTTCTAGGTATCAAAAGGAGAAGTTAAGGTAACTTGAGATTTGTTCAATGATCATATGTTATACTGTATGGTAATATAAAACACACTTATTCCCATTAATTACACACACACACACACACACACACACGCACTGGACACACACACACACAGACACACACTGGACACACACACACATCCTGAACACACACACGAACACGCCACATAGACACACACACACACACACACACACACATTGTCAAAGCAACTCTTTGTAAACTTTGGTGTCCCTGATTTGTGCTTCTGTAGAACTACAGCTGATATTTAATATGACCAAGTAAGTAATGATGGTGGTCTTTGACTTTGACTTCACTTGAATTAAGACTTATTCTTAGTCATATTCTTCACAGCAGTCAACACTCACATTTTCCTAAGTCCGGGCTTCATTGTGTACTCTCCACCATGTTCCACACTGTAGCGGTAAGCAGAAGAACAGACAGTCATTGAGGGATACACCTGAACTCACACACACACACACACACACAAACACGGACACACACTGAACTCACACACACACACACACACACACACACACACACACACACACACACACACACACACACACACACACACACACACACACACACACACACACACACACACACACAGACACAGACACAGACACGCACACACACACACACACACACACACACACACACACACACACACACACACACACACACACACACACACACACACACACACACAGTCTTTATATAACTTAGTCCAAGTGGTGGTCAGAATATTTGTCTTAACTAGCCTGATAACTCCAACATGTCTGATATGAACATTGACATAAACCCTCTACATACTTGAGTTTCTCCAGTCTGCAGTGTGGATCCTCCAGTCCAGCAGAGAGCAGTCTGACTCCTGAGTCTCCTGGGTGATTGTAGCTCAGATCCAGCTCTCTCAGGTGTGAGGGGTTTGACCTCAGAGCTGAGACCAGAGAAGCACAGCCTTCCTCTGTGACTAGACAGCGTGACAGCCTGCAAAGAGTCAAATCATATTAAAACCACACTGCTATTCTTTGGTGGTGAAAATAGTGGCAGTATATTTTTATCAACATTTTCAGATACATCAGTGTCCTGAAACCTGTCATATCTATTCATAAATGAATGTATCATTATTAGAAATGACAAATTATCAAAGTACTGCTTGTAGATAGAAAAATATATAGTACAAATATTTGAGTAGACTGACCAGAGCAGTTTAAAAAGCAGTATCAGTCAAAAGACAGACAGTGAGGTATCAGATTTAGATTGTATTGAGTATACAGTCCACACCATATCTATTTTGACAGTGAAGCTAACATTATAAATGTGTCTCTATACTCCAGCATTTTGGATTTGAGATCAAATGTTTGATATGAGGTGACAGTATATAATATCACCTTTTATTTGAGGATATTTTCATACATATCTGTTTCACCGTTTAGAAATAAAAGCACTTTATGTATCTAGTCCCCCCATTTGAAGAAGTCATAAGTATTCTGAACAATTCACTTATAGTGTATTAAAGTAGTCAAAAGTTGAGTATTTGGTCTCAAACTCGTTGGTTGCATTTGCAGTTTGTTTTGGTTGTGTTTTGGGTTATGTTTTGTCCAATAGTAACTGAATGGTGGATGATGACTGGAGTAATTTTCTGTCTAAGTGAGTAGATAACATGTTTCTAAACACTACTAAATTAATCCTGATGATGACATGATTAAGAAAAATCATGAATGAATCATGAAAAATTATGAGTGAGAAAGTTACAGAGGCTATAACAAAACATGCTAACCTCTCACCATTACCAATAACAGAGGGGGTATGATCCTTGTTCCTCTGTAACTTTCTCATTCATCATCATTCACGATTCATTCATGATTATTCATAATCATAGTAGCATCCACATGAATGTAGAAGTGTTCAGAAACATCTTCTATTCTTACTTACAATACAAGTGAAGTGACTCCAAAATGACAGGACATTATTCACCATTCAGTTTCTATTAGGAAAAACATCATCTAAAACACAACCAAGACAAACTGCAAATGTTTTCAACAAGTTTGTAGAATCACAAGCTTGATGTAATCACTGCAGGTAAGGAATATGGGACCAAATACTAAACGTACGACTAAATGAATTTGTCAAAATAATTACAGATTTTTCAAATGAGAGAACTACCTACATAAAGTGCTTTCATATCTAAACAGTAAAACAGATATGTATGAAAAACCTCAAATAAAAGGTGACGTTCTGTACTGTTGCCTAACATGAAACATTATATCTCAAACCAAATTGCTGGAGCATAGAGCCAAATTTTAAACTGTAAGCTTCACTGTCCAAACACATATGGTGTGGACTATGTGTGCCTGGTAAACACATGTGGATCTGGTGAACAGTTATCACTTGTTGACCAACTACAGGAATACTGACCTCAGAGTCTCCAGTTTACAGTGGGGATTCCCCAGGACAGCAGAGAGCAGCTTCACTCCTGAATCCTTCAGGACATTGTTACTCAGATCCAGCTATCTCAGGTGTGAGGGGTTTGACTTCAGAGCTGAGACCAGAGAAGCACAGCCTTTCTCTGTGACTAGACAGCCTGACAGCCTGCAAAGAGTCAAATCATATTAAAATCACACTGCTATTCTTTGGTGGTGAAAATAGTGGCAGTATATTTTTATCAACATTTTCAGATACATCAGTGTCCTGAAACCTGTCATATCTATTCATAAATGAATGTATCATTATTAGAAATGACAAATTATCAAAGTACTGCTTGTAGATAGAAAAATATATAGTACAAATATTTGAGTAGACTGACCAGAGCAGTTTAAAAAGCAGTATCAGTCAAAAGACAGACAGTGAGGTATCAGATTTAGATTGTATTGAGTATACAGTCCACACCATATCTATTTTGACAGTGAAGCTAACATTTTAAATGTGGCTCTATACTCCAGCATTTTGGATTTGAGATCAAATGTTTGATATGAGGTGACAGTATATAATATCACCTTTTATTTGAGGATATTTACATACATATCTGTTTCACCGTTTAGAAATAAAAGCACTTTATGTATCTAGTCCCCCCATTTGAAGAAGTCATAAGTATTCTGAACAATTCACTTATAGTGTATTAAAGTAGTCAAAAGTTGAGTATTTGGTCTCAAACTCGTTGGTTGCATTTGCAGTTTGTTTTGGTTGTGTTTTGGGTTATGTTTTGTCCAATAGTAACTGAATGGTGGATGATGACTGGAGTAATTTTCTGTCTAAGTGAGTAGATAACATGTTTCTAAACACTACTAAATTAATCCTGATGATGACATGATTAAGAAAAATCATGAATGAATCATGAAAAATTATGAGTGAGAAAGTTACAGAGGCTATAACAAAACATGCTAACCTCTCACCATTACCAATAACAGAGGGGGTATGATCCTTGTTCCTCTGTAACTTTCTCATTCATCATCATTCACGATTCATTCATGATTATTCATAATCATAGTAGCATCCACATGAATGTAGAAGTGTTCAGAAACATCTTCTATTCTTACTTACAATAGAAGTGAAGTGACTCCAAAATGACAGGACATTATTCACCATTCAGTTTCTATTGGGAAAAACATCATCTAAAACACAACCAAGACAAACTGCAAATGTTTTCAACAAGTTTGTAGAATCACAAGCTTGATGTAATCACTGCAGGTAAGGAATATGGGACCAAATACTAAACGTACGACTAAATGAATTTGTCAAAATAATTACGTATTTTTCAAATGAGAGAACTACCTACATAAAGTGCTTTCGTATCTAAACAGTAAAACAGATATGTATGAAAATATCCTCAAATAAAAGGTGACATTCTGTTCTGTTGCCTAATATGAAACTTTCTATCTCAAATCCAAAATGCTGGAGCATAGCACCAAATGTAAAACTGTAAGCTTCACTGTCCAAACACATATGGTGTGGAATATGTGTGCCTGGTAAACACATGTGGATCTGGTGAACAGTTATCACTTGTTGACCAACTACAGGAATACTGACCTCAGAGTCTCCAGTTTACAGTGGGGATTCCCCAGGACAGCAGAGAGCAGCTTCACTCCTGAATCCTTCAGGTCATTGTTACTCAGATCCAGCTCTCTCAGGTGTGAGGGGTTTGACTTCAGAGCTGAGACCAGAGAAGCACAGCCTTCCTCTGTGAGTCCACAGAATGACAGCCTGCAAAGAGATCATCATGATTTCACAAACACACTGTTAATTTAACACCAGTAGTGTAGAAGGACAATGGCAGATGCATTTGGTTTATTCTCTTAAACAACATATAGATTAGTCTTCCGTCTCCTAGAATTGTATGGTCATATTGTTATACTAATATGAACATCAATGCACTGATTCAGTAAGTTTTTCAATGTAATACTATATATTATATCCATATTATAATACATATATTTCTCTAAACTGAAAATTTCTTCCTGATGATAAGTACTTAAATGTCATTTTATGTACTCACAGAGCAGCTCTGGAGGCTTTGACCACTGGCAGCAGCCTCAGAAGACCTTCCTCTGATCTGGAGTATTTCTTCAGGTCAAACACATCCAGCTCCTTTTCTGAAGTCAGCAACACAAAGACCAGAGCTGACCACTGTGCAGGTGACAGTTCTTCTTCTGAGAGACTTCCTGAGCTCAGGTAGCTTTGGATCTCCTCCACTAGAGAATGGTCATTCAGTTCATTCAGACAGTGGAACAGATTGATGCATCTCTCTGGAGAGGGATTCTCCCTGATCTTCTCCTTGATGTACTTGACTGTTTCTTCATGGCTCTGTGAGCTGCTTCTTTTCTTTGTCAGTAGACCTCGTAAGTGCTTCTGATTGGACTCCAGTGAGAGGCCCAGAAGGAAGCGGAGGAACAGGTCCAGGTTTCCCGTCTCACTTTGTAAGGCTTTATCCACAGCACTCTTGTAGAAAGTAACTTCAGGCTTGTCTCTGGACTGCGCAAAAAAGTAGCTGAACATTGATTGAGGTTCATCCATTAGATTCTCATTGTTGTTGATGAATGAGAGGAACACATATACAGCAGCCAGAAACTCCTGAATGCTCAGATGCACGAAGCAGTACACCTTGTCCTGGTACAGCACACATTCCTGTTTAAAGAGCTGTGTGCACAATCCTGAGTACACTGAGGCTTCATTAACATCAATGCCAGCCTCTTTCAGGTCTTCTTCATAGAAAATCAGATTGCCCTTCATAAGCTGTTGAAAAGCCAGTTTTCCCAGTGACAGAATGCCCTCTTTATTCCAGTGTGGACCTGTCTCTTCTTTCCCAAGATACTTTTCATTCTTCTGTTTTGTATGAAACTCCACAAGGTGTGAGTACATCTCAGTCAGAGTCTTGGGCATCTCTTCTCTCTTATGTTTCAGCATGTGTTCAAGGACTGTTGCGGAAATCCAACAGAAGACTGGAATGTGGCACATGATGTGGAGGCTCCTTGATGTCTTTATGTGTGGATGATTCTGCTGGCCAGGTCCTCATCACTGAATCTCTTCCTGAAGTACTCCTCCTTCTGTGGGTCATTGAACCCTCGTACCTCTGTCACCTGGTCAACACACCCTGAAGGGATCTGATTGGCTGCTGCAGGTCTGGTAGTTATCCAGAGGGAGAGCAGAGGGAAGCAGATTTCCCTTGATGAGATTTGTCAGCAGAACATCCACTGAGGTTGACTCTGTGACGTCACAACAGATCTTGTTCTTCTGGAAGTCTAGGGGCAGTCGGCACTCATCCAGACCATCAAAGATGAACAAAACGTTGTACTTGTCGTAGTTGGAGATTCTTGATTCTTTGGTTTCCATTGAGAAGTGATTGAGAAGTTCAATCAAAGTGTGTTTTTCCCTTTTCATCAAATTCAGCTCCCGAAAAGGGAATGAAAATACAAATTGGACATCCTGATTTGCTTTTCCTTCAGCCCAGTCCAGAATGAACTTCTGCACAGAGACTGTTTTTCCAATGCCAGCGACTCCCTTTGTCAGCACAGTTCTGATAAGTTTGTCTTGTCCAGTTAAGGGTTTGAAGATGTCGTTACATTTGATTGCAGTCTCTGGTCTTGCTTGTTTCCTGGTTGTTGTCTCAATCTGTCTCAGCTCATGTTCATTATTGACCTCTCCTGTTTCACCCTCTGTGATGTAGAGCCCTGTGTAGATCTTATTGAGAAGTGTTGGGTTTCCTTGTTTAGCGATCCCCTCAAATACACATTGAAACTTCTTCTTTAGATTAGATTTGAGTTCACGTTGAAGAATCACAGCAAGCTCATCTGAATCTAGAAATAACACAGAGGATATTAATATTACATCTGTTTTAATGCCTACAGTATTCTAAGACTGTCTTATAAAGTTTAAATTATAATCATTTATTCTCTTGTCTGTATAAATCTGTAAATGTTTTCATAATTCATTACACACTGGTGTGACTGATTTATATCATTATTGGTATTATTGATTGCATTAATAATGTTCTCTCTCTCTCTCCTCTGTCTCTCCTCTGTCTCTCCTCTGTCTAAATGAATTAGTAACACAGCTACTTAAGCTGTACTTTAGCTACAGCTTTTAAATGTTCTAAAACAGCATTCAACATGAGGCAGACAGCTCTTACTTTTCTCCAGTGTGTCAGCAAGCTCCTTCTGGTTCATTTTCCTCAGGACGTGCAGTGTGATCTTCAGAGCCCCCTCTCTGGCACTGCTCTCCTGCTTCTCATCTTCAGCATCCACCACTTCCTTATCCTGCTTCTGACTCTCAAAGCCTTCTGGGAGTTCTGGACTAAGAATCCTCTTTAACCTCTTCAGCTCGTTCTTCACAAATGTCATAATATTCTCTTCAAGCAACTGAAATAAATCATGTAAATAAGTAAAGCAAGAGACTAAATGCTGTCTCATTAACACATTAATGAATGATTGACAGATCAACTTTACTTGAGGTAAACAAAAAACAAATGTACATAACAGGACCACATACACTGAATATGGAGGCCAGGTCTGTTTGATGACTCTGGGAAGACTGACCACTGAGAATATCTGACTCTGATCTCTTCTGTTGGTTTCTGTGGACAAAACATGATATTACATCTCCTCATCCAGGAAGTGCACACACACACACACACACACACACACACACACACACACACACACACACACACACACACACACACACACACACACACACACACACACAAACACACACACACACACACAGGGAGGGAATGTTGTGTTTGTTTAATATTGTTTCAGGAATATGAAAATGGAAAAAAGGATTAGCCTATGGATTATGAAAACAACAAAAATAAATGGTAAAATGGGAGAGGAGAAATGACTAGAGACAGTGTTGTTTAACTCACTGACCATGACCCATGAGTTCTTCTTACCTTTGTTCACTAGAAAAGTCTCCCTCTCTGAAGTATATAGGATGACGCATAGACCAGTCACTCTTCATGGACACACAGCTGGGTACAGGGGAGGCTGGTCTCTCCTGCTTGATTGGACTTCAACACAACAGAGACAAACATTACGTCTCTCATCTACTCTGAACTCAGATGGGGAAACATAAGAAGAGTTTCATTCCAAAACGCTATATATCCATTTTCAGAAATGTTCGTCAATTAGCTTCTATTGTTTAAAGAAATTATGAAAGAGATTGGTGTCTTTTTACTAGCTAATCATGGCATGGGGTTGATAAATGACAGACATGTATTTGTTTAAAATCTATCACTTGATGGTTTCATTTCAGAGAGACAAATAATCATGTTTTTTTGCAAAATGCTACATATCTGCCTCACTCTCAGAGAAATCAGTAGTACTGCTAGGTTTTAAACAGTAATAATATATATCTACTTCACTCTCAGATAAATAAGTAGTACTGCTAGGTTTTACACAGTAATAATATATATCTACCTCACTCTCAGAGAAATCAGTAGTACTGCTAGGTTTTACACAGTAATAATATATATCTACCTCACTCTCAGAGAAATAAGTAGTAATGCTAGATTTTACACAGTAATAATATATCTGCCTCACTCTCAGAGAAATAAGTAGTATTGCTAGGTTTTTACACAGTAATAATATAACTGCCTCACTCTCAGAGAAATAAGTAGCACTGATAGGTCTCATTGATAACAATAGTGAAGCTGGCATTGGACGGCAGAACAATGGGCTGGGAATAGAACGTTTTTATATGTAAAACAAAAAATTCTAAGTTTTTTAGAACAATATTTTGAGATCTGGGCCCATATCCACAAAGCGCCTCAGAGTAGAAAAATTGGTCCTCTCTCTCCCCAGACAGACTCATTTAATACTGGGTCGTAACAATATTTTGAGATCTGGGCCCATATCCAAAAAGCGTCTCAGAGTAGAAAATGTGTGGTATAAGTGCTGAGAATAAAGCCATTTTAGTCCTACTCTTATGGGTATAAATTAAAGCTATGCATGAAGCCTCTTTATTCATAAGTGTCCCCACCTAGTTGGCAGATGTTTAGACACCTCATGAGCTGTCCTAACCAGTTAAGAGAGGTACCAGCAGGTGTCTTGATAATAGAAACATGCAGCGAGTCAGTGGTTCCTGTGCAACATGTAATTGCTTTGGAGCAGTGGTGACCTGTCATTCAGGGCGAGCCCCACCTGTTTAGCAGATGCTCTTACCCAGAGCTATTTACAGTAAGTGCATTCATCTTAAGATAGCTAGCGGAGACAACCAGATAATACAGTCAAATATACAGGATACGAACATTCCATTTCAGCTAAACAATGGATATATAGCGTTTTGCAATAATAATAATAATAATTATACACATCTAAAATCTATTAATTAAACATCTGAGAACAGTAATATTGAAGGCACCCATAAGCAACCATTTCTGATTAAAAAACACATGTGAAAAATAGTGGAAATAGCATTTAGGAAATAAACTCTTAATAATTCTTAAACAAAATTGTCATCTCACCTCTTAGCTTTGGTGTCATGTTCCCCAGAGAGACTCATTAGAGGCAGGGCCCTCCTCCTCTCTCTCCCCAGAGACTCATTTTAGAGAACGACCCTAAACAGAGATGCAGCATGTTGGTTGTAGTTAACACAGTAATTCTTGAATGTGAATTGTTATAATTTATTAATTATCTCTTACAAAACATTTACTAACATACATATCGAAACAGTCAGGTGATTTAATGCAATCAGATTAATATGTAGTTGTGACATCTCTTCACCATGGCCATGTCACACACTTATTTGTATTCATTAAAAGTCGGCCATTTATTATCTTTGAATCTGTTCTTTTCTAAACGTATCTGAGAATGTAGACAGAAGGGCTAAAACAGGCTTGATTGATCTGGGGGGGATCAGTGATCTATACAGAAAGGTTTTTTGCAACAATTAAGAGATTTTATATTATTTAAAGTAGGCTAGGTTATAATGTATAACAGTTTTTTGTTGTTGTGTAAAGTAGATCAAGGTCTATACCTCAGCAAGTGGCGACCCGTCATTCAGGGCAGGTGGCCTTTCCTGTTTTGCATGTTATTGTGGCATTAATACATGTCACATATCAGTTTGCAAAAAATTTAAAAAATATATACACTACCGGTCAAAAGTTTTAGACCACATACTCATTCAAGGGTTTTTCTTTATTTTTTTACTATTTTCTACATTGTAGAATAATAGTGTAGACATCAAAACTATGAAATAACACATATGGTATCATGTAGTAACCAAAAAAGTGTTAAACAAATCAAAATATATTTGAGATTCTTCAAATAGCCACCCTTTGCCTTGATGACAGCTTTGCACACTCTTGGCATTCTCTCAACCAGCGACCCGTCATTAAGGGCAGGTGGCCTTTCCTGTTTTGCATGTTATTTTGGCATTAATACGTGTCACATATCAGTTTGCAAAAAATTTATATATCATTGAGTTAATAAAGCCGCAAAAAAACATGGTCTCTTTTTGTTTTCTTGAGTAAGGCAGCTCCAAAATGCAGGTGTTTCAGCCTAGCTCAGTGCTTTCTGTGGTGGTGGGGCAAGCCAAAAGAAAATACAGAGCGTTGCTTCGTGATTGGCTCAGTGTTCTGTCACTCATGGGGACACTACGTCACCGCCAAGTCTAAGGGTAGAGCTAGAAAATTCAAGCCCCCTGGGTGCAGCCATAGAGTTACATTAGAAGTGCCCATCCAAGAAGGTCATTTGCCACAGATAAAATGACGTCAAATCACATTATATCTACAGTAGCTTTGATTGGACTGATCAGGTCAACATCATACTTTCAAAATCTTAGCCAGCAGTCATCATCATGAATCAAGTCGACAATCTACAGGCAAATCCTTTTTAATCCTTGTCATATGAAGAAAAATAATAAGAGAAATGATAGGACAGCTGTTGGGACTCTGCTGTTGGGACTCTGCTGTTGGGACTCTGCTGTTGGGACTCTGCTTTATGTAGGCCCTGACAGTTTGTGAACACCGTTTCTCACCGTTATAGTGCAATGAATGTATTGTTTAGTGTTGTGGAGTGGCTTTGCTGGCATGCATCCCCCTTTATTTATGTTTTGCCCCACCAAGATTGACATGCTAAAATCACCACTGACCTCAGCTATAGCCTAGATGACCAGCCTAAACCTGTTCAGATCAGTTCCCATAACGTTATAACAGTAACAGTAGCAGGAGCCTAGTCCTGATACAGATGGAGGGTCTATACCTCAGCTATAGCCTACTATCCTAGATGACCAGCCTAAACCTGTTCAGATCAGTTCCCATAACGTTATAGAGCTAACAGTAGCAGGACAGAGCTTGTAGCCTAGGCATGGTATTTTACACACCATTTCAAACGGAGACCATCAGGTTTGTCAGCATGATAAGTGATCATAGCTCAAACCTACTCTGACTATTGAATGTCTGACGTCGACCTAACCTTATAATAGTTTGTAGTTTAGCCTAGACCTACGAGAGTCTGCCCGTCTTTCCTACATATAAACACATTCATCCGACGTCTAATGTTACCGAGAAATATGTGCCACAGTTTCAACAGCCATTGTGTAACTGCGTAGGCTACACACTTACTTTCACGTTCATATGAGGAAATCACATAACTTCTGACAGTCGCTGGTGCAGCCGCCTGTTCTCTTGGAGATGAAGTAGCTTTCATAGGCAACTCATTCAACCAGCCTAAACAACAGTAAATAAAAGATGTCAAATGGTCAAAAGTCAATCCTGATATAGCCATGTACATCAAAGAGAGGTGTATTGCTACAGATGTAGGATCTTAATTTTAGCCAGTTTGCTACAGCAGGAAAATAATCCTGAAGCAACAGGACATTTGAATTATTATGTTGATTATAATTAATGAACAATTTTTTAAATAGAAAAGTGGAATTGATCATCTTCGAAACCTTTTTTAAAGCTTAAATACACTCCAAATACACTACAAGTTTCCAGTTCTCCTGCAACAGGCTGATTAAATTACATCCCACATCTGTACGAGCTTGTCTTTATCTAAATAAGGCAGTTTGAGTTATTAGCAATGACGTTGCATCTGTCACTGCTGTAAACCTATGTGATTGGATGTTATAGACCCCCATCTGCAGTTTCTTTCCCACTGTAGCCCTCACCAACTGGCCATCTGGCCCTTGGACTAAAATATACACTCTATGCTGCACACCACATCAAGCCATCTCTGAACTGTTACACTACCATCTGGTCCATAGAGACTAAAGGACTGTACACTCTATGCTGCTCACCACATCAAGCCATCTCTGAACTGTACACTACCATCTGGTCCATAGAGACTAAAGGACTATACACTCTATGCTGCACACCACATCAAGCCATCTCTGACTGTACACTACCATCTGGTCCATAGAGACTAAAGGACTATACACTCTATGCTGCACACCACATCAAGCCATCTCTGAACTGTACACTACCATCTGGTCCATAGAGACTAAAGGACTATACACTCTATGCTGACACACCACATCAAGCCATCTCGGACGCTGTACACTACCATCTGGTCCATAGAGACTAAAGGACTATACACACTATGCCTGCACACCACATCAAGCCATCTCTGAACTGGGGGAAGGTTTTGGGGGGTGAAAGATAACAGTGAATATGGACATGGGGAAGGTATTGGGAGGGTAGAAAAGATAACAGCGAATATGAGACATGGGGAAGGTATTGGGAAGGTAGAAAGATAACAGTGAATATGGACATGGGGTATTGGGAAGGTAGAAAGATAACAGCGAATATGAGACATGGGGGAAGGTATTGGTAAGGTAGAAAGATAACCGAATATGAGACATGGGAAGGTATTGGGAAGGTAGAAAGATAACAGTGAATATGAGACATGGGGAAGGTATTGGGAAGGTAGAAAGATAACAGTGAATATGAGACATGGGGGAAGGTATTGGGAAGGTAGAAAGATAACATTGAATTTCCCCCAAGTATCTCAAACAGGAAGTTAAATTAGTCACAAGGTTGTGCTAACTAAAGTAGTGTTGCAAAAGCCTTTCCACCCCACTCTTCCCCCATCAGTCTCAAGAACAGAACCTGAGGTTTAATGTAGAAACATGTAGATACAACAGAAACAAGATGTGGTATTCTAAACTTCTCTTTTACCAGAACAGATACATTTCCCAGAGGAGGCTGGTGGGAAGGGCTATAGGAGGACAGGTTCATTTTTAAAGACTTTTGTTTTTATCTTTTTAATGACAGATCATAGAAACATGCTGTTTTCTGAAATATATATACTGTTTTGGTGCTGAGAGGATGAATATGAGGTTGAAAAGTGGCGGAATTGCCTTTTATCACTAGAATCAGACCCCAAATAAACATATGTCCTGCTCCCTGACTTTTCCTTAATGTTTGTATTTTACACTGCTCTTTTGTCCGAATTTTTTAATCACAAACAGAAAAGTATTCTATGCCTTGTTACCCGTTGTTTTCACACCTATTCCCAACTTAATCTGCCAAGACAATGCGCCACTAATGAGTCTCTCTTTCCTCACTGAATAAATGACAAATGGATGAATGGGTAATAATTGTGCACCTTACTTCACAACTGAATTTAAATTAGGCCCAAATTAGGCCCAACTGAATGATAAGGAGGGTGCAGATGTTGAATTCATTTAGAACAATAGTGTAATGATGAGTTTGTGTTATGCCTGTTTATCAGCATCAAATCATTTTACCACACGCCTTGTGGGTTGATACATTTCTCTTTTATGTTTTACTTTGTAAAATAAACTGTTATGGGACTGTTTTATTTACTATAACTCTATTACTAATTAAATGTATTGTGGGAAAGCGAAAACATGCTATGAGTTGCAGAAGACCTTTAGAATAATATCCTTGAATCTGTCCAAGTTGATGAGTGGGAAACAAACTGATGCCAGTCAGCCTCACAGCCGGCCCATCAAAACTACACCTGAACTATACCTCAACTCATTTCACACATGATAAGAGTTAGCCTATAGACCAGATTACATTGACAATAATCTGATGAGTGACAATATTATCAATTGTCAAATTGTACATGAAGAGATGGACGCATCTTGTAATTGACAGATGCAGGGAAAGGGGCATCTCTTTATCAAATCCTCCTTCAGAGTCCCATGCAGGTAAAACATTGTGATTTCTATATAGTGCTGTATCTGAAAGAGCATATTCTGCAGTTTCTATGACACTTACCTTTATCAAATAACTCTCCAAATTCAAGAGGTGCAGCTCTATTTCCAAATATCATTTTTTCACCAACATCCCTGCTGTTCATTCATTTATCACATGACCACTCTAGTGTCAGCATTGCTCTGGTTACTAAGCAACAACGAGTAACATAATATTCTGTCGTCAATGGATGAATGGCCAAAAGAAACCAGATAGAAACTGATAATGGTGCATGTGACTTCTGTTTTGGTTAGCCGTGGATGTTGAAACCAACTTGCTCAGTGTCTTTCCATATCTGGGGAAAGATTAAACCAGACCAGCCGAGTGGGAGACTGTCTGAGACTGTGGTTTTGAGACACGTGGAGCCCAAAAAAAAGACACAATGTCAAGTCAGCAGGTCCTGCTCTCCCTCTTCCCCAAGCACCACAGCTCCCACTGGGGAAAAATACACAATGTCAAGACAGCAGGTCCTGTTCTCCCTCTTCCCCAAGAACCACAGCTCCCACTGGGGAAAAATACACAATGTCAAGACAGCAGGTCCTGCTCTCCCTCTTCCCCAAGCACCACAGCTCCCACTGGGGAAAAAGACACAATGTCAAGACAGCAGGTCCTGCTCTCCCTCTTCCCCAAGCACCACAGCTCCCACTGGGGAAAAATACACAATGTCAAGACAGCAGGTCCTGCTCTCCCTCTTCCCCAAGAACCACAGCTCCCACTGGGGAAAAATACACAATGTCAAGACAGCAGGTCCTGCTCTCCCTCTTCCCCAAGAACCACAGCTCCCACTGGGGAAAAAGGAGACACAATGTCAAGTAAGTAAGAGCGGACGGAAAAAGTCCCATAAAAACTGTGTGCAGGGCAACCGATTTGTTTTTGGGGCTTGCTCACACAAAGCCCCGAAGCTGTGTGCTGACTGTGGACCCGAACCATAAAGAGAAGACGTGATTGGTTCATGTGTAAAGGCTCGGTACAGTGTCTGATACAATCAACACATTATTGTTTTATATCTTCTCATTAATATATTTCCACAAATGTTTATTCATGGTATTAATCCTTTACAATAGTTTATGCACTGGTGCTTTGTTTAGAAATACAGCAAATCATTTCACCTGAACACCTGGCTGGTTATATTATTATTATTATGATTATTATTATTATTATTATTATTTTTCATTCTACTTTGTCAAAATAAACTGTAAATTGACTTTATTAAGTACTATAACTCTATTACTAATTGAATCTACAAATAAAGTTGATCAGATGGATTATACTGTAATGTTTTTATTATAAGGGAAGCAGAAATAGGCTATAGGACTTTTATTATTTTATTTTGTAGAATAAACTTTTTTTTAAGTTACAAAATATATATATTTCCACAAATATTTCTTCATGCAATTAATCCTTTACAATAGTTTATGCACTATGTATCAAGGATTTATTTATCAACCATGTTTGCACACCTTGCTCTAGTGCAGGGTTGGTCAACTCCAGTCCTCGGGGCCTGATTGGTGTCACACCTTGCTCTAGTGCAGGGATGGGCAACTCCAGTCCTCTGGGCCTGATTGGTGTCACACCTGCTATAGTGCAGGGATGGGCAACTCCAGTCCTCGGGGCCTGATTGGTGTCACACCTTGCTCTAGTGCAGGGATGGGCAACTCCAGTCCTCTGGGCCTGATTGGTGTCACACCTTGCTCTAGTGCAGGGATGGGCAACTCCAGTCCTCGGGGCCTGATTGGTGTCACACCTTTGCCCTAGCCGCAGCTAACACACTTGACTCCAATAATTAACTAATCATAATCTTCAAATTAGAATGCGATTAGTTTAATCAGCTGTGTTTGCTAGGGATGGGGGAAAAGTGTGACACCCCGAGGATTGGAGTACCCATCCCTACTAGCTGAAAGGCCAGACGGTTCTAGTGTTAATGACTGGTAGATGGGTGTTGCTCATGCATTCACTCATGCTGACCGGCTCCAGTACTTTGTTCTTGACTAAAGCCTCCAAGTCAGCCTTGACTTTTGGTCTGATAGCATAAGGTACAGGTCCTGGTTTCAGAAACTTTGGTTTGCTGTCTGGCTTAATGCTAAGCTTCCCTGTAATGTCGTTCATACTACCCAGCTGTCCATTAAAGACTTCTCCATGTTTCTTTAAGATGGCAGGTAGGTCTGTGTCTCCATGTGTCATTGTATGCACTGATGGTCAGTCCAGTGTGATTTTCTCCATCTATGAACATCCCAGTAGTGATGCATGGTCTCCTTTCACAACATAGAGTGGCAGCTTTTCAGTTTGACTGTTTACCTGAACTGTGACATCAGTGATGCCTCTCACAGTGACAGATTCACCTGTGTAAGTCTTTAACACGAGGTGCGCTGGTTGAAGTGGAAGGTGTTTCAGTGTCTTTTTCTGACACAAGAGATACAGCTGCCCCTGTGTCAATCTCCATACCCACCGGCTGTCCCTCTAGCAAGGGGGAGACATAGTAGCCGTCTGGCCCGCCAGAAAAAGTCAGGATTTTCAGTGTGACTTCCTCGTCTGATGAGTCACTCACCTCAGTGTTCTCTTACTCAACAGTGTGAACATGTCTATGTGTCTTTCGTTGGAATGTCTGTTTCTTGTTTCCCGTTTCTGCGTTTTCTCTGTTCTCTTTTTGTTTCTGGAGGCTTGTTCGATGTGGCCCTTTTTACCACAGACTGGACAATCCATGTCCTTACACCAGCATGTAGACGTCTGATGTCCCACCTTGCCACAGTGGAAGCATGTGACTTGATTTCCTGGTCTCTGATTTTCAGTTGAAACTCTGTGATCAACTTTTCATTTATTTGAAAGGAACACAGACAAAAACAAATAGCAGCAGGAATGGTTATACAGCTAGAAACACAATACTGTTAAAATATATATCAGAACAAATAGCAGCAGGAATGGTTATAAAGCTAGAAACACAATACTGTTAAAATATATATCAGAACAAATAGCAGCAGGAATGGTTATACAGCTGGAGACACAATACTGTTAAAATATATATCAGAGCAAATAGCAGCAGGAATGGTTATACAGCTAGAGATACAATACTGTTAAAATATATATCAGTATATTATGGAAATGAGTTATTGCAGATAAATACAATTATAATAAACTACATATACAATCACCCACCTCAGCTGCATCAACCCACCCTCCAACCCCTCCTGGGACCACCCCAACCCACCCTCCAACCCCTCCTGGGACCACCCCAACCCACCCTCCAACCCCTCCTGGGACCACCCCCAACCCACCCTCCAACCCCTCCTGGGACCACCCCAACCCACCCTCCAACCCCTCCTGGGACCACCCCAACCCACCCTCCAACCCCTCCTGGGACCACCCCAACACACCCTCCAACCCCTCCTGGGACCACCCCAACACACCCTCCAACCCCTCCTGGGACCACCCCAACCCACCCTCCAACCCCCTCCTGGGACCACCCCAACCCACCCTCCAACCCCTCTTGGGACCACCCCAACCCACCCTCCAACCCCTCCTGGGACCACCCCAACACACCCAACCTGATCTCCATTAAATTAAATACTAAATCAAGGTGCACATTTGCACAAAAATTATAATGAACGGTCAATCTGTTGGGTAAAACCAACTACAGGAGTTATTTTATGGTTTCAGCTGCAATTGTTGTTTGGCTAGCCCCATGGATAACTAGGTAACTGGTTAGACTGTAAACTCAACTTCCAGACTCACATAAAGAATCTCCAATCCAAAGTTAAATCTAGAATCGGCTTCCTATTTCGTAACAAAGCCTCCTTCACTCATGCTGCCAAACATGCCCTCGTAAAACTGACTATCCTACCGATCCTTGACTTTGGCGATGCCATTTACAATATAGCCTCCAACACTCTACTCAGCAAATTGGATGTAGTCTATCACAGTGCCATCCGTTTTGTCTCCAAAGCCCCATACACTACCCACCACTCTGACCTGTACGCTCTTGTTGGCTGGTCCTCACTACATGTTCGTCGTCAAACCCACTGGCTCCAGGCCATCTATAAATCACTGCTAGGCAAATCCCCGCCTTATCTTAGCTCATTGGTCACCATAGCAGCACCCACCCGTAGTCTGCGCTCCAGCAGGTATATCTCACTGGTCATTCCCAAAGCCAACACCTCCTTTGGCCGCCATTCCTTCCAGTTCTCTGCTGCCAATGACTGGAACGAATTGCAAAAATCTCTGAAGCTGGAGACTCTTATCTCCCTCAATAACTTTAAGCATCAGTTGTCAGAGCACCTTACCGATCACTGCACCTGTACACAGCCCATCTGAAATTAGCCCACCCAACTACCTCATCCCTATATTGTTATTTATTTTGCTCTTTTGCACCCCCAGTATCTCTATTTGCACATAATCTCTTGCACATCTAGCATTCCAGTGTTAATACTATTGTAATTATTCTGCACTATAGCCTATTTATTGCCTTACCTCCATAACTTGCTACATTTGCACACACTGTATATATATTTTCTGTTGTATTTTTGACTTTGTGTTTTTTACCCCATACGTAACTCTGTGTTGTTTTTATTGCACTGCTTTGCTTTATCTTGGCCAGGTCGCAGTTGTAAATGAGAACCTGTTCTCAACTGGCTTACCTGGTTAAATAAAGGTTAAATAAAAAATAAAAATAAAAAATGGATCCTAGCAGTGGATAGTTCTAAATAAATGATATCTATAAAAGTGCTGATCCAATGAGGTGTGGTGGTTGCCATCTTAGTTCCAACATCTTTTTAGCTGCTGTCCAACCTGACAACATTATACGTATTTTCTGTAATGGCAGTGGTGAATTATCATTCAGTAATAACAGTTTGGGGGAACAAGGTATGAGGATACCTCTTTCCAAAACATGTCCCCTGGTCACTCCCAGTTAAAGGAGTCCAAGGCAACTTGATTACATAGATCACACAGAGGAGCGGTTGTGATTGCTATTAAATGATGTTTTCTAGGTGGAAGGTTTACCCTGTGTATGAGATTAAAATGTATCAGCTGATGATTAGGATTGTTAGATGAACCCACTAAGTTCCTGATGAACTCAACTGGTGAGCCTCTTTAGCAGCTAGTTCCATGGACACACTGATTTCAATTGTCCTTTTGCCAAGGTCAGATGACTTTCAGTCAACAGTCTCTTTTGTGTAGCTTCACTCCGTAGCCCACATACTAGTCTGTCTCTAATGATGTCATTTAGAACAGCATTAAACTCAGTGTTCTGGTAGTTTCTTTAATGCAGCAGCAAACATTGTTACTGATTCTCCCTCTTCCTGATGTCTCCTGTGGAACCTGAACCTTTCAGCATTAAATAGTGGTTCTGGTGAAAAATGTCCTTTAAGTATCTCCACAATATCCCCATACGTCTTATTACCTGTTCTGACTGGCTGTAGCAGGCTGCCTAGTAAATTAAATGTCTTTGGCCCCATTACACTAAAACATGTAGGCACAATGTTGTCCTCATCCATGTCATTTACAATAACAAAATATTCAAACCGTTCTGATTATAAGCTCCACTGATCAATACTTTTATCAAACTGTCCAATGTTTCCATCAATTCCAATAATTGTTCATTTCTCAATAAGCTCCTGATTGTCACTCACTTCAATATTGTCCTCAACCAAAGCAATATTTTCCTCAGTCATGTGATCTTCATTCACTTCACTCACTGACGTTTCCTCCTACAGTGGGGAAAAAAAGTATTTAGTCAGCCACCAATTGTGCAAGTTCTCCCACTTAAAAAGATGAGAGAGGCCTGTAATTTTCATCATAGGTACATGTTAAAAAATCCAGAAAATCAC
The DNA here is from genome assembly GCF_020615455.1 of Coregonus clupeaformis. Taxonomy (NCBI): domain Eukaryota; kingdom Metazoa; phylum Chordata; class Actinopteri; order Salmoniformes; family Salmonidae; genus Coregonus; species Coregonus clupeaformis. Next base: position 1,068,281 of record NW_025533495.1, read on the forward strand.
ATTGTAGGATTTTTAATGAATTTATTTGCAAATTATGGTGGAAAATAAGTATTTGGTCACCTACAAACAAGCAAGATTTCTGGCTCTCACAGACCTGTAACTTCTTCTTTAAGAGGCTCCTCTGTCCTCCACTCGTTACCTGTATTAATGGCACCTGTTTGAACTTGTTATCAGTATAAAAGACACCTGTCCACAACCTCAAACAGTCAAATTCCACTATGGCCAAGACCAAAGAGCTGTCAAAGGACACCAGAAACAAAATTGTAGACCTGCACCAGGCTGGGAAGACTGAATCTGCAATAGGTAAGCAGCTTGGTTTGAAGAAATCAACTGTGGGAGCAATTATTAGGAAATGGAAGACACACTGATAATCTCCCTCGATCTGGGGTCAAAATGATCACAAGAAAATCCAGAACCACACGGGGGGACCTAGTGAATGACCTGCAGAGAGCCGGGACCAAAGTAACAAAGCCTACCATCGGTAACACATCAACAGCATAATCCCAGAAACCCTAGACCCACTCCAATTTGCATACCGCCCCAACAGATCCACAGATGATGCAATCTCTATCGCACTCCACACTGCCCTTTCCCACCTGGACAAGAGGAACACCTACGTGAGAATGCTATTCATTGACTACAGCTCAGCATTCAACACCATAGTGCCCTCTAAACTCATCACTAAGCTAAGGATCCTGGGACTAAACACCTCCCTCTGCAACTGGATCCTGGACTTCCTGACGGGCCGCCCCCAGGTGGTAAGGGTAGTAACAACACATCTGCCACACTGATCCTCAACACGGGGCCCCTCAGGGTGCGTGCTCAGTCCCCTCCTGTACTCTCTGTTCACCCATGACTGCATGGCCAGGCACGACTCTAACACCATCATTAAGTTTGCCGACGACACAACAGTGGTAGGCCTGATCACCGACAACGATGAGACAGCCTATAGGGGAGGAGGTCAGAGATCTGGCCGTGTGGTGCCAGGACAACAACCTCTCCCTCAACGTGACCAAGACAAAGGAGATGATTGTGGACTACAGGGAAAAAAAGAGACTGAGCATGCCCCCATTCTCATCGACGGGGCTGTAGTGGAACAGGTTGAGAGCTTCCAAGTTCCTTGGTGTCCACATCACCAACGAACTATCATGGTCCAAACACACCAAGACAGTCGTGAAGAGGGCACGACAAAGCCTATTCCCCCTTAGGAGACTAAAAAGATTTGGCATGGGTCCTCAGATCCTCAAAAAAGTCTACAGCTGCACCATCGAGAGCATCCTGACTGGTTGCATCACCGCCTGGTATGGCAACTGCTTGGCCTCTGACCGCAAGGCACTACAGAGGGTAGTGCGTACGGCCCAGTACATCACTGGGGGCAAAGCTCCCTGCCATCCAGGACCTCTATACCAGGCGGTGTCAGAGGAAGGCCCTCAAAATTGTCAAAGACTCCAGCCACCCTAGTCATAGACTGTTCTCTCTGCTACCGCACGGCAAGCGGTACCGGAGTGCCAAGTCTAGGTCCAAAGACTTCTCAACAGCTTCTACCCCCAAGCCATAAGACTCCTGAACAGCTAATCATGGCTACCCGACTATTTGCACTGCCCCCCACCCCATCCTTTTACGCTGCTGCTACTCTGTTAAGTATTTATGCATAGTCACTTTAACTCTACCCACATGTACATATTACCTCAACTACCTCAACTAGCCGGTGCCCCCACACATTGACTATGCAACGGTACCCCCTGTATATATAGCCTCCCTACTGTCACTTTATTTTACTGTATATATAGCCTCCCTACTGTCACTTTATTTTACTTCTGCTCTTTTTTTCTCAACACTTTTTTGTTGATGTTTTATTCTTACTTTTTTGTTTAAAATAAATGCACTGTTGGTTAAGGGCTGTAAGTAAGCATTTCACTGTAATGTCTGCAGCTGTTGTATTTGGCGCATGTGACCAATAAAATTTGATTTGATTTGATTTGATTTAACACACTACGCCGCCAGGGACTCAAATCCTGCAGTGTCAGACGTGTCCCCCTGCTTAAGCCAGTACATGTCCAGGCCCGTCTGAAGATTGCTAGAGTGCATTTGGATGATCCAGAAGAGGATTGGGAGAATGTCATATGGTCAGATGAAACTAAAATAGAACTTTTTGGTAAAAACTCAACTCATCGTGTTTGGAGGACAAAGAATGCTGAGTTGCATCCAAAGAACACCATACCTACTGTGAAGCATGGGGGTGGAAACATCATGCTTTGGGGCTGTTTTTTGCAAAGGGACCAGGACGACTGATCCGTGTAAAGAAAAGAATGAATGGGGCCATGTATCGTGAGATTTTGAGTGAAAACCTCCTTCCATCAGCAAGGGCATTGAAGATGAAACGTGGCTGGGTCTTTCAGCATGACAATGATCCCAAACACACCGCCCGGGCAACGAAGGAGTGGCTTCGTAAGAAGCATTTCAAGGTCCTGTAGTGGCCTAGCCAGTCTCCAGATCTCAACCCCATAGAAAATCTTTGGAGGGAGTTGAAAGTCCGTGTTGCCCAGCGACAGCCCCAAAACATCACTGCTCTTGATAGATCTGCAGGCCAAAATACAAGCAACAGTGTGTGAAAACCTTGTGAAGACTTACAGAAAACGTTTGACCTGTGTCATTGCCATCAAAGGGTATATAACAAAGTATTGAGAAACTTTTGTTATTGACCAAATACTTATATTCCACCATCATTTGCAAATAAATTCATTAAAAATCCTACAATGTGATTTTCTGGATTGTTTTCTTCTCATTTTGTCTGTCATAGTTGACGTGTACCTATGATGAAAATTACAAGCCTCTCTCATCTTTTTAAGTGGGAGAACTTGCACAATTGGTGGCTGACTAAATACTTTTTGCCCCCACTGTAAATCCGCTCATTTAGCAGATTTAATGAAAAGGTTTGTCTTCACAGTTGAATAAATTCCTCCTTTTTAATCACGTTGTTTTCCCACTCCGATGTCCGTCTCCAGTCCTTTTCTGCCGTCCATGACGATGTTAACTCCAGTGGTGGAAAAAGTACCCAATTGTCATACTTGAGTAAAAGTAAAGATACCTTAATAGAAAATGACTCAACTAAAAGTGAAAGTCACCCAGTAAAATACTACTTGAGTAAAAGTCCAAAAGTATTTGGTTTTAAATATACTTAAGTATCAAAAGTAAATGTAATTGCTAAAATATACTAAAGTATCAAAAGTAAAAGTACAAGTATAAATCATTTCAAATACCTTACATAAAGCAAACCAGACGATTTTCTTGTTTTTTAAATTTAAGTTCAGCCAGAGGCACACTCCAACACTCAGACAATTTACAAACAAAGCATTTGTGTTTAGTGAGTCTGCCAGATCAGAGGCAGTAGGGATGTTCTCTTGATAAGTGTGTGAATTGGACCATTTTCTGTCCTGCTAAGCATTCAAAATGTAACGAGTACTTTTGGGTGTCAGGGAAAATGTATGGAGTAAAAAGTACATTATTTTCTTTAGGAATGTAGTGAAGTAAAAGTAAAAGTAGTCAAAAATATGAATATTAAAGTTAAGCACAGACACCCCCAAAAAACTACTTAAGTAGTACTTTAAAGTATTTTTACTTAAGTACTTTACACCACTGGTTAACGCTCTTTCTTAGCTAACTAGACTATACACTTGCCTCTGCTAGCAATACACTGTGCTAACATTAGCCTAGACTGTACCACAGCAAATAACAGTTTTAAACAGTTGTAAAAACCCACTTCTTCCAGACAGAATAGTTCCTGTAGATTCAGACTTACTCATCACCAATCTTTTGTTATGTCTCGTGGGTTTCATAACCACGTCTGTATAACAATTCAATAATGATGAGACGGGAGACAGGAATCAGATCAACCATTTATCTGGAACGTGATCATCTCAACACATACAAACCCCCATGACGTTCTGCAGCACAATCCCAATATACAACAAATACATAGATAAGTAAATGGACACCAAACAAAACTCATAGAGGAATTTAAATGTTCAGCTGTAGAAAGTAGGGCCATGGGATAGGGTCAGAAAGGTCAGTATGTTTGATAACTGGTTACAGAGGTAACATAACAAGCATAAGGTCCATTATAACACAGTGAAGTAGAGGTGGGAGCTAAAAGCAGACATGGACAGTGAGACGGTGTGAGAAGGTCAGGGGTGAAACACTAGATCAGGACAGGTAGAAATGGCAGGGCTGGAAATAGACACAGAGACACATTCTGATCATGGCTCAGACCTGACCTGAGACACCCAAACAGAAGATGCCATAGTAAGGTCAAGTCCAGTAGGCTATATGGGATTTCCTTTCATCAAAATCCAACACATGGAAATGTGTCCAGTGTTTGTGTGTCTGTGTGTCCAGTGTGTGTGTGTCCAGTGTGTGTGTGTCCTGTGTGTGTGTGTCCAGTGTGTGTGTGTGTCCTGTGTGTGTTTGTCCAGTGTGTGTGTGTGAATGTGTGTCCAGTGTATGTGTCCTGTGTGAATGTGTGTTCAATGTGTGTGTGTCCAGTACATTCAGTGTGTGAGTGTGTGTGCGTGTGTATGTTTCCAGTGTGTGTGTGTGTGTGTCCAGTGTGTGTCTGTCCAGTGTGTGTGTGTGTGTCCTGTGTGTGTGTGTGTCCAGTGTGTGTGTGTGTGTGTGTGTGAGTGTGTGCTGTGTGTGTTTGTCCAGTGTGTGTGTGTGTGTGTGTCCAGTGTGTGTGTGTGTCCAGTGTGTGTGTGTGTGTCATGTGTGTGTGTGTGTGTGTGTGTGCCCAGTTTGTGTGTTCAGTGTGTGTGTCCAGTGTGTGTATGTGTGTGTGTGTCCAGTGTGTGTGTGTGTGTGTGTCCAGTGTGTGTGTGTATCCAGTGTGTGTGTGTGTCCAGTGTGTGTGTCCTTTTTGTGTGTGTGTCCAGTGTGTGTGTGTGTGTCCTGTGTGTGTGTGTGTGTGTTTGTGTCCAGAGTGTGTGTCCAGTGTGTGTGTGCGTGAATCGAGTGTGTGTGTGCGTGTGTCCAGTGTGTGTGTATGTTCAGTGTGTGTGTGTCCAATATGTATGTATGTGTGTGTCCAGTGTGTGTGTGTGTGTGTGAATCCAGTGTGTGTATGTGTGTGTGTGTCCAGTGTGTGTGTGTGTGTGTGTCCAGTGTGTGTGTATCCAGTGTGTGTGTGTGTCCAGTGTGTGTGTCCTTTGTGTGTGTGTATCCAGTGTGTGTGTGTGTCCTGTGTGTGTGTGTGTGTGTGTGTGTGTGTGTGTGTGTGTGTTTATGTCCAGAGTGTGTGTCCGTTGTGTGTGTGTGTGTGTGTCCAGTGTGTGTGTGTGTGTGTGTATCCAGTGTGTGTGTGAGTGTCCTGTGTGTGTGTGTGTGAGTGTGTGTGTGTGTGTGTCCAGTGTGTGTGTGTTTGTGTCCAGTGTGTGTGTGTGTGTGTGTGTGTCCAGTGTGTGTGTGTCTAGTGTGTGTGTGTCTAGTGTGTGTGTGTGTGTGTGTGTATCCAGTGTGTGTGTGTCCAGTGTGTGTTTGTGTCCAGTGTGTGTGTGTGCAGTGTGTGTGTGTGTGTGTGTCCTGTGTGTTTGTCCAGTGTGTGTGTGTGTCCAGTGTGTGTGTGTGTCCATTGGGTGTGTGTGTGTCCAGTGTGTGTGTGTGTGTGTGTCCTTTGTGTGTGTGTGTCCAGTGTGTGTGTGTGTTTGTGTGAGTGTGTCCTGTGTGTGTTTGTCCAGTGTGTGTGTGTGTGTGTGTGTCCAGTGTGTGTGTGTGTCCAGTGTGTGTGTGTGTCATGTGTGTGTGTGTGTGTGTGTGCCCAGTTTGTGTGTTCAGTGTGTGTGTCCAGTGTGTGTATGTGTGTGTGTGTCCAGTGTGTGTGTGTGTGTGTGTGTCCAGTGTGTGTGTGTATCCAGTGTGTGTGTGTGTCCAGTGTGTGTTTGTGTCCAGTGTGTGTGTGTGTCCATTGGGTGTGTGTGTGTCCAGTGTGTGTGTGTGTGTGTGTGTCCTTTGTGTGTGTGTGTCCAGTGTGTGTGTGTGTATGTGTGAGTGTGTCCTGTGTGTGTTTGTCCAGTGTGTGTGTGTGTGTGTGTCCAGTGTGTGTGTGTGTGTCCAGTGTGTGTGTGTGTCATGTGTGTGTGTGTGTGTGTGTGCCCAGTTTGTGTGTTCAGTGTGTGTGTCCAGTGTGTGTATGTGTGTGTGTGTCCAGTGTGTGTGTGTGTGTGTGTGTCCAGTGTGTGTGTGTATCCAGTGTGTGTGTGTGTCCAGTGTGTGTTTGTGTCCAGTATGTGTGTGTGTGCAGTGTGTGTGTGTGTGTCCTGTGTGTTTGTCCAGTGTGTGTGTGTCCAGTGTTTGTGTGTGTCCATTGGGTGGGTGTGTGTCCAGTGTGTGTGTGTGTGTGTGTGTGTGTCATGTGTGTCTGTGTGTCCAGTGTGTGTCCTTTGTGTGTGTGTGTCCAGTGTGTGTGTGTGTCCAGTGTGTGTGTGTGTGTGTGTGTGTGTGTGTGTGTGCCCAGTGTGTGTCTGTGTCCAGTGTGTGTGTGTGTGTGTGTCTAGTGTGTGTGTGTGTGTGTGTGTGTGTGTGTGTGTGTGTATCCAGTGTGTATGTGTCCAGTGTGTGTTTGTGTCCAGTGTGTGTGTGTGCAGTTTGTGTGTGTGTGTCCTGTGTGTTTGTCCAGTGTGTGTGTGTGTGTGTCCAGTATGTGTGTGTGTCCAGTGTGTGTGTGTGTGTGTGTGTGTGTCATGTGTGTCTGTGTGTCCAGTGTGTGTCCTTTGTGTGTGTGTGTCCAGTGTGTGTGTGTGTCCAGTGTGTGTGTGTGTGTGTGTGTTTGCCCAGTGTGTGTCTGTGTCCAGTGTGTGTGTGTGTGTGTCTAGTGTGTGTGTGTGTGATTGTGTGTTCAGTGTGTGTGTGTTAAGTGTGTGTGTGTGTGTCCAGTGTGTGTGTATCAAGTGTGTTTGTGTGTCCAGTGTGTGTCAGTGTGTGTGTGTGTTCAGTATGTGTGTGTGTGTGTCCAGTGTGTGTGTGTGTTTGTGTCCAGTGTTTGTGTGTGTCCAGAGTGTGTGTGTGTCCAGTGTGTGTGTGCGTGAATCGAGTGTGTGTGTGCGTGTGTTCAGTGTGTGTGTCTGTGTGTGTGTTATGTTTGACACAGGGACACTCTCTAAATCCAAATGTCAAAGGGGACATTCCGAACACTTAAACAAACCCTTTGACATAGGGACACTGAGTCCAAAACCCTAAACCCTGGATAGAGGGGCTCAGTGAATGTGGAGTGGAATGTGTTCAGGTGGGTCAGTGTGTCAAAGGAGAATCTGTAGAAGGACAGAGTGCCGGCTGGCCAGTCCAGATACACTCCTACTCTGTGGGGTCTGAAGGGGCGGACGTCTATGGTAGTGGACTTATTATTGTGCCAGGCAGAGTAACTATTGTCAGAGCAGGTCAGACTCCAGGACTTGTCATTACATCCAAGCCCACAGTCATCACCATCTCCTCTCCTGCTGATTCCTTTCTATGTCACTCCTATACCAGCCCCTCTCCCACTCCATCCTACCTCCCAGTAACAGCGTCCAGTCAGACCCTCTCTACACAGCACCTGTTCACAGAACTCAAATCTCTCTGGGTGATCAGGATACGGCTGCTCCTCTCTCCTACATGTCACCTTTCTGTTCTCCTCAGACAGAGAGAGGCGTCTGTTTACTGTGTTTAGGTCCAGTGTGAGATCACAGACATCTGATGGATGAAACCAGACACAATATTAGAAATCATCATCATTCACATTAGAATGTTAACTCACTTTTCACTAATTCATTTAATGTAGATGTTTCTAGGTATCAAAAGGAGAAGTTAAGGGAACTTGAGACTTGTTGAATGATCATATGTTATACTGTATGGTAATATAAAACACACTTATTCCCATTAATTACACACACACACACACACACACACACACACACACACACACACACACACACACACACACTCACACACACACACACATACACATATCCAGAACAAACACACACACTGGACACACACACATCTTCATGCACGCATATTTAATATGTAACAGGAATACACCAGTCATATTCTTCACAGCAGTCAACACTCACATTTTCTAAGTCCAGGTTTCATTGTGATCTCTCCACCATGTTCCACACTGTAGCGGTAAGCAGAACAACAGACAGTCATTGAGGGATACATCTGAACTCACACACACACACACACACACACACACACACACACACACACACACACACACACACACACACACTCAAACACACACACACACACACACACACACACACACACACACACACACACACACACACACACACACACACACACACACACACACACACACACACACACACACACACACACACACAGTCTTTATATAACTTAGTCCAAGTGGTGGTCAGAATGTTTGTCTTAACTAGCCTGATAACTCCAACATGTCTGATATGAACATTGACATAAACCCTCTACATACTTGGAGTTTCTCCAGTCTGCAGGTGTGGATCCTCCAGTCCAGCAGAGAGCAGTCTGACTCTGAGTCTCCTGGGTGATTGTAGCTCAGATCCAGCTCTCTCAGGTGTGAGGGGGTTTGACTTCAGAGCTGAGACCAGAGAAGCACAGCCTTCCTCTGTGACTAGACAGCCTGACAGCCTGCAAAGAGTCAAATCATATTAAAACCACACTGCTATTCTTTGGCGGTCAAAATAGTGGCAGTATATATTTTCTACATATTAAGATACATCAGTGTCCTGAAACCTGACACATCTATTCATAAATTAATGTTTCATTATTAGAAAAAATCATAATATCGTGTGTAGAGAGAAAAATGTATAGTACGAATATTTGAGTAGACTGACCAGACCAGTTTAAAAAGCAGTATCAGTCAAAAGACAGACAGTGAGGAATCAGATTTAGATTGTATTGAGTATACAGTCCACACCATATCTATTTTGACAGTGAAGCTAACATTTTAAATGTGGCTCTATACTCCAACATTTTGGATTTGAGATCAAATGTTTCATATGAGGTGACAGTATATAATGTCACCTTTTATTTGAGGGTATTTTAATACATATCTGTTTCACCGTTTAGAAATGAAAGCACTTTATGTATCTAGTCCCCCTAATTGAAGAAGTCATAAGTATTCTGACCATTTCACTTATAGTGTATTAAAGTAGTCAAAAGTTTAGTATTTGGTTGTAAACTCGTTGGTTGCATTTGCAGTTTGTTTTGGTTGTGTTTTGGGTTATGTTTTGCCCGATAGTAACTGAATGGTGGATGATGACTGGAGTAATTTTCTGTCTAAGTGAGTAGATAACATGTTTCTAAACACTACTGAATTAATCCTGATGATGCCATGATTAAGAAAAATAATGAATGAATCATGAATAATAATGAGTGAGAAAGTTACAGAGGCTACAACAAAACATGCTAACCTCCCACCATTAACATCAACTCAACGGTGACATTCTGTACTGTTGCCTAATATGAAACATTCTATTTCAAATCCAAAATGCTGGAGCATAGCACCAAATGTAAAACTGTAAGCTTCACTGTCCAAACACATATGGTGTGGACTATGTGTGCCTGGTAAACACATGTGGATCTGGTGAACAGTTATCACTTGTTGACCAACTACAGGAATACTGACCTCAGAGTCTCCAGTTTACAGTGGGGATTCCCCAGTCCAGCAGAGAGCAGCTTCACTCCTGAATCCTTCAGGTCATTGATACTCAGATCCAGCTCTCAGGTGTGAGGGGTTTGACTTCAGAGCTGAGACCAGAGAAGCACAGCCTTCCTCTGTGACTCCACAGCCTGACAGCCTGACAGAGAGAGATCATCATGATTTCACAAACACACTGTTAATTTAACAGCAGTAGTGTAGAAGGACAATGGCAGATGCATTTGGTTTATTCTCTTAAACAACATATAGATTCATCTTCTGTCGCCTAGAATTGTATGGTCATACTGTTATACTAATGTGAACATCATTGCATTGATTCAATATGTTTTTCAATATATATATTATATTCATATTATAATACATATCTTTCTCTAAACTTAACATTTCTTCCTGATGATTAGTACTTAAATGTCATTTTATGTACTCACAGAGCAGCTCTGGAGGCTTTGACCACTGGCAGCAGCCTCAGAAGACCTTCCTCTGATCTGGAGTATTGCTTCAGGTCAAACACATCCAGCTCCTTTTCTGAAGTCAACGCAACACAAAGACCAGAGCTGACCACTGTGCAGGTGACAGTTTGGCTTCTGAGAGACTTTCTGAGCTCAGGTAGCTTTGGATCTCCTCCACTAGAGAATGGTCATTCAGTTCATTCAGACAGTGGAACAGATTGATGCACCTCTCTGGAGAGAGGGGGATTCTCCCTGATCTTCTCCTTGATGTACTTGACTGTTTCTTCATGGCTCTGTGAGCTGCTTCTTGTTGTTGTCAGTAGACCTCGTAAGTGCTTCTGATTGGACTCCAGTGAGAGGGCCAGAAGGAAGCGGAGGAACAGGTCCAGGTTTCCTGTCTCACTTTGTAAGGCTTTATCCACAGCACTCTTGTAGAAAGTAACTTCAGGCTTGTCTCTGAACAGTGCAAAAAAAAGTTCCTGGTTGATTGAGGTTTGCCCATTAGATTCTCATTGTTGTTGATGAATGAGAGGAACACATATACAGCAGCCAGAAACTCCTGAATGCTCAGATGCACGAAGCAGTACACCTTGTCCTGGTACAGCACACATTCCTCTTTAAAGATCTGCGTGCACAATCCTGAGTACACTGACGCTTCATTGACATCAATGCCAGCCTCTTTCAGGTCTTCTTCATAGAAAATCAGATTGCCCTTCACAAGCTGTTGAAAAGCCAGTTTTCCCAGTGACAGAATGCTCTCTTTATTCCAGTGTGGACCTGTCTCTTCTTTCCCAAGATACTTTTCATTCTTCTGTTTGGTATGAAACTCCACAAGGTGTGTGAACATCTCAGTCAGAGTCTTGGGCACTCTTCTCTCTTATTTTCAGCATGTGTTCAAGGACTGTTGCAGAAATCCAACAGAAGACTGGAATGTGGCACATGATGTGGAGGCTCTTGATGTCTTTATGTGTGAGATGATTCTGCTGGCCAGGTCCTCATCACTGAATCTCTTCCTGAAGTACTCCCACTCCTTCTGTGGGTCATTGAACCCTCGTACTCTGTCACCTGGTCAACACACCCTGAAGGGATCTTATTGGCTGCTGCAGGTCGTGTAGTTATCCAGAGGGAGAGCAGAGGAAGCAGATTTCCCTTGATGAGATTTGTCAGCAGAACATCCACTGAGGTTGACTCTGTGACGTCACAACAGATCTTGTTCTTCTGGAAGTCTAGGGGCAGTCGGCACTCATCCAGACCATCAAAGATGAACAGAACTTTGTACTTGTCGTAGTTGGAGATTTTTGATTCTGTGGTTTCCTTTGAAAAGTGATTGAGAAGTTCAATCAAAGTGTGTTTTTCCCTGTTCATCAAATTCAGCTCCCGAAAAGGGAATGAAAATACAAATTGGACATCCTGATTTGCTTTTCCTTCAGCCCAGTCCAGAATGAACTTCTGCACAGAGACTGTTTTTCCAATGCCAGCGACTCCCTTTGTCAGCCACAGTTCTGATAAGTTTGTCTTGTCCAGTTAAGGGTTTGAAGATGTCGTTACATTTGACTGCAGTCTCTGGTCTTGCTTGTTTCCTGGTTGTTGTCTCAATCTGTCTCAGCTCATGTTCATTATTGACCTCTCCTGTTCCACCCTCTGTGATGTAGAGCTCTGTGTAGATCTTATTGAGAAGTGTTGGGTTTCCTTGTTTAGCGATCCCTCAAATACACATTGAAACTTCTTCTTTAGATTAGATTTGAGTTCACGTTGGCAAATCACAGCAAGGTCATCAGAATCTAGAAATAACACAGAGGATATTAATATTACGTCTGTTTTAATGCCTACAGTACTGTAGGACTGATATAAAGTTTTAAAGGACTGTGTAAATGTATTCATAATGCATTACAGACTGGTGTGACTGATTATATTATGATGGTATTATTAATGTTGTCTCTCTCTCTCTCTCTCTCTCTCTCTCTCTCTCTCTCTCTCTCTCTCTCTCTCTGGCCTCTCTATCACAACACATCCCTGCTGCTACTTGATGAGGTCACTAGGTGTTGTGTTAAGGCTGCTACAATATCATTTAGTTACACAGCTACTTTAGCTGTACTTTAGCCACAGCTTTTAAATGTTATAAAACAGCATTCAACATGAGGCAGGCAGCTCTTACTTTTCTCCAGTGTGTCAGCAAGCTCCTTCTGGTTCATTTTCCTCAGGACGTGCAGTGTGATCTTCAGAGCCCCCTCTCTGGCACTGCTCTCCTGCTTCTCATCTTCAGCATCCACCACTTCCTTATCCTGCTTCTGACTCTCAAAGCCTTCTGGGAGTTCTGGACTAAGAATCCTCTTGAACATCTTCAGCTCGTTCTTCACAAATGTCATAATATTCTCTTCAAGCAACTGAAATAAATCAAGTAAATAAGTTAAGCAAGAGACTAAATGCTTTCTCATTAACACATTAATGAATGATTGACAGATCAACTTTACTTGAGGTAAACAAAAACAAATGTACATAACAGGACCACATACACTGAATATGGAGGCCAGGTCTGTTTGATGACTCTGGGAAGACTGACCACTGAGAATCTCTGACTCTGATCTCTCCTGTTGATTTCTGTGGACAAAACATCAGATTACATCTCCTCATCCAGGGAGTGCACACATTCACACACACACACACACACACACACACACACACACACACACACACACACACACACACACACACACACACACACACACACACACAGGTAATGTTGTGTTTAATATTGTTTTGAGTTGTGAATCGTTATAAGCTTTTTTGCCCTCCCACTTCAAATTAAACACAGAAGATCTCCGCTAAACATAGAATCACATGGTTCATCCGTCTCTCTGTGACCGCCGACAAATTCAGAACAAAGTTGACTATAAATACAAAGTTGCCAATGTATTTGCAATTGATATAAACAAGGGATGTATACAATTATGCTTCAAATGAAAACCGAGATAACGGGATTAAACTATAAAACAATAGGCTATATGTTCAATCAATTGAGTTCTATTAATGTTAAGGGAAGATTTGAATGGAGAAAGCTGATCTGAGAGCAGCGCTCCCCTTCTTTCGATCCTATCAGTATCGATACATGCTCCACCGGACGTGATACCTTGTCATGCTGCTGATCCAGTTTCTGCTGGTCTGCCTGCGGATATGGAACTCTGACCTGTTCACTGGACGTGCTACATTGTCCCAAACCTTCTGTTCTCTCTCTCTCTCTCTCTCTCTCTCTCTCTCTCTCTCTCTCTCTCTCTCTATGAAAAGGCAACTGACATTTACTTCTGAGGTGCTGACGTGTTGCAACTTCTATAACCACAGTGATTATTATTTGACCCTGCTGGTCATCTATGAACATTTGAACATCTTGAAGAACGATCTGGCCTTAATGGCCATGTACTGTTATAATCTCCACCCGGCACAGCCAGAAGAGGACTGGCAACCCCTCAGAGCCTGGTTCCTCTCTAGGTTTCTTCCTAGGTTCCTGCCTTTCCAGGGAGTTTTCCTAGCCACAGTGCTTCAACATTCGAACATGCGCTGTTCGGCACGAGACGACCGTTAATTTCTGCCAATGACCTTCAAATCAAATCAAATTGTATTTCTCACATGCGCTGAATACAACAGGTGGACACTTTACCGTGAAATGCTGACTAACGAGCCCTTTCCCAACAATGCAGTTAAAAAGTAAGAAAAATTAGCTAAATAAATAAAGGAAACAGTAACACAATGAAATAACAATAATGAGGCTATAAGGAGTACCAGTACTGAGTCAATGTGCAGGGGTACCAGGTAGTTGAGGTAATAACTAGACTATATACAAGGAGTACCAGTACTGAGTCAATGTGCAGGGTACCAGGTAGTTGAGGTAATAACTAGACTATATACAAGGAGTACCAGTACTGAGTCAATGTGCAGGGGTACCAGGTAGTTGAGGTAATAACTAGACTTTATACAAGGAGTACCAGTACTGAGTCAATGTGCAGGGGTACCAGGTAGTTGAGGTAATAACTAGACTTTATACAAGGAGTACCAGTACTGAGTCAATGTGCAGGGGTACCAGGTAGTTGAGGTAATAACTAGACTATATACAAGGAGTACCAGTACTGAGTCAATGTGCAGGGGTACCAGGTAGTTGAGGTAATAACTAGACTTTATACAAGGAGTACCAGTACTGAGTCAATGTGCAGGGTACCAGGTAGTTGAGGTAATAACTAGACTATATACAAGGAGTACCAGTACTGAGTCAATGTGCAGGGGTACCAGGTAGTTGAGGTAATAACTAGACTATATACAAGAAGTACCAGTACTGAGTCAATGTCCAGGGGGTACCAGGTAGTTGAGGTAATAACTAGACTATATACAAGGAGTACCAGTACTGAGTCAATGCAGGGTACCAGGTAGTTGAGGAAATAACTAGACTATATACAAGGAGAACCAGTACTGAGTCAATGTACAGGGGTACCAGGTAGTTGAGGTAGTAACTAGACTATATACAAGGAGTACCAGTACGAGTCAATGTGCAGGGGTACCAGGTAGTTGAGGTAATAACTAGACTATATACAAGGAGAACCAGTACTGAGTCAATGTGCAGGGTACCAGGTAGATGAGGTAATATGTACATGTAGGTAGGGGTAAAAGTGACACGTCAATCAGGATAGAGATTACATCTCCTCATCCAGGGAGTGCACACAAACACACACACACACACACACACACACACACACACACTCACACACACTCACACACACACATACACACAGGGAATGTTGTGTTAGTTTAATTTTGTTTCAGGACAATAAAAATGAAAAAAGGATTAGCCTATGGATTATGAAAACAACAAAAATAAATGGTAAAATGGGAGAGGAGAAATTATTAAAGACAGTGTTGTTTAACTCACTGACCATGACCCATGAGTTCTTCTTACCTTTGTTCAGTAGAAAAGTCTCCCTCTCTAAAGTTTCGAGGTTGTTCCATAGACCAGTCACTCTTCATGGACACACAGCTGGGTACAGGGGAGGCTGGTCTCTCCTGCTTGATTGGGCTTCAACACATCAGAGACAAACATTACATCTCTCATCTACTCTGAGCTCAGATGGGGAAACAAGAGTTTCATTCCAAAACGCTAAATATCCATTTTCAGAAATGTTGGTAAATTAGCTTTTATTGTTTAAAGAAATGATTAAACCACTACAAGGCTTTATAAAGGTGTCTAAAGTGGGTAATTTCCACTTTAAAATGTCAGACTTGATTTTCCCTGAGGAAAAATGTATGAACCCCTACAGAAAATATCCCTTAATTATAATCCACCTAAAAATACACATTTGCTATTGCTGCAGGATTATGTTCCTGCTGTGAGAAACAGGGTCAAATTAAGATATGGCATCTGTAAATGCATTCATCTTAAGGTAGCTAGGTGAGACAACCACGTATCACAGTCAAATATACAGGATACGAACATTACATTCCAGCTAAACAATGGTTTTAAACCACATCTAAAATCTACAATAGTTATATTGAAGGTACCCATTAGTAATCATTTCTGATGAAAAAACACAAATGTGATTTTATTTTCTCCTATATAGCATTTTGTAATATAAATTCTTAAACAATATTGTCAGCTCACCTCTTAGCTTTGGTGTCATGTTCCCCAGAGAGACTCATTTTAGAGGCAGGGCCCCCCTCCTCTCTCTCCCCAGAGAGACTCATTTCAGAGGCAGGGACCACCTCCTCTCTCTCCCCAGAGAGACTCATTTTAGACCACTGACCCCTAAACAGAGATGCAGCATGTTAGTTGTGGTGAACACAGTGACAACTAATTATTGAATGTCAATTGTTCTCTTTTATTCATTATCTCTCAGAAATAAAACATTAACTAACAGACACATCCAAACAGTCAGGTTATTTAATGCAATTACTTTTTCTAGCCCAATGACTACTCCACCAGGCCTGAAAACTAGGCCAAAACATAGACCCTGATAGGCCTACATCTTATTTCAGATAGCCTCCAGTAGCCTGGGCAAGATGTAGGCAAGATGTAAGCTGAATGATTTAGCAGCTTGCTTAGTTCAAATTGACAGATTCATTTATTTAACATGAACAGCAAGACGATGTTGAGGTAGGAAGTGCTTCTGTTGCCCAGTAGCCTGCTGGAATAGGCTACTGAGAATGGGGTCGTAATTTCAATCAATGAATCAAATATTAATAAATTGGATATTAACTAAATAGGCATATTGTGACGGCCCTGAATATTTCTGAACCGTCTCAGTGCTTCTCCTTCTAATAGGGCGCTTCCCCTTTAATTCCCCATTAAATAGCCAGCATCAGCTGCGCAAAAGGGGAAGTTGTGATTGAGACATGAATGAGGATGTGTACTACCTTCAGTTCATGAAGCTTCGCCATTACGTTTGTTTTGTTGCCTTACAGTGTGTTTTGTAGCCTTAAAGCGAGTTTACCCAGGATTGGATCGACTCTGTGCGTCTGTGGACTACAACTCTCCGTTGGTTTTCGTGGCCTTTTCTCCGCTGGGGAGCTGTTGGCGGATTGTCTGACTGACCGACTGACTACAACTTTTGTACACGGTATTTCATTTGTTTGGGGTGATGTATACTGTGATTTATGTAGTTGTGAGGACGTATTATTCTTTGGGTAGTCTTTGATACGCTTTATAGTTGTGTTACAAAATAAGTGTTATTTTGAGTGTATGAATATACTGGGTTTATGCTACGGACAAACGTTGCGGGACTAAGGTCACTTGAGTCACTGAACTTATTTACCGGGCTGGACTCTTTTTTATGCCCGAGGTACAGGACATTTCTAAATGAACATAAGGGCATTGATTTGTTATATTGTTGTGTGTGGGTGTGTGTGATCATTTATGTTGTTAATACAACCACGCAAAAGAATACACTTGTTTGAAGTTCTTTCCAAGGTTTTAAGGGGTTTATGAAAAGTATATTTCCATCTTGACTTTTACATAAGTCCTTTGTATTGGTGTGACTTGACGGACCAGATGGGACTCATTCCCTCCCAAACTAAAAAGGAGAAACCCATGCTTTCTCTGGTAGGCACAACCTACCTGGCACCCCTATAAATAACCTCAAGTCAAAACCGTTACATAAAAATGGCACCCCCAGATGGGACCTCAACATTGAGAACTAACCAAAGCAAATCTTTGAGTGGAATTAAAATAATGGATTCACTACAAGAAAATGTGCTCATCCATATCCTACCAGTCAATGGGAATACACAGGGCCATTCTGACTACCGAGCCAACAATACAAATCATAATGTGACTGGAAATAATGGAGTTGATTTGGGCCAGAGCCCTGGGAATCTAAATGCTCGGTCTGGACCACAGGCCACAGGTCTAACTAGTAACTCACTTATTGACATGGATCTGTGTGAAAGTACTGAGCTAGCCCTCCCTCTGACGCCCAACCTTCCTCCATTGTCTGGTTTATCTCCAGAGGTTGTAGTCTTACAACTTCAAGGTGACATCCTTGATATTCGTAAGACTCAACAACATCTCCAAACTCTAATCCATCATAAATTCAAATGTCTGAGTGTAGAGCAACAACAGAGTGCCATGGAATTCAGAAACTCACTGAGTACTCTAACTCACACTCTGACAGAGCTCAGTGAGAGTGGAAGACAGAAATTACTGGTGCCATGGACAGGCAGTTTGACTACCAACAAAGCCAACTCACTGCCACTCTCCAGTGGCGCCTGCAACATCATCACACTGAGGTCCTCAAGGACGTCAATTCTGTATTTTCTCCCCTGGTTAACACTGTAGACCACTTGCAGACAGCGCCTCTAATTGTGTTAGAAATGTTGGATGATGTGTCTGTTGACATGGCCTCCATTAGGCACAACTCCTTGCACAGAGCTTCTCTTGTGTCCACTTCTGTTCAGACCACTGAGGGCCAAGCGGGCACCTCAGAACAGCCAAGACAAGGCCATGCTGCAGCCACCCCTTGCAGGATGCAATCCACCATGCATCCTGGTGTTCATTTTCATGGTCCCATAACTCCCTCACCCTCTACTTCCTCAATCCCTCCTAGCTCTTTTGTTCATGGTGATTTGAGTAGACGTCATGTGGGAGCGATGCCCATTAAATTGCAATTTCCCACCTTTGGGAAAAAGGATGACAGTCCTGATCCGCTAATGTATCTGGAAAGATGTCATGACTTTCTTGCCCTCAATCCCCTGGCTGACGAAGAACTCCTTGCCACATTGAGGAATGTGTTGCATGGGACAGCTCGAGACTGGTGGGATGTGGCACGTCTCACCACTACCTCCTGGGCTGACTTTGAGGCCAAGTTTTCCTCTGCATTTCTGTCTGAGGACTACACAGATGAGCTGGCAGACAGAGTCAGGAATCGAAGTGCAAAGGGAGAATGAGAATATCCGTGACTTTGCACTACGGTTACCACTCCCTGTGCAGAAGGTGGAAACCTGGCATTGAGGAGGAAGAGGTCATTAAGTTGATCTTGAAGAACATCAACCCACTACTAGCCAGTCAACTCAGAGAAAGAGTCACCACTGTCGATGGACTGGTTCGCCTGGGACAGCAGTTCGAGAAGGACAGAGAATGCCAACAGCAATATGAACAGAGAAAGAAACAGACACCCAAACAGTTACCTAAGCCAGATCATCAACCACAGCCAGAGTCTCCAGCCAAGACCCCTCCCATGTTCTGTTGGAGATGTAGCCAAAAGGGACATTCTTCAGCTACATGTCCAAGACCGTATCAAGTAAACCCTTCCAGAAACCACAAATCACAACAGGCCAACACCCCTAACACACTTCGCAGGAACGACCATCCTACTCTGGGTGCTTTGACCAGAGCTGAAACCTCAAGAGTCACTGCCTACGCCCCCGCCGACATCCCCTTCCTTTCAGTTAATACCACACCAGCTGGTGTTACCCCTGTCCATAGGCCCATGGACAGGAAGAGCCATCCTGGACACCGGGTCATCCTACACACTGCTCAATGAGAAACTGTGGAAGGAGGTTCAAGGTCCAAAATACAACTTGAAGCCGTGGACAGAAGGTCCACTGTATCTGGCTGACGGTGAGGCTAAACGACCACTTGGATGGAGTGAGGTGGAGTTCCGCCTGTGTAACCGCTCCTATATGATTCTTCAGGTTATCCTACAAACCAAGAACCTTGCTTTTCCTGTCGTGTTGGGAATTGATTTCATGTACTTCAGTGGTGTCCAGATTGATATCGCACACAATTGCTACTGGTTTCCAAACAATCCGAGCAAGAAGCATTTCTTCCAATCAGAAGTTACAAAGTTAAGCATGATTGGGGTCCAAATGTGGCAGTCTTCTCTGCCGTTGCTACGGTACCACTAACCCCTGGGTAATCCTTCTGATGATCTCCTTTTACAGGCTGTAAGAAGAGCTCAGCTGGAACAGCCAGAGGAGTTAAGGCTGTTGGAACAGCTGCAGAATAATGCTGAGTGTGTGTACTTCAAAGCTAGGACGCACCGGACTCCTGAAGCACAAAATATTCCTTACACAGGAAATGCCGATCAAGCAAAAGCCATATCGTTTGTCCCCAGCGAAGCTAATCATCCAAAAGGGACTCATTAATGATATGTTGACACAAGATATAATAGAACGTTCCTCCTCTCCCTGGGCTGCTCCTGTTGTCCTCATTCCAAAAAAGACCGGTGGTCTTAGATTTTGTGTGGACTATAGGAAGACCAACAATGTTTCCCAGACTGATGCCTATCCTCTTCCCACCATCCACGAGATCCTGGAGTCATTGTCTGGCGCTGTTGTGTTCACTACCCTTGACCTCAATAGTGGCTATTGGCAGGTTGAGATGGACCAGGAAAGCAAGGACAAGACTGCTTTTGTCTGTGCTGAGGGCTTGTTTTCCTTTAAGGTGATGCCTTTTGGATTAAAGAATGCACCTGCCACTTTCCAAAGACTCATGGAGATTGCGTTAGGTGAGCTCAAAGGGAAGATATGTTTCGTCTACCTGGACGATATAATTATCTACTCCCAGAACAGAGACAACACTTTCAAGACCTTCAAGCAGTGTTGGACAAGCTAAGAGAAGCTGGTCTGACAGTGAACATGAAGAAGAGCAACTTCTGCCAAACCTCCCCTGAAGTTCCTTGGCCATATTGTGTCTTGTGATGGTATTCATGTGGATCCTGAAAAGACCAAGGCTGTACAAGATCCCTGTGCCAACCACACTCAAGGCCCTTCAACGGTTCCTTGGGATGGCTGGATGGTACCATCGGTTTGTGTGGAACTTCTCCCAGGTGGCAGAACCCCTCAACGGGTTGAAGCGAAAAGGAGCGAAATTCCGATGGACGGCAGAGTGCCAGAACTCCTTTGAAACCCTGAAACGACACCTCGTCACACCTCCCATTTTGGGTCATCCCAACTTTGATTTCCCTTTTGTTGTTTACACTGATGCAAGTGATGTTGGACTTGGTGCTGTCCTAGTCCAACAGACTGGACTTGGTACTGAAGAAGTGCTAGCGTTCGCCAGTCGGACATTGAATGGAGCAGAACGGAACTACTCCACAACCGAGCAAGAGTGCCTTGCAGTTGTCTGGGCTTTGGAAAAGTGGAGGTACTACCTGGAGGGAAGACACTTCACTGTGGTCACTGACCATTCCTCCCTTGTGTGGGTGTTCAAGACCAACAAACCAAGCACCAGGCTCATCAGATGGGCTCTACGGTTGCAAGAGTTCACCTTTGCAGTAGAATACAGGAAAGGAAAATACAACACTGTTCCAGATGCCTTATCCAGAGCTCCTGCTTGTGGTAATGGTGGCCCTCATCTTACATGTGCTACTGTCCTGTCTAGCAGTCGAGACTCACCCAAAACTGACTTTCCCATCTCTGATGAGGTCATTTGGAAAGCCCAACAGGATGATCCCGAAGTACAGGCTTTGTACCAGACTATCCTGGAAGATGGAGAAAAGATGGTCAACCCTACCACAAAGCTGACCATCATTGAAGACAAAGTCTACCGAGTTGTACAACTACCTCACAGAACACTCTACCAAATGTACATACCTGAAACTCTACGCCTTCAACTGCTTCAACATTTCCATGAAGACCCATTAGCTGGTCATTTGGGCAGGTTCAAAACCTACAAACGTTTGCAAGCATTACTGTACTGGCCACATCTGAGCATGGATGTGAAGTCACATATCCGAAACTGTCAGGTTTGTCAAATGTACAAACCAGAAGGTAGAAAACCTGCTGGGCAAGTTGCAGCAAACTGTGGTTACCCGACCTTGGGAAATGTTAGGAGTGGATTTGATGGGTCCATTTCCTAGAAGCTCCAATCAGAATGTGTACATGCTTGTTTTTGTTGATTACTATTCCAAGTGGGTTGAGCTCTGCCCTGCGTCAGGCCACAGCGAGGACCGTCTCTAACATCCTTACGAAAGAGATCCTGACTCGCTGGGGAGTGCCTGATTACATCCTGTCTGATCGAGGGTTCCCAATTTGTCTCCTGATCTCTTTGGGGAGACCCGCCAAAGATGGAACCTGAGACAGAAGTTGACCACAGCCTATCACCCACAGACCAACCTCACTGAGAGAGTAAATCGAACCTTGAAGACAATGGTTGCTTCCTATATAGGGACCCAGCATAAACACTGGGACAAGCACCTTCACGAAGTTTCGATTTGCCCTGAATTCTGCTGTGCAAGAGTCCACTGGAGTCACACCTGCAGAGCTGAACCTAAGTCGTCTCCTCCGAGGACCCTTGGATATGGTGCTACAGCCCCAGCAGCTTACTCCAGACGCTGTTTGCTATGACCAGGTAGTCCATCTCCACGACTTGAGAGCTCTTGTCTCAAGGAACATGATCCAGGCTCGACTCAAGCAGAAGAGAAATTATGATAAGAACAGACGAGACATGCAGTTCCAGCTTCGTGATCGGGTGTGGCTCGCTCATCCTTACTCGAAAGCTGAACAATTCTTCTCGGCCAAGCTCGCTCCTAAATGGCAAGGACCATATAGGATTGTGGAGCAGATGGGCCCTTTGAACTACCGAGTGGTGAAAGAGGACACAGGTGAAGATATGCGCGTTGTCCATGTCTCACGCCTTAAGGCCTGTTACCCCTCGGCTGAGGAATGAGGAGATTGAGCGCCGCAAGGTCCTGGAGATCTTTGAAGAGGAAAGTAAGGAGACTTTCTCGGATTCCCAGACCCAGAAGTCTCACGGCTTAATGCCTGTGACCCCTCAGCTGAGGAGCGTGAGCGCCAAAAGTAATGAATATTTTGTAGAGGAAAGTGATGAGGAGACCTTTCTCGGTTTCCCGACCAAGATCTGCCTTCCCGGCAATGGTCGGCTTTTTCCAGGGGAGGGGGTGTGACGGCCCTGAATATTTCTGAACCGTCTCAGTGCTTCCTTCTAATAGGGCGCTTCCCCTTTAATTCCCCATTAAATAGCCAGCATCAGCTGCGCAAAAAGGGGGAAGTTGTGATTGAGACATGAATGAGGATGTGTACTACCTTCAGTTCATGAAGCTTCGCCATTACGTTTGTTTTGTTGCCTTACAGTGTGTTTTGTAGCCTTAAAGCCGAGTTTACCCAGGATTGGATCGACTCTGTGCGTCTGTGGACTACAACTCTCCGTTGGTTTTCGTGGCCTTTTCTCCGCTGGGGAGCTGTTGGCGGATTGTCTGACTGACCGACTGACTACAACTTTTTGTACACGGTATTTCATTTGTTTGGGGTGATGTATACTGTGATTTATGCAAGTTGTGAGGACGTATTATTCTTTGGGTAGTCTTTGATACGCTTTATAGTTGTGTTACAAAATAAGTGTTATTTTGAGGTATGAATATACTGGGTTTATGCTACGGACAAACGTTACGGGACTAAGGTCACTTGAGTCACTGAACTTATTTACCGGGCTGGACTCTTTTTATGCCCGAGGTACAGGACATTTCTAAATGAACATAAGGGCATTGATTTGTTATATTGTTGTGTGTGGGTGTGTGTGATCATTTATGTTGTTAATACAACCACGCAAAAGAATACACTTGTTTGAAGTTCTTTCCAAGGTTTTAAGGGGTTTATGAAAAGTATATTTCCATCTTGACTTTTACATAAGTCCTTTGTATTGGTGTGACTTGACGGACCAGATGGGACTCATTCCCTCCCAAACTAAAAAGGAGAAACCCATGCTTTCTCTGGTAGGCACAACCTACCTGGCACCCCTATAAATAACCTCAAGTCAAAACCGTTACAATATGCTTGTCAACATCAGCCAGGTTATTTTTCTCTCTCTCTCTCTCTCTCTCTCTCTCTCTCTCTCTCTCTCTCTCTCTCTCTCTCTCTCTCTCTCTCTCTCTCTCTTTTTTTTTTTTTTTTCTCTCTCTCTCTCTCTCTCTCTCTCTCTCTCTCTCTCTCTCTCTCTCTCTCTCTCTCTCTCTCTCTCTCTCTCTGCCACACCTGCTGTCTCGACATCTGAATGCTCGACTATGAAAAGGCAACTGACATTTACTCCTGAGATGCTGACCTGTTGCAACCACTATAACCACTGTGATTATTATTTGACCCTGCTGGTCATCTATGAACATTTGAAAATCTTGAAGAATGATCTGGCCTTAATGGGTATGTACTGTTATAATCTCCCCCAGCACAGCCAGAAGATGACTGGCCACCCCTCAGAGCCTGGTTCCTCTCTAGGTTTCTTCCTAGGTTCCTGTCTTTCCAGGGAGTTTTTCCTAGCCACAGTGCTTCAACATCCGAGCATGCGCTGTTCGGCACGAGATGACCGTTAGAGCCAATGACATGTTTCTGCCAATGACCTTCAAATCAAATTCTATTTCTCACATGCGCTGAATATAACAGGTGGACACTTTACCGTGAAATGCTTACTAACAAGCCCTTTCCCAACAATGCAGTTAAAAAGTAAGAAAAATTAGCTAAATAAAAAAAGGAAACAGTAACACAATGAAATAACAATAATGAGGAGCTATAAGGAGTACCCAGTACTGAGTCAATGTCCAGGGGTACCAGGTAGTTGAGGTAATAACTAGACTATATACAAGGAGTACCAGTACTGAGTCAATGTGCAGGGGTACCAGGTAGTTGAGGTAATAACTAGACTATATACAAGGAGTACCAGTACTGAGTCAATGTGCAGGGTACCAGGTAGTTGAGGTAATAACTAGACTATATAGAAGGAGTACCAGTACTGAGTCAATGTGCAGGGTACCAGGTAGTTGAGGTAATAACTAGACTATATACAAGGAGTACCAGTACTGAGTCAATGTGCAGGGACCAGGTAGTTGAGGTAATAACTAGACTATATACAAGGAGTACCAGTACTGAGTCAATGTGCAGGGGTACCAGGTAGTTGAGGTAATATTTTACATGTAGGTAGGGGGTAAAAGTGACTAGGCAATCAGGATAGAGATTACATCTCCTCATCCAGGAGTGCACACACTCACTGACAGACACACACACACACACAGGGAGTGGGAATGTTGTGTTTGTTTAATACTGTTTCAGGACTATGAAAATGGAAAAAGGTTTAGCCTATGGATTATGAAAACAACAAAAGAAATGGGAAAAATGGGAGAGGAGAAATGACTAGAGACAGTGTTGTTTAACTCACTGACCATGACCCATGAGTTCTTCTTACCTTTGTTCACTAGAAAAAGTCTCCTCTAAACACTATAGGTTGAATCATAGACTGGTCACTCTTCATGGACACACAGCTGGGTACAGGGGGAGGCTGGTCTCTCCTGCTTGATTGGGCTTCAAACACAACAGAGACAAACATTACGTCTTTCATCTACTCTGAGCTCAGATGGGGAAACAAGAGTTTCATTCCAAAACGCTATATATCCATTTTCAGAAATGTTGTTCAATTAGCTTTTATTGTTTAAAGAAATGATTAAACCACTACAAGGCTTTATAAAGGCGTCTAAAGTGGGTAATTTCCACTTTTAAAATGTCAGACTTGATTTTCCCTGAGGAAAAATTTATGAACCCCTACAGAAAATATCCTTAATTATAATCCACCTAAAAATACACATTTGCTTATTGCTGCAGGATTATGTTCCTGCTGTGAGAAACTGGGTCAAATTAAGATATGGCATCTGTAAATGCATTCATCTTAAGGTAGTTAGGTGAGACAACTACGTATCACAGTCAAATATACAGGATAGGAACAATACATTCCAGCTAAACAATGGTTTTAAATCACATTTCAAATCTACAATAGTTATATTGAAGGTACCCATTAGTAATCATTTCTGATGAAAAAACACAAATGTGATTTTCTTTTCTCCTATATAGCATTTTGTAATATAAATTCTTAAACAATATTGTCAGCTCACCTCTTAGCTTTGGTGTCATGTTCCCCAGAGAGACTCATTTTAGAGGCAGGGCCCCCTCCTCTCTCTCCCCAGAGAGACTCCTTTTAGAGGCAGGGCCCCCCTCCTCTCTCTCCCCAGAGAGACTCATTTTAGAGGCAGGGCCCCCCTCCTCTCTCTTCCCATAGAGACTCATTTTAGAGGCAGGGACCCCCTCCTCTCTCTCCCCAGAGAGACTCATTTTAGACCACTGACCCCTAAACAGAGATGCAGCATGTTGGTTATGGTGAACACAGTGACAACTAATTATTGAACGTACATTATTCTCTTTTGCTCATGATCTCTTAGAAATAAAACATTTACTAACAGACACATCCAAACAGTCAGGTGATGTAATGCAATTACTTTTCTAGCCCAATGACTCCTCAAAACCCACCAACAAGGCCTGAAGACTAGGCCAAAACATAGCCCCTGATAGGCCTACATCTTATTTCAGACAGCCTCCAGTAGCCTGGGCAAGATGTAGGCAAGATGTAAGCTGAATGATTTAGCAGCTTGCTTAGTTCAAATTGACAGATTAATTAATTTAACATGAACAGCAAGACGATGTTGCGGTAGGAAGTGCTTCTGTTGCCCAGTAGCCTGCTGGAATAGGCTACTGAGGATGGGGTCGTAATTTCAATCAATGAATCAAATATTAATAAATTGGATATGAACTAAATAGGCATATGCTTGTCAACATCAGCCAGGTTATTTTTATAGCTGTAGCTCTCTTCTCTCTCTCTCTCTCTCTCTCTCTCTCTCTCTCTCTCTCTCTCTCTCTCTCTCTCTCTCTCTCTCTCTCTCTCTCTCTCTCTCTCTCTCTCTCTCTCTCTCTCTCTCTCTCTCTCTCTCTCTCTCTCTCTCTCTCTCTCTCTCTCTCTCTCTCTCTCTCTCTCTCTCTCTCTCTCTCTCTCTCTCTCTCTCTCTCTCTCTCTCTCTCTCTCTCTCTCTCTCTCTCTCTCTCTCTCTCTCTCTCTCTCTCTCTCTCTCTCTCTCTCTCTCTCTCTCTCTCTCTCTCTCTCTCTCTCTCTCTCTCTCTCGACATCTGAATGCTCGACTATGAAAAGGCAACTGACATTTACTCCTGAGATGCTGACCTGTTGCAACCACTATAACCACTGTGATATTATTTGACCCTGCTGGTCATCTATGAACATTTGAAAATCTTGAAGAACGATCTGGCCTTAATGGCCATATCCTCTTATAATCTCCACCTGGCACAGCCAGAAGAGGACTGGCCACCCCTCAGAGCCTGGTTCCTCTCTAGGTTTCTTCCTAGGTTCCTGCTTTTCTAGGGAGTTTTTCCTAGCCACAGTGCTTCAACATCCGAACATGCGCTGTTCGGCACGAGACGACCGTTAGAGCCAATGACCTTCAAATCAAATTGTATTTCTCACATGCGCTGAATACAACAGCTGTACACTTTACCGTGAAATGCTTACTAACGAGCCCTTTCCCAACAATGCAGTTAAAACGTAAGAAAAATTAGCTAAATAAAAAAAGGAAATAGTAACATAATGATATAACAATAATGAGGCTATAAGGAGTACCAGTACTGAGTCAATGTGCAGGGGTACCAGGTAGTTGAGGTAATAACTAGACTATATATAAGGAGTACCAGTACTGAGTCAATGTGCAGGGGTACCAGGTAGTTGAGGTAATAACTAGACTATATATAAGGAGTACCAGTACTGAGTCAATGTGCGGGGTACCAGGTAGTTGAGGTAATAACTAGACTATATACAAGGAGTACCAGTACTGAGTCAATGTGCAGGGGTACCAGGTAGTTGAGGTTATAACTAGACTATATATAAGGAGTACCAGTACTGAGTCAATGTGCAGGGGTACCAGGTAGTTGAGGTAATAACTAGACTATATACAAGGAGTACCAGTACTGAGTCAATGTGCAGGGGTACCAGGTAGTTGAGGTAATAACTAGACTATATACAAGGAGTACCAGTACTGAGTCAATGTGCAGGGTACCAGGTAGTTGAGGTAATATGTACATGTAGGTAGCGGTAAAAGTGACTAGGCAATCATCCAGGGAGTGCACACACACATACACACACACACACACACACACACACACACACACACACACACACACACACACACACACACACACACACACACACACACACACACACACACACACACACACACAGGGAGGGAATGTTGTGTTTGTTTAATATTGTTTCAGGACTATGAAAATGGAAAAAATTATTAGCCTATGGATTATGAAAACAACAAAAATAAATGGGAAAATGGGTGAGGAGAAATGACTAGAGACAGTGTTGTTTAACTCACTGACCATGACCCATGAGTTCTTCTTACCTTTGTTCAGTAGAAAAGTCTCCCTCTCTAAAGTCTATAGGACGACTCATAGACTGGACACTCTTCATGGACACACAGCTGGGTACAGGGGAGGCTGGTCTCTCCTGCTTGATTGGGCTTCAACACAACAGAGACAAACATTACGTCTCTCATCTACTCTGAGCTCAGATGGGGAAACATAAGAAGAGTTTCATTCCAAAACACTATATATCCATTTTCAGAAATGTTCGTAAATTAGCTTCTATTGTTTAAAGAAATTATCTAATAAATGGTTGTGTTTTTTCACTAGCTAATCATGGCAGGGTGTTGTTCAATGACAGGCATGTATTTGTTTAAAATCGATCACTTATTGGCTTCATTTCAGAGAGACAAAAGTTTTTTTTGCAAAATGCTATATATCTAATTAACTCTCAGAGAAATAAGTAGTACTGCTAGGTTTTACACAGTTACATTTAACAAATAACTACATTTTTAATAAAGAACTGTACAAATGATACACTTGTGACATCAATATTTAAATATTGTAAAATAATAATTCAATACAGTAATATGAGATCTGTATGTGAAACATTAACATTTGACATTTTAGTCATTTAGCAGATGTTTTTTTATCCAGGGTCCGGTTTTCCAAAAGCATCTTAAGGCCAAGTTCATCATTAGAATCTTCGTAGGAGCATTGTTAAATCTCTGAGCTGTTTCCCAAAACCATCGTTATTAACGTTGCACTTGAAAACAGCTCATATTCTCAACACCTGCCTCAGACCACTTCTAGAACAGCCAAGTACGTCGTTAGATGCTTTTTGCCCTCCGCGTCACTTTATACACAGAAGATCTCCGCTAAACATAGAATCACATGGTTTATCCGTCTCTTTGTGACCGCAGATAAATTCAGAACAAAGTTGACTACAAATACAAAGTTGCCAATGTCTTTGTAATTGATTCAAACAAGGGACGTATAAAAATTTGCTTCAAAGAAAACCGAGATTACTGCATTACAATATAAACAGTAGGCTATAGGCCTATTTCAATCATATTGGAATATATTCAATGTTCAATATATTTAGTTTTATTTTGCTACTTGTAGGCTACTGTCTGTAATTTGTCTCAATATATTTCATGATGTGTAGCCTAACATGTGCCCAATGATGTGCCAAATCTGTGATTTAGTGCATTTTTATTGTGTAAGCACTAGAATAAACTACCTCAATATTTGCAGCCGTAGGTAGTAATATCTTTCTAGAAGCTGATCCGTGGTCAGTATTGTGAAATAATTATAATGTTATGGAAAGATTTTAATGGAGAAAACTGATCCGAGAGCAGCGCTCCCTTTCTTTCGATCCTATCAGTATCGATACATGCTCCACCGGACGTGATACCTTGTCGTGCTGCTGATCCAGTTTCTACTGGTCTGCCTGCGGATCTGGAACTCTGACCTGTTCACCGGACGTACGACCTTGTCCCGAACCTGCTGTTTCGACCCTCTCTCTCTCTCTACCACACCTGCTGTCTTGACCTCTGAATGCTCGGCTATGAACAGCCAACTGACATTTACTCCTGAGGTGCTGACGTGTTGCACCCTCTATAACCACTGTGATTATTATTTGACGCTGCTGGTCATGAACATTTGAAAATCTTGAAGAACGATCTGAACTTAATGGCCATGTACTGTTATAATCTCACCCCAGCACAGCCAGAAGAGGACTGGCAACCCCTCAGAGCCTGGTTCCTCTCTAGGTTTCTTCCTAGGTTCCTGCCTTTCTAGGGAGTTTTTCCTAGCCACCGTGCTTCTGCATCTGCATTGCTTGCTCTTTGGGGTTTTAGACTGGGTTTCATATAAGCACTTTGTGACAACTGCTGATGTAAAAATATATATACCGGTAATTGTGGTACGCATATGAAGCAGACCAAGCCAGGGTTTAGGGTTTGAGAAGTCAAAGAAGTAAAAATGACTTCCTTAGTTGTTAGTAAAATATTTTTTAACTCAGCATTGTTGGTTAAGGGCTCGTAAGTAAGCATTTCACAGTAAGGTCTACACCTGTTGTATTAGGAGCATGTGACAAATCTCATTTGGATTGATTGATTTGTTCATTTTATAAATGTTCTGTCTTTAGTAGTTGAACAAATTATTACTTCAACCTCGTGAAAGTGACAAACTGACACGTTTTCATGTTAGTCAAAAACAACTTTATATGGAAGGAGTGCCTTTGATTTGACGGCCTGCACATGCGCAGTTCGGCGTGAGACGACCGTTCGGCATGAGACGACTGCTCGACCTGATGACATGTTTTTACACATGACCTTCAAATTAAATTAAATGAAATTGTATGTCACATGCGCCGAATACAACAGTGGTACACTTTACCGTGAAATGCTTACTTACGAGCCCTTTCCCAACAATTTAGTTAAAAAGTAACAAAAATTAGCTAAATAAAAAAAGGAAATAGTAACATAATAAAATAATAATAATGAGGCTATAAGGAGTACCAGTACTGAGTCAATGTGCAGGGGTACCAGGTAGTTGAGGTAATAACTAGACTATATACAAGGAGTACCAGTATTGAGTCAATGTGCAGGGTACCAGGTAGTTGAGGTAATAACTAGACTATATACAAGGAGTACCAGTACTGAGTCAATGTGCAGGGTACCAGGTAGTTGAGGTAGTAACTAGACTATATACAAGGAGTACCAGTACTGAGTCAATGTGCAGGGGTACCAGGTAGTTGAGGTAATAACTAGACTATATACAAGGAGTACCAGTACTGAGTCAATGTGCAGGGGTACCAGGTAGTTGAGGTAATAACTAGACTATATACAAAGAGTACCAGTACTGAGTCAATGTGCAAGGTACCAGGTAGTTTATGTAATAATGAGGCTATAAGGAGTACCAGTACTGAGTCAATGTGCAGGTACCAGGTAGTTGAGGTAATATTTACATGTAGGTAGGGGTAAAAGTGACTAGGCAATCAGGATAGAGATTACATCTCCTCATCCAGGGAGTGCACACACACACACACACACACACACACACACACACACACACACACACACACACACACACACACACACACACAGGGAAGGAATGTTGTGTTAGTTTAATATTGTTTTAGGACTAGCTCCTGAGTGGCGCAGTGGTCTAAGGCACTGCATCGCAGTGCTAACTGTGTCACTAGAGATCCTGGTTCGAATCCAGGCTCTGTCGCCGCCGGCCGCGACCGGGAGACTCATGGGCGGCGCACAATTGGTCCAGCGTCGTTCAGGGTAGGGGAGGGAATGGCCGGCAGGGATGTAGCTCAGTTGATAGAGCATGGCGTTTGCAACGCCAGGGTTGTGGGTTCGATTCCCACGGGGGGCCAGTATAAAAAAAATATATGTATTCACTAACTGTAAGTCGCTCTGGATAAGAGCGTCTGCTAAATGACTTAAATGTAAATGTAATGTAAATGACTATGAAAATAGAAAAAAGGATTAGCCTATGGATTATGAAAACAACAAAAATAAATGGGAAAATGGGAGAGGAGAAATGACTAGAGACAGTGTTGTTTAACTCACTGACCATGACCCATGAGTTCTTCTTACCTTTGTTCACTAGAAAAGTCTCCCTCTCTAAACGTTATAGGTTGTTCCTTAGACCGGTCACTCTTCATGGACACACAGCTGGGTACAGGGGAGGCTGGTCTCTCCTGTTTGATTGGGCTTCAACACAACAGAGACAAACATTACATATCTCATCTACTCTGAGCTCAGATGGGGAAACAAGAGTTTCATTCCAAAACGCTATATATCCATTTTCAGAAATGTTGGTCAATTAGCTTTTATTGTTTAAAGAAATTATTAAACCACTACAAGGCTTTATAAAGGTGTCTAACGTGTGTAATTTCCACTTTAAAATGTCAGACTTGATTTTCCCTGATGAAAAATGTATGAACCACTACAGAAAATATCCCTTAATTATAATCCACCTAAAAATAAACATTTGCTATTGCTGCAGGATTATGTTCCTGCTGTGAGAAACTGGGTCAAATTAAGATATGGCATCTGTAAATGCATTCATCTTAAGGTAGCTAGGTGAGACAACCACATATCACAGTCAAATATACAGGATACGAACATTACATTCCAGCTAAACAATGGTTTTAAATCACATCTCAAATATACAATAGATATATTGAAGGTACCCATTAGTAATCATTTCTGATGAAAAACACGAATGTGATTTTCTTTTCTCCTATATAGCGTTTTGGAATATAAATTCTTAAACAATATTGTCAGCTCACCTCTTGTCTTTGGTGTCATGTTCCCCAGAGAGACTCATTTTAGAGGCAGGGCCCCCCTCCTCTCTCTCCCCAGAGAGACTCATTTTAGAGGCAGGGACCCCTAAACAGAGATGCAGCATGTTGGTTGTGGTGAACTAATTCTTGAATGTCAATTGTCCTCTTTTATTCATTATCTGAAACAGTTTACTAACAGACATATTGAAACAGTCAGGTGATTTAATGCAATTACTTTTTCTAACACAATGACTACTCAAAACCCACCAACAAGGCCTGAAAACTATCCCCAAAAAATGTTTCCCTGATAGGCCTACATCTTATTTCAGACAGCCTCCAGTAGCCTGGGCAAGATGTAGGCAAGATGTAAGCTGAATGATTTAGCAGCTTGCTTAGTTCAAATTGACAGATTCATTTATTTAACATGAACAGCAAGACGATTTTGAGGTAGGAAGTGCTTCTGTTGCCCAGTAGCCTGCTGGAATAGGCTACTGAGGATGGGGTCGTAATTTCAATCTGTATTAAATATTAAAAATATGGATATGAACTGAATAGGCCTATGCTTGTCAACAACAGCCAGGTTATTTTTATACCTGTAGCCTAATATGGCTGACTGTTACCTTCAATCTAATGCATTCTAACATCTGATCAGCAATTGCAATAGAACTGTGACCATGGTGACAATTGATAACTTCCAATTGAATTAACTAAACACGGCCATTATTAATTGTATAATAACACAAGGCTACAACAACAATAAACTGAAGTTAAAGGCTATTTATTACATCTGTTTGCCAGCTCCAGGTTGGCTACACAAGTGGCACAAAATGATTTGCAACGACTCCAGTCATTTCAACATATTTATAGTATAAAATGGCAGGCTACAGTTGCCTAGACAGGCATAACAATTAATAGGCTACTTGATGGCTAACAGATCTATCATTCTCCACATTTAATGTCTGTTTCGTTGTGGAGTTTTTCTCATAACAGAAGCACATGAGGAAGTTCCATAACTTTCATTTCAAATTTCCACTCGAGAGACCCAACAACTGAGCATGTGTAAAAACCTTCGCATGATATGGTTTTCCATAAGCAAAGTCGACATTAGATTTAAGTTTAAACCACCTCCGACAGAATGTATCTAACGTGCTCTAGAGCGCCTAAAGTAGTTTTCCTGTGATTTGTCACCTTATTTCTTGATGCGCATCAGTTCTACAGCGTTAATATGTTGGTTGTAAAATAGGTGTCTCCTTAATGACAATCTAAATAACATGTAGGCCTACTGATTAGTTTCCACTTTGAAAACTGCTGTCTGTCAGCAACATAGCTCAAGTGGCAGTTCTACTAACTAGTAATATCGCATTCCAGGTATTCACTCACATACTCTGTCCTTTAAAACAGATTATTGTTCAGAAATACTTAGAAATACTCACTTTATTTTTTTGTTCTCTCCATATAGTGTTTTCTGCTCTGTCGTCTCAAAATGAATCCTGTACAAAAGAACACATTTACTTTCTGTTTCACTCAGCAGTCTCCACACCCTGATAATAAAGTGTTTTATTGGTATCTTCCACTAGATGGCAGTAAACACCTGCTGTAACTAGACTTTACAACAGTAAGTGTTCTGTTTCTTGGTCCTGGTGTCTCCTGGGAAGTGTCCCAGAGGAGGAGTGCTGACCTAGGATCAGGTCTCCCTGTCCATGTAATCTTATTCATTATGATTGTTTTGTCTCATGTCTCTTTATATTCATATAGCCTGGGGACCATGTAGCTGGATTGAAATCACCTTGTTTTATAACCTTCTTTGTTGCTCAGTGGTACTTCAATTGGCTGGACCATGCCCAATTCTTTCACACAGTAATGCTCCAGCATCCACTCAGAGCTTATGCATCTAATGCATTCCTCAAATACTGCAGAGTAGTTAAGCAAGTCCCTGAGATTGGGGCTTAAAAGCTCTGTGATTTTGGTAAATGTGTGACCGACAGGCGCTAAAACATCTATTTGTTTTCCCACACCCATTAATTCCACAGGTAATTAGAAAATGTGGTTCATGCTGGTGATAGAGGCCAATATGTGTGAGTCGTCTGGACACAAAGACAGTATGCTCGTTGCAAAGTGGACAATTGAAGAGAGTTGGCATTCTTCAGAAAGATTGTGAACCTTGGAATGATGGGATGGAATCATGGAGATCATTGGTACTCAGCCACTTGCAGACATCATCAAGGGACCAGTCTTCCACAGCCACACTCAAATTAAAGTTGACACATGAAGCAAAAGTGAGAATTTTTTTTTGTCTTTCCAGACAACCAACTTTCCTGCTCATTTGTATTTATGGTTGTTCCATAAAGAAGCAGAGCTTGTCAGGAAAGGTGAAGATGTCTGTCTCTTATTTATCTGACGCCATATTTCTTAGTATGGGACATTATGGGGATTCTGCAGTCCCACATTTAAGTGTTGACTCAGATAATATGATGGTCCAAATGGGGCATTAAGTTCTTCTTCCATGTCAACCCAAATTGGCCTATTAGAGTTCTCAATAAAGAGAGTCTATTTGGGCAGTTATAAAGGCGTCTTGCTATAATTACATGTTAGGGAGCTTTAATCCTCCCTTCTAAGTCTTTACCTGTAATCTAGCTTGGTTCATCCTCGCCCTTTTAATAGTCCAAATGAATCATTTTGTCTATGGTGTTAAAGGTGTAGGCAGGTATGGACAGTGGAAACATGCTGATGATGTAATTCAGTTTAGGAGCTTTAACCATCTTCATAACATGTGGCCTACCCCACAATGAGATTTGTAGCTTGTCCCAGTTCTTCAACTGGAGTTGAATTTTGTTCAAACACTGTATTGATTGATTGATTGACTGCAAATATATTCATTCACCATTCAGTTAGTATTGGAAAAGACTAAAGGAATTACACAGAACACACTATAATCACACTTCAAATACATCCAAAGACTTTGTAGAGGCTAACCTGTTAGTAGATCCATAGTGAGCTTTAAACATTGTCTTACTTTGGTCTGAAATACAGAGGACAGAACAATCCGCCCCAATACACCAACCTGAAAGACATCAATTAGACACCAACACAACATAAACAACATGAGTATTCAATATCAAATGCATCTAACTAATCTGATCTGTTTTATGTATTCTTCTTTTTGTCAAGTCGAACATAATCTACATTGGGTCATCTGTTTGTGTGTGTGTGTGTGTGTGTGTGTGTGTGTGTGTGTTACCTGTTCGTGGCGGTTGATACATTTCTCTATCAGAGCTCACAGCTCCCAAACTCTCCACCACTTAACTGGACAGGGGCAGGATAAGCCAGGTACTAAAGGGAGGAGGATGGAAGGAGATGGTGAGAAAGTATATCATGGGTTTAAATGACTACAATTTCTCAATATTGAGTCTAGCTAGCTAAAGTTAGCTAACGTTACAGTAACTTTAACTAGCTAGCTACTGTAGCTAACGTTAGCTAAAACGTACCAACATTTATACAACAATTACCAGCTAACATTACAGGCTATGTAGCTTGGCTAGCTGATGAAAAACCAAGAGTACATTACATCATGTATTGTTTTTTAGTCATTTGATAGTAGTTTGATGAATTATTATCTTAGCTAGCGAATAGCTAAGGTTCACTCACCTTTCACGTCAATCCGTTGCAAGTCATCTCTTACTGGTCGCGTCTCTCCAACCATCCGCGCGCTTCCCGCTTCCAGTTGTCTTTTGACCAACGGTCTCAATTTGAATTCTACGCTCGAGCGCCCTTTACTCACGAGGGCGCTGCTGGTTCCAACCCCCCCCACCAGAACTATCATCGGATTTGAAACTACACTATCAGGGGGATATTTCATTGCACAAGTTGTTAGAAAACTCCAAATCAACATCTGTGCTTGGCATGACAGATTTAGCAACATTTACCTCTGCAGGGAACTGTAACTTTGATAGAAACTGAACTGTATGTACATGTTCAACATTTTTGAATGGGAATATATTTTTTAAAGCCAGAAGCTGACAGGTTTGTTGACATAACATAAAATGTATTACCTTCCATAACTCCAACTGGTGGACAATGTTGGGAGTGCTGTGTGTTCTCACGGCACAAGTGGCACAGAAAAATTTATCGGAGCCACAATCCCCACAGCGCCTTGGCTCAGCCTCCTCCAAAACTCTACACACACTGCAGATGGCGTTGGGTGGAGGACATTCCAGCTCCACTGCAGATGGCGTTGGGTGGAGGACATTCCAGCTCCACTGCAGATGGCGTTGGGTGGAGGACATTCCAGCTCCACTGCAGATGGCGTTGGGTGGAGGACATTCCAGCTCCACTGCAGATGGCATTGGGTGGAGGACATTCCAGCTCCACTGCAGATGGTGTTGGGTGGAGGACATTCCAGCTCCACTGCAGATGGCGATGGGTGGAGGACATTCCAGCTCCACTGCAGATGGCGTTGGGTGGAGGACATTCCGCATTGTCTCCGTGCTGCTGTGCTGTTTGTTGCTACTTGGCTACCTGCCAAACTATTCACGTTTTACTTTTAATAAACGTTTAATCAATCTCTGTGTTCAACAAATTTACCAACTTTTAGTTTTGTCCTCACTCATCTTTTTTTCGTTAAACTTTTTTCACCCCGGACGTTTTATCCCGAGACAGAAGAGTCATTTTCCTGTGCGTTTTAGCTGCCAACTTTACGTTATTTTCCTTTTTTTCATCGCAACTTTTTTCCCTTATTCAACTTTTTCACTCCGGACGCTTTATCTGGACATGGTTCATCAACATCTTCAACAGCCGAAGCTAAGTAGTAACATTAACATGATGTCTTCTAATTGCAGTCGCTGTACTCATAATATACAGGAGAACGACCGCCTTACGGCGAGAATAGCTGTGCTACAAGCCCAGCTTCAGACGCAATCGTTAGGCAAGGGTAATTTCAGTGTAGGAAAGGAAGAAACAGCGTCTGTGCCACCAGTAAGTACAGACAGTAACGTTAGTATAAATCCCCCCGCACAGTCCCCGCGGCGGACAACTTTCTCATGGCTTCTGGAGGGAAATACTGTTGGAATGCTCAACCGGTGTCGCTCATTCAGCCGACAGAAACCTTCAACCGGTTTTTCCCCATTATGTAGCGAGTCGGAGTCTGAGTCTGAGTCTTCTCTTGTCTCTACTCCTCCCGTTACGGGGTCTGAGACGCCGAAGGCTCCCACCATTAGCTCTGACAAATTGAAAACCCTAGTCATTGGCGACTCCATTACCCGCAGTATTAGACTTAAAACGAATCACCCAGCGATCATACACTGTTTACCAGGGGGCAGGGCTACCGACGTTAAGGCTAATCTAAAGATGGTGCTGGCTAAAGCTAAAACTGGCGAGTGTAGAGAGTATAGAGATATTGTTATCCACGTCGGCACCAACGATGTTAGGATGAAACAGTCAGAGGTCACCAAGTGCAACATAGCTTCAGCGTGTAAATCAGCTAGAAAGATGTGTCGGCATCGAGTAATTGTCTCTGGCCCCCTCCCAGTTAGGGGAAGTGACAAGCTCTACAGCAGAGTCTCAGCACTTAATCGCTGGTTGAAAACTGTTTTCTGCCCCTCCCAAAAGATAACATTTGTGGATAATTGGCCCTCTTTCTGGGACTCACCCACAAACAGGACCAAGCCTGACCTGCTGAGGAGTGACGGACTCCATCCTAGCTGGAGGGGTGCTCTCCTCTTATCTACCAACATAGATAGGGCTCTAACTCCTCTAGCCCCACAGTGAAATAGGGTGCAGGCCAGGCAGCAGGCTGTTAGCCAACCTGCCAGCTTAGTCTGCCAATAGCACAGTCAGTGTAGTCAGCTCAGCCATACCCATTGAGACTGTGTCTGTGCCTCGACCTAGGTTGGGCAAAACTAAACATGGCGGTGTTCACCCTAGCAATCTTATTAGGATAAAGACCTCCTCCATTCCTGCCATTATTGAAAGAGATCGTGATACCTCACATCTCAAAATAGGGTTACTTAATGTTAGATCCCTCACTTCAAAGGCAGTCATAGTCAATGAACTAATCACTGATCATAATCTTGATGTGATTGGCCTGACTGAAACATGGCTTAAGCCTGATGAATTTGCTGTGTTAAATGAGGCCTCACCTCCTGGTTACACTAGTGACCATATTCCCCGTGCATCCCGCAAAGGCGGAGGTGTTGCTAACATTTACGATAGCAAATTTCAATTTACAAAAAAAAAATGGCGTTTTCATCTTTTGAGCTTCTAGTCATGAAATCTATGCAGCCTACTCAATCACTTTTTATAGCTACTGTTTACAGGCCTCCTGGGCCATATACAGCGTTCCTCTCTGAGTTTCCTGAATTCCTATCAGACCTTATAGTCATAGCAGATCATATTCTAATTTTTGGTGATTTTAATATTCACATGGAGAAGTCCACAGACCCACTCCAAAAGTCTTTCGGAGCCATTATCGACTCAGTGGGTTTTGTCCAACATGTCTCTGGACCTACTCACTGCCACAGTCATACTCTGGACCTAGTTTTGTCCCATGGAATAAATGTTGTAGATCTTAATGTTTTTCCACAAAATCCTGGACTATCGGACCACCATTTTATTACGTTTGCAATCGCAACAAATAATCTGCTCAGACCCCAACCAAGGAGCATCAAAAGTCGTGCTATAAATTTTCAGACAACACAAAAATTCCTTGATGCCCTTCCAGACTCCTTCTGCCTACCCAAGGACGTCAGAGGACAAAAATCAGTTAACCACTTAACTGAGGAACTCAATTTAACCTTGCGCAATACCCTAGATGCAGTTGCACCCTAAAAACGAAAAACATTTGTCATAAGAAACTAGCTCCCTGGTATACAGAAAATACCCGAGCTTTGAAGCAAGCTTCCAGGAAATTGGAACGGAAATGGCGCCACACCAAACTGGAAGTCTTCCGACTAGCTTGGAAAGACAGTACCGTGCAGTACCGAAGAGCCCTCACTGCTGCTCGATCATCCTACTTTTCCAACTTAATCGAGGAAAATAAGAACAATCCAAAATTTCTTTTTGATACTGTTGCAAAGCTAACTAAAAAGCAGCATTCCCCAAGAGAGGATGGCTTTCACTTCAGCAGTGATAAATTCATGAACTTCTTTGAGGAAAAGATCATGACCATTAGAAAGCAAATTACGGACTCCTCTTTGAATCTGCGTATTCCTCCAGGGCTTAGCTGTCCTGGATCTGCACAGCTCTGCGAGGGCCTGGGATCGGGAGAGACACTTAAGTGTTTTAGTACTATATCTCTTGACACAATGATGAAAATAATCATGGCCTCTAAACCTTCAAGCTGCATACTGGATCCTATTCCTACTAAACTGCTGAAGGAGCTGCTTCCTGTGCTTGGCCCTCCTATGTTGAACATAATAAACAGCTCTCTATCCACCGGATGTGTACCAAACTCACTAAAAGTGGCAGTGATAAAGCCTCTCTTGAAAAAGCCAAACCTTGACCCGGAAAATATAAAAAACTATCGGCCTATATCGAATCTTCCATTCCTCTCAAACATTTTTGAAAAGCTGTTGCGCAGCAACTCACTGCCTTTCTGAAGACAAACAATGTATACGAAATGCTTCAGTCTGGTTTTAGACCCCATCATAGCACTGAGACTGCACTTGTGAAGGTGGTAAATGACCTTTTAATGGCGTCAGACCGAGGCTCTGCATCTGTCCTCGTGCTACTAGACCTTAGTGCTGCCTTTGACACCATCGATCACCACATTCTTTTGGAGAGACTGGAAACCCAAATTGGTCTACACGGACAAGTTCTGGCCTGGTTTAGATCTTACCTGTCGGAAAGATATCAGTTTGTCTCTGTGAATGGTCTGTCCTCCGACAAATCAACTGTACATTTCGGTGTTCCTCAAGGTTCCGTTTTAGGACCACTATTGTTTTCACTATATATTTTACCTCTTGGGGATGTTATTCGAAAACATAATGTTAACTTTCACTGCTATGCGGATGACACACAGCTGTACATTTCAATGAAACATGGTGAAGCCCCCAAAATTGCCCTCGCTAGAAGCCTGTGTTTCAGACATAAGGAAGTGGATGGCTGAAAACGTTCTACTTTTAAACTCGGACAAAACAGAGATGCTTGTTCTAGGTCCCAAGAAACAAAGAGATCTTCTGTTAAATCTGACAATTCATCTTGATGGTTGTAAAGTCGTCTCAAATAAAACTGTGAAGGACCTCAGCGTTACTCTTGACCCTGATCTCTCTTTTGACGAACATATCAAGACTGTTTCAAGGACAGCTTTTTTCCATCTACGTAACATTGCAAAAATCAGAAATTTTCTGTCCAAAAATGATGCAGAAAAATTAATCCATGCATTTGTTACTTCTAGGTTAGACTACTGCAATGCTCTACTTTCCGGCTACCCGGATAAAGCACTAAATAAACTTCAGTTAGTGCTAAATACGGCTGCTAGAATCCTGACTAGAACCAAGAAATTTGATCATATTACTCCAGTGCTAGCTTCCCTACACTGGCTTCCTGTTAAGGCAAGGGCTGATTTCAAGGTTTTACTGTTAACCTATAAAGCGTTACATGGGCTTGCTCCTACCTATCTTTCCGAGTTGGTCCTGCCGTACATACCAATACGTACGCTACGGTCACAAGACGGAGGCCTCCTAATTGTCCCTAGAATTTCTAAGCAAACAGCGGGAGGCAGGGGCTTTCTCCTATAGATCTCCATTTTTATGGAACAGTCTGCCTACCCATGTGAGAGACGCAGACTCGGTCTCAACCTTTAAGTCTTTACTGAAGACTTATCTCTTCAGTAGGTCATATGATTGAGTGTAGTCTGGCCCAGGAGTGTGAAGGTGAACGGAAAGGCTCTGGAGCAACGAACAGCCCTTGCTGTCTCTGCCAGGCCGGTTCCCCTCTCCACTGGGGTTCTCTGCCTCTAACCCTGTTGCAGGGGCTGAGTCACTGGCTTGCTGGTGCTCTTTCATGCCGTCCCTGGGAGGGGTGCGTCACTTGAGTGGGTTGAGTTACTGACGCGATCTTCCTGTCTGGGTTGGCGCCCCCTTGGTTTGTGCTGTGGTGGAGACCTCTGTGGGCTATACTCGGCCTTGTCTCAGGATTGTAAGTCGGTGGTTGGGGATATCCCTCTAGTGGTGCGGGGGCTGTGCTTTGGCAGAGTGAGTGGGGTTATATCCTTCCTGTTTGGCCCTGTCCGGGGGTTTCTTCGGATGGGGCCACAGTGTCTCCGGACCGCTCCTGTCTCAGCCTCCAGTATTTATGCTGCAGTAGTTTATGTGTCGGGGGGCTGGGGTTAGTTGGTTATACCTGGAGTACTTCTCCTGTCTTATCCAGTGTCCTGTGTGAATTTATGTATGCTCTCTCTAATTCTCTCGTTCTCTCTTTCTCTCTGAGAACCTGAGCCCTAGGACCATACGTCAGGACTACCGGGCATGATGACACCTTGCTGTCCCCAGTCCGCCTGGCCTTGCTGCTATTCCAGTTTCAACTGTTCTGCCTGCGGTTACGAAACCCCCTACCTGTCCCAGACCTGCTGTTTTCAACTCTTAATGATCGGCTATGAAAAGCCAACTGAGAGACCTGAGCCCTAGGACCATACGTCGGGACTACCGGCCGTGGTGACTCCTTGCTGTCCCCAGTCCGCCTGGCCTT
The DNA here is from genome assembly GCF_020615455.1 of Coregonus clupeaformis. Lineage (NCBI taxonomy): Eukaryota > Metazoa > Chordata > Actinopteri > Salmoniformes > Salmonidae > Coregonus > Coregonus clupeaformis. Next base: position 1,110,078 of record NW_025533495.1, read on the forward strand.
GCTGCTATTCCAGTTTCAACTGTTCTGCCTGCGGTTATGGAACCCCTACCTGTCCCAGACCTGCTGTTTTCAACTCTTAATGATCGGCTATGAAAAGCCAACTGAGATTTATTCCTGAGTATTATTTGACCATGCTTGTCACTTATGAACATTTTTGAACATCTTGGCATGGTTCTGTTATAATCTCCACCCGGCACAGCCAGAAGAGGACTGGCCACCCCTCATAGCCTGGTTCCTCTCTAGGTTTCTTCCTAGGTTTTCGCCTTTCTAGGGAGTTTTTCCTAGCCACCGTGCTTCTACACCTGCATTACTAGCTGTTTTGGGGTTTTAGGCTGGGTTTCTGTACAGCACTTCGAGATATTAGCTGATGTAAGAAGGGCTATATAAAATAAAATTGATTGATCTCCACTGCAGATGGCGTTGGGTGGAGGACATTCCAGCTCCACTGCAGATGGCGTTGGGTGGAGGACATTCCAGCTCCACTGCAGATGGCGTTGGGTGGAGGACATTCCAGCTCCACTGCAGGCATGTGGAGTAGCTCCCTCAACCCCTTCCAGGCCTCAACATCCGCTGCCTGCAACATCGTATTGTTTTGAACAGAACCATTACCAGGCAACATTGGGATTAGTTTCTGAGTGACAGGGAGGAGAACCATTACCAGGCAACATTGGAATTAGTTTCTGAGTGACAGTGAGGAGAACGATTACCAGGCAACATTGGAATTAGTTTCTGAGTGACAGTGAGGAGAACCATTACCAGGCAACATTGGAATTAGTTTCTGAGTGACAGGGAGGAGAACCATTACCAGGCAACATTGGAATTGTTTCTGAGTGACAGGGAGGAGAACCATTACCAGGCAACATTGGAATTCGTTTCTGAGTGACAGTGAGGAGAACCATTACCAGGCAACATTGGAATTAGTTTCTGAGTGACAGTGAGGAGAACCATTACCAGGCAACATTGGAATTAGTTTCTGAGTGACAGTGAGGAGAACCATTACCAGGCAACATTGGAATTCGTTTCTGAGTGACAGGGAGGAGAACCATTACCAGGCAACATTGGAATTAGTTTCTGAGTGACAGTGAGAACAAAGCAGGGTTCCCCCAACTCGCGGGGCGAATTTGGCCCATGGGCGGTTCTATTTCTTGTTGGACATAAAAGACTGTAAAAAGACCAGGAAATCAGCTCCAAGTGATTTGTATGTAAGAAATCTGTTCAAGGATCCCCATGCATAATAGAGGTACCTGATTGTAAGCAAGGTTTGAGTGATTATATTTTAGTCAAACATTATATCTGTTCGGCTTCTTGCAGTCAATTTGCAGTCTACAAATAATTTGTAGTTATATTCCGGCCCCCCAACTATCCGCTCAAGAGAAAATCTAGTGGATGATCCCTGGGATAAAGGGCTGAATCTAGTTGCTGATCCCTGGGATAAAGGGCTGAATCTAGTGGATGATCCCTGGGATAAAGGGCTGAATCTAGTGGATGATCCCTGGGATAAAGGGCTGAATCTAGTGGATGATCCCTGGGATAAAGGGCTGAATCTAGTCGATTATCCCTGGGATAAAGGGGGGGGATTCCAGGCACCAAAATAATTATTATCCGGTGAAACAATTCAGTTTACTGTGCTGTGGTTTCTGGTTCATTAACTTCACCATGGATTGTTCTAAGCTGCGGTCTCATTCTACACATGGTGTATTTATTTATCATTCTTTTTGTGAGGGAGTAGGCATGCTGGACATGGCCTTCCAGGGAGTAGGCATGCTGGACATGGCCTTCATGGGAGTAGGCATGCTGGACATGGCCTTCCAGGGAGTAGGCATGCTGGACATGGCCTTCCAGGGAGTAGGCATGCTGGACATGGCCTTCCTGGGAGTAGGCATGCTGGACATGGCCTTCCAGGGAGTAGGCATGCTGGACATGGCCTTCCAGGGAGTAGGCATGCTGGACATGGCCTTCCAGGGAGTAGGCATGCTGGACATGGCCTTCCAGGGAGTAGGCATGCTGGACATGGCCTTCCAGGGAGTAGGCATGCTGGACATGGCCTTCCAGGGAGTAGGCATGCTGGACATGGCCTTCCAGGGAGTAGGCATGCTGGACATGGCCTTCCAGGGAGTAAGCATGCTGGACATGGCCTTCCAGGGGGGTAGGCATGCTGGACATGGCCTTCCAGGGAGTAGGCATGCTGGACATGGCCTTCCAGGGAGTAGGCATGCTGGACATGGCCTTCCAGGGAGTAAGCATGCTGGACATGGCCTTCCAGGGGGTAGGCATGCTGGACATGGCCTTCCAGGGAGTAGGCATGCTGGACATGGCCTTCCAGGGAGTAAGCATGCTGGACATGGCCTTCCAGGGAGTAGGCATGCTGGACATGGCCTTCCAGGATGCAGCCTCCACTGGTCAGATAGTGTCCAGTGGTCAGAATGGGAGTCCAGATAGTGTCTAGTGGTCAGAATGGGAGTCCAGATAGTGTCTAGTGGTCAGAATGGGAGTCCAGATAGTGTCTAGTTGTCAGAATGGGAGTCCAGATAGTGTCTAGTGGTCAGAATGGGAGTCCAGATAGTGTCTAGTGGTCAGAATGGGAGTCCAGATAGTGTCTAGTGTTCAGAATGGGAGTCCAGATAGTGTCTAGTGGTCAGAATGGGAGTCCAGATAGTCCTGCATTACAGGAATAATATAATATTGGTTTCTGCAAAGCGTGTCAGTGAGTGGGTCCTAGTCTAGTTTGAGGTGGAAGAAGCATGACATATTTAATGTATTCGTTTAAAATCAACGTACTTACATTTCCATGTGTCAATCCATCGTATTGCTTCCTGAAGGAAATCCAGCTTGAAGCTGTTCTCTTGTCTGAGAGCCCTCCTCCATGGATTTCTATCCCAGCAAGATCCAGAAGGAAAACACCAGTGTTGGTTTTGATAATGATTTCTATGTGCCAGGTTTTCAACTGTGTAATACACCCTGTACTGATTGCATTTACATTTGATTAAACATACCTTGAGTTCAGAACGTCAAACAAACTTGTTCATTTTTTCCAGGAAGTGGGCTGTTCATTAACCTCCTTAGGCAGTTAGTCTAGCTGCATCGTAGTTCGTCCTCCCTGAGGAAGTAAAGCATGCGTTAGTACTACTACATCATGTTTTATGATCTTCCATCTTTTCATGCCAACATTTATTAATATCTGTACAGTTATGTGGTAGTACAGTTTATTCAAGCAATAACAGGTTATTGTAGTGTCTTGAATGTATAAAGTGTATGAATTTGTAAATTATTGTCAATATTTATGCTGATGTGCTTCTTTACCTGTGGAGACAGTGTGGCTAAACACCTGTGTTGCCAGCTTCACTCGCATGTTTGTGAAAGGGTGTCAGATGAATGAGTTTGTCCGTCAGCTTTGGTGCCATCAGTTTCAGTGCGCCCCGTCAGTGTGGTCCTCAGCATTTAGACTGGCTCCAAGGAGTTTCAGTGTGCCCCGTCAGTGTGGTCCTCAGCATTTAGACTGGCTCCAAGGAGTTTCAGTGTGCCCCGTCAGTGTGGTCCTCAGCATTTAGACTGGCTCCAAGGAGTTTCAGTGTGCCCCGTCAGTGTGGTCCTCAGCATTTAGACTGGCTCCAAGGAGTTTCAGTGTGCCCCGTCAGTGTGGTCCTCAGCATTTAGACTGGCTCCAAGGAGTTTCAGTGTGCCCCGTCAGTGTGGTCCTCAGCATTTAGACTGGCTCCAAGGAGTTTCAGTGTGCCCCGTCAGTGTGGTCCTCAGCATTTAGACTGGCTCCAAGGAGTTTCAGTGTGCCCCGTCAGTGTGGTCCTCAGCATTTAGACTGGCTCCAAGGAGTTTCAGTGTGCCCCGTCAGTGTGGTCCTCAGCATTTAGACTGGCTCCAAGGAGTTTCAGTGTGCCCCGTCAGTGTGGTCCTCAGCATTTAGACTGGCTCCAAGGAGTTTCAGTGTGCCCCGTCAGTGTGGTCCTCAGCATTTAGACTGGCTCCAAGGAGTTTCAGTGTGCCCCGTCAGTGTGGTCCTCAGCATTTAGACTGGCTCCAAGGAGTTTCAGTGTGCCCCGTCAGTGTGGTCCTCAGCATTTAGACTGGCTCCAAGGAGTTTCAGTGTGCCCCGTCAGTGTGGTCCTCAGCATTTAGACTGGCTCCAAGGAGTTTCAGTGTGCCCCGTCAGTGTGGTCCTCAGCATTTAGACTGGCTCCAAGGAGTTTCAGTGTGCCCCGTCAGTGTGGTCCTCAGCATTTAGACTGGCTCCAAGGAGTTTCAGTGTGCCCCGTCAGTGTGGTCCTCAGCATTTAGACTGGCTCCAAGGAGTTTCAGTGTGCCCCCGTCAGTGTGGTCCTCAGCATTTAGACTGGCTCCAAGGAGTTTCAGTGTGCCCCGTCAGTGTGGTCCTCAGCATTTAGACTGGCTCCAAGGAGTTTCAGTGTGCCCCGTCAGTGTGGTCCTCAGCATTTAGACTGGCTCCAAGGAGTTTCAGTGTGCCCCGTCAGTGTGGTCCTCAGCATTTAGACTGGCTCTAAGGAGTTTCAGTGTGCCCCGTCAGTGTGGTCCTCAGCATTTAGACTGGCTCCAAGGAGTTTCAGTGTGCCCCGTCAGTGTGGTCCTCAGCATTTAGACTGGCTCCAAGGAGTTTCAGTGTGCCCCGTCAGTGTGGTCCTCAGCATTTAGACTGGCTCCAAGGAGTTTCATGGACTTCATATTACAGGGTGACTGGTCACACACAACATTGATGACCTGTCACATTTAAAGTAATTACTGTAAATTCCGAATATATTGTAGTAATAATATAATAATAATATGCCATTTAGCAGACGCTTTTATCCAAAGCGACTTACAGTCATGTGTGCATACATTTTTACGTATGGGTGGTCCCGGGGATCGAACCCACTACCCTGGTGTTACAAGCGCCATGCTCTACCAATTGAGCTACAGAGTGATCAAACTGGACTATTGTATATATACATTGTTACTTAGTCAGTCCTATGATCAAACTGGACTATTGTATATAGACATTGTTACTTAGTCAGTCCTATGATCAAACTGGACTATTGTATATAGACATTGTTACTTAGTCAGTCCAATGATCAAACTGGACTATTGTATATAGACATTGTTACTTAGTCAGTCCAATGATCAAACTGGACTATTGTATATAGACATTGCTACTTAGTCAGTCCTATGATCAAACTGGACTATTGTATATAGACATTGTTACTTAGTCAGTCCTATGATCAAACTGGACTATTGTATATAGACATTGTTACTTAGTCAGTCCTATGATCAAACTGGACTATTGTATATAGACATTGTTACTTAGTCAGTCCTATGATCAAACTAGACTATTGTATATAGACATTGTTACTTAGTCAGTCCTATGATCAAACTAGACTATTGTATATAGACATTGTTACTTAGTCAGTCCTATGATCAAACTGGACTATTGTATATAGACATTGTTACTTACAGTGAGTCCTATTATGAAACTGGACTATTGTATATAGACATTGTTACTTAGTCAGTCCTATGATCAAACTGGACTATTGTATATAGACATTGTTACTTACAGTGAGTCCTATTTAGCCAGGAAATAGCCAAATCCCTGTGTGGGAGACGTAAACAAGGCAGAAGTAAGTAAATTAAGTGTCTTATTAGGGTACTCAGGGATGACAGGATAATATTTTTACACTGAAATCTGTAAGTGGAAGGACTGTGTTGGTACAGCTGTATTCCAAGTTGTTTTATCTCCACAGAGAACCTCCGCCCTCTCTTATTTCTCTACACACTGCACTGGAGTTTAAAGAAGTCCTTTAGATGTGGAGGTAATGACTCTATGGCCTCCAACACTGGAGTTTGAAGAAGTCCTTTAGATGTGGAGGTAGTGACTCCATGGCCTCCAACACTGGAGTTTGAAGAAGTCCTTTAGATGTGGAGGTAGTGACTCCATGGCCTCCAACACTGTAGTTTGAAGAAGTCCTTTAGATGTGGAGGTAGTGACTCCATGGCCTCCAACATTGGATCTTGTTGTGTTCTACACATTATAAAGAGGATAGCTGCATGATGAAATCACCATATCGTATAATCAATCCTAATGTTGTCTATTAGAAGTCAACATATGTGTTATTCCAATCTCTAAGATGACAACGTACTTGGTTTTGATTGCTTTTAGTTTTGCGGCATGCCTGGTTTGCATTTGCCTGTAGTTGTTTTGTGATTTTGACAGCTTCTTTTCCAGGAGTTGTATTCACTTAGAAAACCAAACATCTGTATGAGATTTGACTTTGACACCTGAGGCTCCTCCTGTATGCTTGTGAGGATGCCTCCTTCTGTCATCTGAGCCTCCTCCTGTATGCTTGTGAGGACGCCTACTTCTGTCATCTGAGCCTCCTCCTGTATGCTTGTGAGGACGCCTCCTTCTGTCATCTGAGCCTCCTCCTGTATGCTTGTGAGGACGCCTCCTTCTGTCACCTGAGCCTCCTCCTGTATGCTTGTGAGGATGCCTCCTGCCACCTCTGTCACCTGACAGACCCCTTCCTGCAGACTGTAGAACTAAATTCAGCATCTGCTGCTTCCTCTGCTGGAGCTGGGTCTCTGCTGGAGCTGGGTCTCTGCTGGAGCTGGGTATCTGCTGGAGCTGGGTCTCTGCTGGAGCTGGGTCTCTGCTGGAGCTGGGTCTCTGGTGGAGCTGGGTCTCTGCTGGAGCTGGGTCTCATGCGGGAGCTGGGTCTCTGCTGGAGCTGGGTCTCTGCTGGAGCTGGGTCTCTGCTGGAGCTGGGTCTCTGCGGAAGCTGGGTCTCTGCTGGAGCTGGGTCTCTGCTGGAGCTAGGTCTCTGCTGGAGCTGGGTCTCTGCTGGAGCTGGGTCTCTGCTGGAGCTGGGTCTACGCTCTCCTTCACTCTCTTGTTCTCTCTGTCTTTCTCACCTAAAACTTCTCCATCTGCTTCCCTGTCCTCTCCTTCAAAATAGACAATTCAAGACTTTAAACCTGTTGTGTTGATATAAAACAACAACGATGCATCTTTAATTGCTACGAACTTTGTAGTTGGCTTACTGCTTTTCCTAAAACGCCGTGCATCTGTTGCAGATTGAGGGGGTGGATTCATGCTATTTATTCTGGTAGGTGCTGCCTCGGAGGACAGGGTCTTCCGTGAACACTGTTGAAAGAGACATTCTTACCAGAAAAGTATCATGTGACTTACATGGATTTCTATTGACAAAGATAGTAGCTGGACCTTAATCAGAATAAAACACTCTTCCAAGTGATCCTCGCACACAGCATAACCCACTTTCTTAAGGTCCTCGAAGGCTTCTGCAGACTGATGTCCCTACGCCTAATGTTTCTCAGCCAGATCTTCCTCCTGAGTAATTGCAAAAGTGTGTAAGGTTTAATCTCACATTTGATTGAATTCACCATTTTTTGTAAGTACAGGCTTTGTTTTCCATTTTATGGGAATATGACTGACTCTTCTCTTGAGCCCTGCAAGAGCAGCTTCTACCATTTCCAGGATCAGAAGAGGCCTCAGCAGTTTCTGAGAATCTACAACATCAGTTGTTTTCTAACCTCTTCTCTGGGACTCCCAGCCATTGTGTGTGTGTATATAGGTCAGTGTTTATGGTTGTGTTCTCCATCCTTGTTCTCCTGTACCTCGACACGCTACACTGAAGTGTTCAATCATCCTTTAGATGCTTGTGAGCCTGAGGACACCTCCTGCCACCTGAACCTCATGCAGACCACCTGAACTACATTTGGCATCATCTGCTGGAGTTGGGTCTCTGCAGACCACCTGAACTACATTTGGCATCATCTGCTGGAGTTGGGTCTCTGCAGACCACCTGAACTACATTTGGCATCATCTGCTGGAGTTGGGTCTCTGCAGACCACCTGAACTACATTTGGCATCATCTGCTGGAGTTGGGTCTCTGCAGACCACCTGAACTACATTCGGCATCATCTGCTGGAGTTGGGTCTCTGCAGACCACCTGAACTACATGTGGCATCATCTGCTGGAGTTATGTCTATGCTCACGGTCTCCTGTTTTATACTTCATTTAGTAGTGTACTGGTTGTTATAACATCAGTGGTAGTATATTGTAGTTTGTAGATAATAGTTTCTGGTTATGTCCTCTATCCCTGTTATTCACCCTGATTGTTTTTAATAGTACTCTACAGTTCATTTAAACAGCAGCCATGTTGTTTTTTCTCTCTGCATGTGTAAGAGGAGTGGGACTCCAGAAGTCATTAGAAAGGCAGCCTTTCTTGCTCCTCCTGTGACCAGCACCCAAATGAGGAACTTCCATTCTTACTGATGGTGTCCTGCTATAGTTAGTAGTGTAGATGGACTCCATCCCTTCCATTCTTACTGATGGTGTCCTGCTATAGTTAGTAGAGCAGATTGACTCCATCCCTTCCATTCTTACTGATGGTGTCCTGCTATAGTTAGTAGTGTAGATGGACTCCATCCCTTCCATTCTTACTGATGGTGTCCTGCTATAGTTAGTAGTGTAGATGGACTCCATCCCTTCCATTCTTACTGATGGTGTCCTGCTATAGTTAGTAGTGTAGATGGACTTCATCCCTTCCATTCTTACTGATGGTGTCCTGCTATAGTTAGTAGTGTAGATGGACTCCATCCCTTCCATTCTTACTGATGGTGTCCTGCTATAGTTAGTAGTGTAGATGGACTCCATCCCTTCCATTCTTACTGATGGTGTCCTGCTATAGTTAGTAGTGTAGATGGACTCCATCCCTTCCATTCTTACTGATGGTGTCCTGCTATAGTTAGTAGTGTAGATGGACTCCATCCCGTCCATTCTTACTGATGGTGTCCTGCTATAGTTAGTAGTGTAGATGGACTCCATCCCGTCCATTCTTACTGATGGTGTCCTGCTATAGTTAGTAGTGTAGATGGACTCCATCCCGTCCATTCTTACTGATGGTGTCCTGCTATAGTTAGTAGTGTAGATGGACTCCATCCCTTCCATTCTTACTGATGGTGTCCTGCTATAGTTAGTAGGTGTAGATGGACTCCATCCCGTCCATTCTTACTGATGGTGTCCTGCTATAGTTAGTAGTGTAGATGGACTCCATCCCGTCCATTCTTACTGATGGTGTCCTGCTATAGTTAGTAGTGTAGATGGACTCCATCCCTTCCATTCTTACTGATGGTGTCCTGCTATAGTTAGTAGTGTAGATGGACTCCATCCCTTCCATTCTTACTGATGGTGTCCTGCTATAGTTAGTAGGTAGATGGACTCCATCCCTTCCATTCTTACTGATGGTGTCCTGCTATAGTTAGTAGGTGTAGATGGACTCCATCCCTTCCATTCTTACTGATGGTGTCCTGATATAGTTAGTAGTGTAGATGGACTCCATCCCGTCCATTCTTACTGATGGTGTCCTGCTATAGTTAGTAGTGTAGATGGACTCCATCCCTTCCATTCTTACTGACGGTGAATTCAGTCAGGGCTGTAACTCAAACACGTATATATATATATATATATATATAACACAGGGCTGTAACTCAAACACGTATATATATATATATATATATATATATATATATATATATATAAATATATATATACATATATAACACAGGGCTGTAACCCAAACAAAGGAGAGAGGTGTAAACAAAAAAAAGTCGTGTTAATACGGTAATCAGCTGGGAGTTGCAAAAGGTACTGTGGTATCGCGTCGAATGCTGGTGGGTATTGCGGTTGATTAAAGAATCCACTTAGGCTGTATCGTGTTGTAAAGGCCTTTATTCATACCACGAGGTTACAGCCCAAGTTATCAGACACGCGTTGTCTGGAGGAGCATCGTTCCAATTTAATCTGAATGCTTTCCTGCCCCTTCACCCCTTATATATAACCTCCCAAGATGTGGGTGGCTCCCTCTACTGTCCAATCCCCGTGTCTACACCACACTTCCTGTCTATTGTAGGCGGCGTTACTCTAAAACATTCCCTCTTGATACCAAAATCACCATTCTTTCAGTTCCACATTAAAACATTTAACACCATCATAATTTCAATACACTACAGTACGTTACCTCATTAACCCTCCTCAGGACTTTAAACAGCCCCACAAACCACTCAGCAGCCTTGCCTTTGGCCTCTGTGGCAGGCTTCTCCTCCTCCTCCCCGCTGCTTTGATCCGATGCTGCTGTTGTGCCCTGGAGAAGCCACTTTCTAATATCCATCAAACTATCAGCTACCTACCTAACTGTTAACATTAGCTACATTCCATCCAGCTACCTACCTAACTGTTAACATTAGCTACATTCCATCCAGCTACCTACCTAACTGTTAACATTAGCTACATTCCATCCAGCTACCTACCTAACTGGTAAAATTAGCTACATTCCATCCAGCTGAGCGGTGAATGTTTTGGTTTTTTGTAGTACGTAACTTTGAAAGTAAACCTAAACGGTCAGATTGACCCCGCCTCTCTAACCGGTAAAATGTGTATGACGTAGGTATGATGCGTGCAAGGGAGTTGCTTGAACGAAGCATACACAACCAATGGGTTGGGCATGACGGAGGGGGCAGATTGTGGGACAGAATAGGGATACAGAACTGAGGAGGCACAATATTCCAACTAAGGGGGCATTGCCCTCGTCTGCCCCCCTGGAGGCGCCGGGCATGGGTGTGTTGAACATGCATGTATGAGAGAATACCTGTGAATGACTAACCTTTTTAGCAGGAGGAATAGCCTCCCGTGTGAATGAGGAGAGTCTGGGATGTTATTTCTTAGACTGTAAAGGATCAGATTAATAACCAATAAAATGAGTGTGGGTATCAAAGAGAGAACCGTGACAGATTAGGTGGAAATGTAAGGAGAACTGAACTCTTAGGACACCAAGCCTGAAGACTACTGAACCAATCATTGCATAATAAGATTGAAATGTTGATAATAAGAGATTGGAATTTGCCTAGTCAGCTGATTGAATAATACGTTTCGATATATAATGTTATCTAGGGGTTCCAATATATGGCTTCTGTGAAGATATGGGGGAAAAAATGAGAAATTGTATGTGTGTATAATCGATTACTGGAGATTTGATAAAGTTATCATGGCAATAATAATCATAATAATTGTTTTACAAACTTGCACACCCAAACGTAGATGTACGTAAGGGGTGAGAAAAGTATTCTGAGTTGGTCCCTTTATGGATCATTTGATAAAGATAAGGTTAAAGCATTGTATGACTGTCTAAAGGCTCTGGGAAATAGTCTAAGAAAAAAGATTGCCATTTGTTCACATTTGGTAAAAGTATGGGAATTGACTTACCCCTAACTAATAAAAACTATAAATGCTTATGGGATTTCCTCCGTCTTGGTAATACATTTCGAAACAAAACCTATGCCCTGTTAAATAGAACCATTGAAATGTTGAACATGTAGAGATTTGTTTTTAAACTTAAGGCTATAATTTATTGTACTCCCGATGGAGTTTTGGTTGATATTCCAACCGTTGACGTTCTAAACCAATTCGTGAGTAGGCTAAATGGAAAGTGTCTGTTTTCCTGTCAACACCCTCAGGCGCCAGACTTATGATGGACGGAGATCGCCATCTACTGGGAACAGATGGACAGTGCCAGGCCATTCATAGTGAAAGACACAATCAGAAAGAAACCTGGTCTCGAGAGCTGCCTGGGAGAGTAGTCTCCCTCCGTGGGATGTTCAAAGTTTCTGTTTTTTTTTATAACCCAACCCTGATCTGTACTTCTCCACAACTTTGTCCCTGACCTGTTTGGAGAGCTCCTTGGTCTTCATGGTGCCGCTTGCTTGGTGGTGCCCCTTGCTTAGTGGTGTTACAGACTCTGGGGTCTTTCAGAACAGGTGTATATATACTGAGATCATGTGACACTTACATTGCACACAGGTGGACTTTATTTAACTAATTATGTGACATCTGAAGGTAATTGGTTGCACCAGATCTTATTTAGGGGCTTCATAGCAAAGGGGTTGAATACATAAGCACGCACCACTTTTCCGTTATTAGTTTATTTTTATTTTTTGAAACAAGTTTTTTTTTCATTTCACTTCACCAATTTGGACTATTTTGTGTATGTCCATTACATGAAATCCAAATAAAAATCCATTTAAATTACAGGTTGTAATGCAACAGAATAGGAAAAACGCCAAGGGGGATGAATACTTTTGCAAGGCACTGTATGCGGCTTGTATGCAGTGGAGGCCTGGAGATGCTAAATGTGTTTATGTTAATTAACGGTAAATTACTGTGAGACCGGCAGTCTTTTACATGACAATAACCGGCTGACACAATGTAGTGACAGCCTCAGCCCAAGGCCTGTGTCTGGGTCACCTAAATCATCCTCCTCCCTACCATTTGCCCCTGGCTGCTGCTGTTCTAAGGGATCCACTGGCCTGCTGTTGTCATCTGTCCTCCTCCTTGGCTCATCTGAAAGGTAGAAAGGTTGAGGTGCAACATGTCATTATTTAGTTTTAAAGGGCGACTGCGCTTCCTGATTTGGCCTCGTTTTAGATTGGGTTCGTTTAGAAATGTTAGCGGCCATGACTAAATTCAAACGTGAGTTGGTTTTGTGGTGTGGTTTGATGTGGGTGTCTCTTGTGTGTGTTTACAGGTTCCCTAATGTCACCTGACTGACTTTGGATAGCCTATATCAGGGTCTAGTTAGGGACCGTCAATAAATTACACAATGAAAATGAGACAATAGTGTCATATCTTTACATTTTCTCTTTAAATTCTTTCAATATTTGTAAATGAACAATAGTGTCATTGTCTCATTTAGAAATTCATTTGTATATGAATTTCTAAAATGTATAGTTGATTTGATTTTTAAGTAATTTAAGCTATTTGGAGCTATTGACATTTTTACATATTGTCCCATGAACATTGTGTAATTTACAGATGGTCCCTAACTAGCCACATAGAGATATCTAAAGTCAACTCAAATGTCCCACAGACATTAGGACCGGGTGGCGTGCAGCTTCACTCCAAATGGATGATTACTTGTGTGCTGCCAGCCGTCATCTGCCAGCCTCTTTATCATTCTGTAGTCAATTTTAACAGAAGAATGAATGTTTCTCACTCATTTCGGTCCCCCAGAGGCTGTTTTCTAAATGAGAGGTGTGTTTTTTTTAGGTGCAGTTCCTCTTTAAAGTTACTGTATACTGACAGGACCAAGGCAACTCAACTATAAAGGCATAACAGCGCAACACAACTCCAAACATGACAGATACTGGCTACATGGCCCCCAGGGTATATGAATATAAACACGAGACAAAACAAATGAGCCTGTAGAATGGAATTAGTTATAAGACCTCTATGATTCATTTCATTTCGTCAGCTAATGTGAGATTATTAGTTGAAATAATATTTGAGGACACATTACTTAAGGGCCTGTGTATTTTCTAAGTTATGTTCACCTACAATCTAACCACAAACCCGTCCATCTTTTTCCCCTCCCTTTCTGGCTGCCCTCCTCCTTCCCTTCTAAGTTCAAGTTGGTATATTTGTTATATACACATGATATACACTGTGTGGACAAAACATTAGGGATACCTGCTCTTTCCATGACATAGACTGACCAGGTGAATCCAGGTGAAAGCTATGATCCCTTATTGATGTCACCTAAAGCTGTGTCGGTCATGACATTCTGTCAGCCGGTGACTGTCATTCAGATAACTGCCGGTCTCATGCTTATTGACCTTAATTAACATCAACACATTTACCATCTCCTGGATTCCACACATAGCCTGCAAGCCACTGATGCGGACCTTTGGAACATCTATATTTAAAAAGTCTAATAAATCCATTCAATAGCCTACACCATCACAATAACTCCAGTATGAAAATGTATGCATTCACTAACTGTATGTCGCTCTGGATAAGAGCGTCTGCTAAATGACTAAAATGTAAAATTATTTATTTTAGACAGGTCTAAAGAAACATGACATTAAGAAAATGTAGCCTATTTCAGAAGAACACACTAAGAATTAGGGGTTCAATTAGAAAAAGTTTAAATGTAAAAAAGGTTCTTACCTTTGGAGAGTTCCTCTGGGAACCTTTCCTGATCAATGGGTTCATATTTGAACCTTTCTTATCATAAATGATTCTTGGAGGAACCTGAAGGTGAACATGTTCCTGGAGGATCCTTTCATAATGCTGACGCCCTCTTAATATCAATAGGTTCCACATGACTACTACCACCCATATCAACAGTTTCTCCAAATGTACACAAAAAACTCCTGCTAAGTGGTAGTCCCTGTTCTCCTGCATTCTTTAGGGAGAAGAACATGTAGCAAAGTTTTGCTAGCTAGCTGGCTAGTGTTAGCTAATTTTGAAATGTTGTAGCTAGCTAACGTTTGACCCCATTGGTTCTTGAATGAACCCCCCCGCAAACCCAAACCAGAGTTTAAAGCAGCACTCAGTTTTTGGACGGCTGTATGGGCACAGGCCCCCCCCACCCCCCACCTGCCCAGCCCCCGACTGGGTTTGATTGAATTAAAAGACAGTGTCCTTCGCTCCAGCCTGCCAAACACCTCTCCTCGCCGTCGTTAACAGAACAGTGGTAAAACAGTGCCCAACAGGCAGGGGGCGAAGGACACTGTCTACAGGTGGACAGCTAGCTAGCTACTGTTGTCGCCCTCGCCCCTTCTTCTTCGGTGGCTGGCATCCAACCTTATTGTGAGCTGAGAAGCCGGTTAGTAAATCATGTACCTGGGTACTGTGTTCAGTACAATGTTTGTGTTATATTGTCAAGTTGAAGGCACTCTGTATTAAGTGAAGTTACATTCTGTGTACCTCTGTGTTCATCCTGTGCAGTGCAGTCAAGATGAGCCATCCAAGATGTCCGCCCTCACCACAAAAGGTGTCATTGTAAAATACATACAGTGAAAAGGAAAACAGCAAATCTAGGATCAAATGACTGCAGGCTGGAAATAGACTGACTTTACAGACCTTATGGAAGTGGTGAACTGGAACAATTAGTGAAAACCATGGGCAGTCAGTCACCAGATATTCAGACACAGCAGAAATGATCCAACCCTGAGATTGTATTGAGAGAAAACGACTTAGCATTGAGTAGCATATAGAGGGATTGATCACATTATATGTGGGCAGGGATTATATTTTAAAGATTGTAAACACACCTTTTGTGCTGAGGGCGGACATCTTGGATGGCTCATCTTGACTGCACTGCACAGGATGAACACAGAGCTGATATATATATTGAAATATATATGGCAAATAGAAATCCTATATGGATGGTGTTAAGAGATAGATGGGAGGTGTTGAATGGAGTTGAAGGATGGGACGAATAACAAATAATAACAAGATAACTAATAATGTAAGCATACTGTGTCCATAATAAGTATATAGGTTGTATGTTGGGAGCTTTTGGGAAAGAGCACAGTTAGAAAGATATGGCATATAGAAGCAAACCGGATGGACATCATGAAAATGATCAGAGAGGTTGAGAGTAGAAGAAGTTCAGGAGCAAAAACAAACAAAATATAATTATTGTAAAATTGACTGGGTCCATAAAATGTATATAGTATGTATAACCTGGAAGTAGAGGCCTAAGCATTGTTGTTCACTAGTTTACTCCAAGTAGGGAAGGGGTGGTGGGGTTGGAAAGTAATAAAAGGGGAATATATATTTTTTTAAAGTATATGTACTGAATGTATGTACAGTGAGGGAAAAAAGTATTTGATCCCCTGCTGATATTGTATGTTTACCCACTGACAAAGAAATGATCAGTCTATAATTTTAATGGTACAGTGAGGGGAAAAAGTATTTGATCCCCTGCTGATTTTGTACGTTTGCCCAATGACAAAGAAATGATCAGTCTATAATTTTAATGGTAGGTTTATTTGAACAGTGAGAGACAGAATAGCAACAAAAAAATCCAGAAAAAAGCATTTCAAAAATGTTATAAATTGATTCGCATTTTAATGAGGGAAATAAGTATTTGACCCCTTCTCAATCAGAAAGATTTCTGGCTCCCAGGTGTCTTTTATACAGGTAACGAGCTGAGATTAGGAGCACACTCTTAAAGGGAGTGCTCCTAATATCAGTTTGTTACCTGTATAAAAGACACTTGTCCACAGAAGCAATCAATCAATCAGATTCCAAACTCTCCACCATGGCCAAGACCAAAGAGCTCTCCAAGGATGTCAGGGACAAGATTGTAGACCTACACACGGCTGGAATGGGCTACAAGACCATCGCCAAGCAGCTTGGTGAGAAGGTGACAACAGTTGGTGCGATTATTCGCAAATGGAAGAAACACAAAATAACTGTCAATCACAAAATCAGCAGGGGATCAAATACCTTTTTCCCTCACTGTATGTGTGTATGTATATATATGTATATATGTGTATATGTATGTGTATGTGTATTATCTCCCGAGTGGCGCAGTGGTCTACTAGAGATCCTGGTTCAAATCCAGGCTCTGTCGTAGCCGGCCTCGACCGGGAGACCCATGGGGCAGCTCACAATTGGCCCAGCGTCGTCCAGGGTAGGGGAGGGAATGGCCGGCAGGGACGTAGATCAGTTAGTAGAGCATGGCGTTTGCAACGCCAGGGTTGTGGGTTCGATTCCCACGGGGGGCCAGTATGGAGAAAAAAATTAAATAATGTATGCACTCACTCACTCTGGATAAGAGCGTCTGCTAAATGACGTAAATGTAAATATGTGTGTGTGTGTATATATATAAAAAACATGGGGGACTGGAAGTGATGCAGACAATTACATTGATGGAAGATACAATCTATCTGCAATATTAAGCTGATCTACCCCCTTAAAAAAAACAAATAAATAAAATAACAATATTAATTACCTGAAAATTGTATGTCATCCAGTCTTAAAATGTCTGCAAAAACCAAATATTGAAATACTGTTAAATATTTAAAAAACCATTGTTATACATTGAGTGAATTGTTATCCATTGAGAGAGGGATATAGAATAGTATACTATTGTGCTAGGTATTTATTTTCTACAACTGTGATGTAACTGAACATCCACTAGGTGGAGCCAGTGGTCCACTCTTGATTAGACACTTCACATAAAATAGAAATTTGTTTGTTAAAAACAGTAGGATAAATACATATGTAGGTAGATATATATATATATATATATATATATATATATATATATAATATTATACTAACATTCTAGATACACACACACACACACACACACATAATCAATTGACTAGTAATTTTTCTATAACTGTGATGTAGCTGTACATCCACTAGGGGAAGCCAGTGGTCCTCTCTTGAGTAGAGACTTGGTTTGGCATGCATTTTCATGGGTTCTGAGACACCTTGAGACATGTCACATAAAATTGACATTTGTTTGGTATAAACAGTAGGATATATACATATGTAGGTAGAGTCCATTCGTTTAAAAAAATCAATAACACAACATCTCATTCATTATATACTATATCATTTCATACAATACATTATTAAAAACATTCATTTATAATATAAAACATAAATAATGTATATATATATATATATATATGCATAGTTAGATATCAAAATTCAATATGAAAAGGAGTCTCTTGAAGATGTATGTCTTCAGGCCTTCTGGTCCTCTGGGTCTTTTTTCTTGGTTGACTGAGACATCCCACGGACGCTCTTTTATGGGGTCAAATGGATCTGTTTAGGCTAGCAGTAAAACGGGACATCTTAAAGAATACAATTACCTTTTTTGTTTTTAATTGACTGAGACATCCACTGGACATTCCATCCTCGGACGCTTCGCGGACATTCCCGGACATCTTTCAGAAATACATCATTTTCCCCCCTCATAATTCCATAGGTCTATAGGAGTGTCTCAGGTTTTCATTACAACCATTTCTAGTGCATATTGTATATGGTTTCAATATTGAACTATTAAATCAGTTAACCTCTTCCTATCAGATTTGAGAAATAACAGATTATAGCATGAAAAGCTCAGTGTTGATTTTAAATAAAAACATTAACAGTCCACAAAAAGGGTGTGTAAAACAGTATGTTGGCTAGGCTGATAAAAAGGGAAGATTGAATTTCTCTTTGCAGTTGTGGCTCCCAGGTCTACAGCCAATCAAGGACTAGCTACCCATCCCCACTGCTGCTCTCACCCCCCACCCCCCACCCCATCCCCTGACATGCTGGACTCTCAGGTTCTGTTCAATAAAGTGCAGCACAGCACAGCACAGTACAACTTTATTAGTCCATGTTACAGGGAACAAAGGGAATTTGTCTTTCTGAAGGGGTTGGTCACAGATCTGCCAGTTCAGATCCAATCCCACGTTTTGTTGTCTGGCTCAGGACTCAAACCAGTGACCTTTCAGTTACTGGACTAATTCTCTAACTTCCACCTCCTATCACTTCTAGCATGGGCTTCCTAGGCAAAGTTCCTTTTACACTATCCCATGTGTGGAGAAAACATGAGTCTGTCTCATGATCTGGTAATGAGGTAGTCCTGCCTTCAACTTCAAAATCAGTGTCACCCTCAGCTCAAGAGGGCATTACCTCTTGGTCTAATGGTGAAGACACTGGTGTTTCCCATGGGACACCTGGGTACAGATCCCGCCCATGAAATGTGCACACCTCTCCCAAGGCACCATTCCACTGCTTCCACCAATGTAGTGTTTTTTTTGCAAACAGCAACGGTGTAATGCCCCTTTCATCTCAAACCCGGGTCTCCCTGCCCGTAGGCAAACAAATATATTGTAGTGAATTCAGGGGGTAGCCCCAAACGGGTTTTGAACCTGGGTCCATCAACTGTCAAGCCAACACCTTAAGCGTGTTAGGTTCTAAATGAACCTAGTAAAACTCAGGGACGTTTAGTAAAGCTCAAACCAAGTTTATTCACCCATTGGATCATACAGCTGCATAAGACAAAGAAACATATTCACACAAGCACTGGTATTTAACCCTTTCTCCTATGCTGAGCCCCTCCTTCCACATCTGAACAGCCAATACACCTCTGTTGCTATCCAGAAGATGAGTGATATATGTTCTTCCTCACTTCATCTAACCTGACCTCTGCCCAAATTGCTCACTCCTCCCCAACTCACGGCTGTCATGTTGACTTGTACCAGACTGTGTCTCTTCTCCTCCAATAGGATCCCTGATGACTAACAATAACATATCCTGACAGAATGGAAACGTTATACATTCCCCTCTCTCCCTCAGTGACATGAATAAGTCTATTTCATGTTTAGAAGTCAGAACCCAACAAGCGCTACGCCAAGAGGTCCGAACCTCTCGATGATGTGGCTAGGTGTTGGATAAATCATTCTCTCTACTATTATGGTCCTCTGTAGCTCAGCTGGTAGAGCACGGCGCTTGTAACGCCAAGGTAGTGGGTTCGATCCCCGGGACCACCCATACACAAAAATGTATGCACGCATGACTGTAAGTTGCTTTGGATAAAAGCGTCTGCTAAATGGCATATTATTATATTATTATGGTCGCTACATTACCCCCAACCGGGACTCGAACCCGGGTCCAGCGACTATCAAGCCAACACCTTATCCATTACACCAAGAGATCAGAAGGTGGTAATTGGTAGGTGTTGGGTTCAGCTTGCTACAGTATATACTTATATAGGGCAATGTGTGATCTGGGAGCGGCAGCACTACCACTAGTGCTCCTGACACAGCCGAACACAATCTTTACCTTCTGAACCTTAAAAACTGACCTAAAGTCAGATACATTTAGACAAACCACCATGTGAGCAGCAAGTGTAGGGTTAATGGAGTGAAGTGGAGGATGGGTAGGACCACCAGTATCAACTATATGTCTATGAATGCATTACTATTAATGCAGTACTAAAACGGATGGATGCTCTTCATCAACACCATCTCACCTGGGAAACTAGATATCAGCAATCAATCAACAAGATTCATGAAATGGAGCAAATAAAGACATTAGAACTGCTAAAGGTCAGATATTATATTCTGACACCAATTTCCTACTGGTAGATGTTGTACATGATCTGTCAATCCTGAGAGCAACACTCTCTCTCCTCCCCTTCCCCATCTCTCTTTGCTGGGGTGAAGTTTCTCCTAGATACAGATCTAGGATCAGCTTCCCCCTCCCCCAAACCTAACAAGGATCATTAGTGGGGGAATTTAAACCTGATCCAAAGCCAGTGTCTATTTGGGAAACTTGTCCCCTCCCCCACAACTCTACATGTGGATGCGGCTTCCTCCATCTCACCATGTTCACAAAGAAAACGGCAGTGTATTTCAGCTGTAAGTATGTTGAAGTTACTAGCTATATTATTTGAATTGAATCGACCTAGCTTCATTATTAGTCAACAATAACTGGGCCAATGTAGCCGTAGCAGCAGTGGTGGTTCTAGAACATTCCCAGTGGGAGGGGCCAGGCTGGGGCCAGTTGTACTGTTAGAGGGGCCAGTTGCATCACACATTATTGTTGTCATGTCGTTTTCTTCACTGCATTGCAGGCATCAATGGACAAATGACCATGTTTATAATCATTCAACTATTTATTATTTGCATTTACATTTTGACATTTGCATTACATATTCACTATCAGTTACATCAACTGTACACTACGTTTTTTGTGGTTTCTTGCAAAAAGATCCGCAAATTCATCTGGATTCAAGGTCTTTGCTCTTCTTGACTCAATACTTAATAAACCTAAATTGCTCCATCTCTCATCTGACATTGTGGACCTGAGATATGTTTTCACCAGCTTTAGTGCAGAAAAACTCTGTTCACAAGAAGCGGTACTAACAGGGATTGAAACAGATATTTTGCACAGTTTAAAGAGCTGAAAGAAAACTTCTTTATAAGGCTGAATGAATAATGCTATCTCTACTACACTGGAGGGTCTCTGCATGCCACTCTGGATTTTCCTTTGTCAAATTCTTCTGAACTGATGTAGTTCATGCCCCAAGTCCTCAATATTTGATTCATACATTCTAGCAAATGGAAACAGGGACTTCTCTTTGAGAAATGCATCTCTTTGGTGTTTAGAGTTTTGGATGCCATTCATTATGTCACAGGTTTTGCTAGAGAACCGTCTGTTAAGCTCATTGAGCATCTGATCTAAGACAGGGTAGAAAAAGGTTGTACGAAAACTGTCTTTATCTATTTCTGGATCTGACCTCTGACCTACTGTACTGAGAACACAGTCTCCATTAAATTGAGAGCTTAGCTTTTTTGGTGGTTTTGCAGGGGGCTGTATTGCAGTATCACATTGCCCAGCTGTGTTCAACACTTCATTCCATAGGTCATCAAAAAATGACTCATCCCTGTAGTCATTCAAAGTTTGAACTAAGGCTTCAACTAAATCAACAGCCTTTGACAGGTCAAGTGATGAAGACTGTAGCATCTCTGATAGAAATGTTGCTTCTCCAAAAACTTTATGGAGTGGAACAAGGAACACAATGAATTGTAAATCTATCTGTGCAAGCAGACCTCGTGCCTCAACAGATCTGTCACCGTTGTGTTCTTGGACTATGTCTTGCAGGACTCGCTCAACGGCAGGCAATCTATCCATAATAGTATGTAGAGCCATATATCGACATGCCCAGCGAGTGTCACTTAGTCTCTGAAGCTCTCTAGGTGCACCTGGGTACATCTCTCTTTGTACGCTAAGCCATTGTTGATGCGCATATGACCCCGATGTGAAGACATACAGTCTTTCTAGTAAGGAGAAGAACTGTCCTACCTCAGGGACAGCTTTGACTGTATCCACTAAAACTAAGTTTAGACAGTGTGAACTGCAGTGGAGGTAAAAGGCTTTGCTTGTTCTTTAATGCGTTGCCTGGACGCCTGCATTTTTGCCACTCATAACTGAAGCACCGTCATATGCTTGGCCTACTAGGTTGGTTTTTGTATTCAAGACCATGACTTTCTAATATGTGTATGATTTAGTCAGTAAGCCCTGCTGCATCTAGTGGATCAGCCGATTCAAAGTGGAGACAGCTCTCATGGACAGCTCCACTGAAATAGTACCTGAGTACTGGAGATATCTGATCCTTTTGTTTTAACATCTTTTGTTTTCCGTCTGCCATTATGCTGAAGACCTCACTGTCTTTCACTTCTTCTATCATCTCTGTTGGAACCATGTCTGCCAAACAACTCAGAACCTCATTCTGAATCCCTTTGCTTGTGTATTTTGCATTATGAATGGAAGTCAACCTTTTTCCACAGTTGTGTCATGCTTAGCTATTGTTTCTAGGGTTGCCATGAAGTTCCCTTTATTATCAGACTCTGCAGACTCATTGTGTCCTCTTTGTGCAATGTTTTGTGTGGCTGTAAGTAGTAGTACTTCTCCTATTGTTTTAATATAGTCCCCATTTTCTTGAACCTGTTTGTTGTGTTCCTTGTTTAGGGCATTTACCAGTGTTGCATTACTTTTTACAGCTTTCTGATTGAGCCCTTGCATGAATTGCAAATCCCCCCTCTTTGTAAGTTGCCTTCTTCCAGTTGTTAAAACCCCATTTTGAATCCAATCCAGTCCCTGAGACAGGCGTATCAAAACACAGAGTCTGATTTTACTATTGTTGTACATCAGACTATTATTTATTACTACTTCTACTACATCAGGAGGAACTGTCTTTTGAACTTGGATACAGTGGATAGTGACTGTTAGAACATGAGGATACAACCAAATGACTCATAGGATCGGCTGGCTGGCTAGCTAGATGGCTAGCGCCATAATGACAGGCCAGGTAAAGTTGGATCATAGCTAATGTTGACTGGCTGGCTGGCTAGATGGTTAGCACCATAATGACAGGCCAGGTCAAGTTGGATCATAGCTAATGTTGACTGGCTGGCTGGCTAGATGGCTAGCACCATAATGACAGGCCAGGTAAAGTTGGATCATAGCTAATGTTGACTGGCTGGCTAGATGGCTAGCACCATAATGACAGGCCAGGTAAAGTTGTATCATAGCTAATGTTGACTGCGCTATTTAGCCAGCTCGCTAAGTTTACAAGGGTGTTACTATAGCTACAGCCACACTATGCCAGGTAGTTACATTTTATTTCTGTATACTTTTATTTTACTCATAGAGGTCCAGTGGGGTTTGGTTAAATAGTGATGTGGCTTTTGACTGGGTTTCAAGCCGAACTATGTAGTTTATATTACTTCAGGGAATTTTTAGCTACTATTACGTTTGCTGACTTGTTTATTGTTAGAGATGTATGCTAGCGTTAGTGATACCGAGGCAGGGAGAAGCTACTCACTGGCTGGACACATAATTGCCAGCTAGCTGATAGCTGTACAGTTGTGTGTGTGTGTACATGTGTATATAAATATATATAATGGGGGGTTGGGAGGGTGAACTCAGGAGGATGGTGATTGTGTAACTAATTGTCTCTATTTTATATTTGAGGGATAATAGTTATCGTCTGGTAAAGGTTTTCATTTATTCATTATAGCTTGATGTCTTTTTTCCTGTGCTGCTTGGGTGCATTGTTTCACAGCGCAGGTTTCAGGGCGCCTTGGTGCTTTATCTTGGCCAGGTCACAGTTGGAAATGAGAACTTGTTCTCAACTGGCTTCTTACCTGGTTAAATAAAGGTGAAATATAAATAAAATAAATAAAAATGCAGATTGGTTGAAATTTGTGTGTGCGGGTAGGCGCTGTTGGTGACTATGAACACATCCTCTGTTGTTGTTGTTGTTGTTGTTGAGACATGCTCAAGTGGGGATAAATAGTCCAGTCATTATTGTTGCCGATGTTTGTCGCTTTGATTACAATATATTCATGTTACAGGGAACAGTCAATGCACTTCTAATGCCATATCCATATAATTTAGAATGAACCTCTTTGGGGGCGATGCTATGCATAGCAGGTACATCTATCTTAAAGACTAGCGTCTAAGGGTATGGTTTATTAACTCCCTCAGTTGGGGAGGGGTTGGTGGGTTTGGGGTAGGGTCAGGGAATTAGCTCACCAGATGGTTACTATTTTATACTTTCATCATTTCATTTAGTCTCTATCTTTTTCCCTCTTTCTTATTATCTTTAAAGATGTCTGCTCCTAATAACTATACATTTATGCCACTTAACATTAGGGTACTGTAATGAATATTCAGGGAGAAAAAGGTGTAGATTCACGAGCAGAGCGCAGCAGGTGTGTATTACGCCTTTACAGAAGACAGGAATCGTGGTCACAGGCAGGCAATGGTCATACACAGGAAGGCAAACAGGCAGGTGAAACAAAACTAGGACTGAGAGCTATAACTGGTTCTCACAAAGCTAGGAAAAGTCTTAGTAGAGTCAAAACGAACAATACCTCACAAGGCACAAACAGAATGAACTGAACTAAATAAGGAGCTGATGAGACCAGGGGAGTAACTAACACAGGTGGAATCAATGAACAAACATGGAAGACAGGGCTACGTTCAAGAACAAAAAGAAACAGGGCTACGTTCAAGAACACAAAGAAACAGGGCTACGTTCAAGAACACAAAGAAACAGGGCAAATAATGTCACCCATCTAAATAAATATATATATATATATATACAGTGGGGAAAAAAAGTATTTAGTCAGCCACCAATTGTGCAAGTTCTCCCACTTAAAAAGATGAGAGAGGCCTGTAATTTTCATCATAGGTAGACGTCAACTATGACAGACAAAATGAGAGAAAAAAAATCAAGAAAATCACATTGTAGGATTTTTAATGAATTTATTTGCAAATTATGGTAGAAAATAAGTATTTGGTCAATAACAAAAGTTTCTCAATACTTTGTTATATACCCTTTGTTGGCAATGACACAGGTCAAACGTTTTCTGTAAGTCTTCACAAGGTTTTCACACACTGTTGCTGGTATTTTGGCCCAGTCCTCCATGCAGATCTCCTCTAGAGCAGTGATGTTTTGGGGTTGTCGCTGGGCAACACGGACTTTCAACTCCCCTCCAAAGATTTTCTATGGGGTTGAGATCTGGAGACTAGCTAGGCCCTTCCAGGACCTTGAAATGATTATTACGAAGCCACTCCTTCGTTGCCCGGGCGTTGTGTTTGGGATCATTGTCATGCTGAAAGACCCAGCCACGTTTAATCTTCAATGCCCTTGCTGATGGAAGGAGGTTTTCACTCAAAATCTCACGATACATGGCCCATTCATTCTTTCCTTTACACGGATCAGTCGTCCTGGTCCCTTTGCAGAAAAACAGCCCCAAAGCATGATGTTTCCACCCCATGCTTCACAGTAGGTATGGTGTTCTTTGGATGCAACTCAGCATTCTTTGTCCTCCAAAAATGACGAGTTGAGTTTTTACCAAAAGTTATATTTTGGTTTCATCTGACCATATGACATTCTCCCAATCCTCTTCTGGATCCTCCAAATGCACTCTAGCAAACCTCAGACGGGCCTGGACATGTACTGGCTTAAGCAGGGGGACACGTCTAGCACTGCAGGATTTGAGTCCCTGGCGGCGTAGTGTGTTACTGATGGTAGGTTTTGCAGGTCATTCACCCAGCTCTCTGCAGGTCATTCACTAGGTCCCCCCGTGTGGTTCTGGGATTTTTGCTCACCGTTCTTGTGATCATTTTGACCCCACGGGGTGAGATCTTGCGTGGAGCCCCAGATCGAGGGAGATTATCAGTGGTCTTGTATGTCTTCCATTTCCTAATAATTGCTCCCACAGTTGATTTCTTCAAACCAAGCTGCTTACCTATTACAGATTCAGTCTTCCCAGCCTGGTGCAGGTCTACAATTTTGTTTCTGGTGTCCTTTGACAGCTCTTTGGTCTTGGCCATAGTGGAGTTTGGAGTGTGACTGTTTGAGGTTGTGGACAGGTGTCCTTTATGCTGATAACAAGTTCAAACAGGTGCCATTAATACAGGTAACGAGTGGAGGACAGAGGAGCCTCTTAAAGAAGAAGTTACAGGTCTGTGAGAGCCAGAAATCTTGCTTGTTTGTAGGTGACCAAATACTTATTTTCCACCATAATTTGCAAATAAATTCATAAAAAATCCTACAATGTGATTTTCTAGATGTTTTTTTCTCAATTTGTCTGTCATAGTTGACGTGTACCTATGATGTAAATTACAGGCCTCTCATCTTTTAAGTGGGAGAACTTGCACAATTGGTGGCTAACTAAATACTTTTTTTCCCCACTGTACATCTAGCTTAAAGACTAGCGTCTAAGGGTATGGTTTATTAACTCCCTCAGTTGGGGAGGGGGTTGGTGGGTTTGTGGTAGGGTCAGGGTATTAGCTCACCAGATGGTTACTATTTTATACTTTCATCATTTCATTTAGTTTCTATCTTTTTCCCTCTTTCTTATTATCTTTAAAGATGTCTGCTCCTAATAACTATACATTTATGCCACTTAACATTAGGGTACTGTAATTAATACTCAGGGAGAAAAAGGTGTAGATTCACGGGCAGAGCGGCAGGTGTGTATTAGCCTTTACAGAAGACAGGAATCGTGGTCACAGGCAGGCAATGGTCATACACAGGTAGGCAAACAGGCAGGTGAATCAAAACTAGGACTGAAGGCTATAACTGGTTCTCACAAACGAGCTAGGAAAAGTCTTAGTAACTAGTGGTTCTGGTGAAAAATGTCCTTTAAGTATCTCCACAATATCCCCATACGTCTTATTACCTGTTCTGTCTGGCTGTAGCAGGCTGCCTAGTAAATTAAATGTCTTTGGCCCCATTACACTAAAACATGTAGGCACAATGTTGTCCTCATCCATGTCATTTACAAGAACAAAATATTCAAACCGTTCTGTATATGAGCTCCACTGCTCAATAATTATTATTATCAAACTGTCCAATGTTTCCAACAATTCCAATAATTTTTTGTTTCTCAATAAGCTCCTGATTGTCACTCACTTCAATATTGTCCTCAACCAAAGCAATATTTTCCTCAGTCACGTGATCTTCATTCACTTCACTCACTGACTTTTCCTCCTAAGTTCGCTCATTTAGCAGATTTAATTAAAAGGTTTGCCTTCACAGTTGAATAAATGTCCTTTCCTTTTATCACTGTATATTCCTCCTTTTTAATCACGTTGTTTTCCCACTCCGATGTCCGTCTCCAGTCCTTTTCTGCCGTCCATGACGATGTTAACTCCAGTGGTGGAAAAAGTACCCAATTGTCATACTTGAGTAAAAGTAAAGATTTCTTAACAGAAAATGACTCAACTAAAAGTGAAAGTCACCCAGTAAAATACTACTTGAGTAAAAGTCTAAAAGTATTTGGTTTTAAATATACTTAAGTATCAAAAGTAAATGTAATTGCTAAAATATACTAAAGTATCAAAAGTAAAAGTACAAGTATAAATCATTTCAAATTCCTTACATAAAGCAAACCAGAGGATTTTTTTGTTTTTAAAATTTACATTCAGCCAGCCACAAATTTACGTACACTCCAACACTCAGACAATTTACAAACAAAGCATTTGTGTTTAGTGAGTCTGCCAGATCAGAGGCAGTAGGGATGTTCTCTTGATAAGTGTGTGAATTGGACCATTTTCTGTCATGCTAAGCATTCAAAATGCAACGAGTACTTTTGGGTGTCAGGGAAAATGTATGGAGTAAAAGTACATTATTTTCTTTAGGAATGTAGTGAAGTGAAAGTAAAAGTAGTCAAAAATATGAATAGTAAAGTCAAGTACATATACCCCCAAAAACTACTTAAATAGTACTTTAAAGTATTTTTACTTAAGTACTTTACACCACTGGTTAACTCTCTTTCTTAGCTAGCTCGACTATGCACTTGCCTCTGCTAGCAATACACTGTGCTAACATTAGCCTAGACTGTACCACAGAAAATAACAGTTTTAAACAGTTGTAAAACCCACTTCTTCCAGACAGAATAGTTCCTGTAGATTCAGACTTACTCATCACCAATCTGTTGTTATGTCTCGTGGGTTTTATAACCACGTCTGTATAACAATTCAATAATGATGAGACAGGGAGACAGGAATCAGTTCAACCATTTATCTGGAACGTGATCATCTCAACACATACAAACCCCCATGATGCTCTGCAGCACAACCCCAATATACAACGAATACATAGATAAGTAAATGGACACGAAACAAAACTCATTGAGGAATTTTAATGTTCAGTTGTAGAAAGTAGGGCCATGGGATAGGGTCAGAAAGGTCAGTATGTTTGATAACTGGTTACAGAGGTGACATAACAAGCATAAGGTCCATTATAACACAGTGAAGTAGAGGTGGGAGCTAAAAGCAGACATGGACAGTGAGACGGTGTGAGGAGGTCAGGGGTGAAACACTAGATCAGGACAGGTAGAAATGGCAGTGCTGGTTGTGTTCAGTGTGTGTGTCCAGTGTGTGTGTGTGTGTCCAGTGTATGTATGTGTGTCCAGTGTGTGTGTGTGTGTGTGTGTGTCCAGTGTGTGTTTGTCCAGTGTGTGTGTGTGTGTGTGTCCTGTGTGTGGGTGTGTGTTCAATGTGTGTGTGTCCAGTATGTGTGTGTGTTCAGTGTGTGAGTGTGTGTGTTTAAAGTGTGTGTGTGTGTGTGTGTGTCCTGTGTGTGTTTGTCCAGTGTGTGTGTGTGTCCAGTGTGTGTGTGTGTTCAGTGTGTGTCCAGTGTGTGTGTGTGTGTGTGAATCCAGTGTGTGTATGTGTGTGTGTGTGGATGCGTGTCCAGTGTGTGTGTGTGTCCAGTGTGTGTGTGTCCAGTGTGTGTGTGTGTCCAGTGTGTGTGTGTCCAGTGTGTGTGTGTGTGTGTTCAGTGTGTGTGTGTGTGTCCAGTGTGTGTGTGTGTGTTTGTTCAGCGTGTGTGTGTTCAGTGTGTGTGTGTCCAGTGTTCAGTGTGTGTGTGTGTGTGTGTGATCAGTGTGTGTGTGTCCATTGTGTTTGTGTATCCAGTGTGTGTGTCCAGTGTGTGTGTGTGTGTTCAGTGTGTGTGTGTGTGTGTGTGTCCAGTGTGTGTATGTCCAGTGTGTGTGTGTGTGTGTGTGTGTGTCCAGTGTGTGTGTGTATCCAGTGTGTGTCTAGTGTGTGTGTCCTGTGTGTGTGTGTGTCAGGTGTGTGTCCAGTGTGTATGTGTGTGTGTGTCCAGTGTGTGTGTGTGTGTCCAGTGTTTGTGTCCTGTGTGTGTGTTTGTGTGTGTCCAGTGTATGTGTGTGTGTCCAGTGTGTGTGTGTGTTTGTGTGTGTCCAGTGTGTGTGTTTCCAGTGTGTGTGTGTGTTTCCTGGGTGTGTGAGTGTGTGTGTAAGTGTGTATGTGTGTGTGTCCAGTGTCTGTGTGTGTGTCCAGTGTGTGTGAGTGTGTGTGTAAGTGTGTATGTGTGTGTGTCCAGTGTCTGTGTGTGTGTCCAGTGTGTGTGAGTGTGTGTGTCCAGTGTGTGTATATGTGTCAAGTGTTTGTGAGTGTGTGTGTGTGTGTGTCCTGTGTGTGTGTGTGTCAGGTGTGTGTGTGTCCAGTGTGTATGTGTGTGTGTCCAGTGTGAGTGTGTGTGTGTGTGTGTGTCCAGCGTATGTGTGTGTGTCCAGTGTGTGTGTCCATGTGTGTGTGTGTGTTTGTGTGAGTCCAGTGTGTGTGTGTCCAGTGTGTATGTGTGTGGGTCCAGTGTATGTGTGTGTGTCCAGCATATGTGTGTGTGTCCAGTGTGTGTGTGTGTTTCCAGTGTGTGTGTGTGTTTCCAGTGTGTGTGTGTCCTGTGTGTGTGTGTGTCCAGTGTGTGTGAGTGTGTGTGTGTGTGTCCAGTGTGTGTGTGTGTCCTGTGTGTGTGTGTGTGTCAGGTTTGTGTGTGTGTGTGTGTCCTGTGTGTGTTTCCTGTGTGTGTGTGTGTCCATTGTGTGTGTGTCCTGTGTGTTTTTTGTGTGTGTGTTTGTCCAGTGTGTATGTGTGTCCAGTGTGTGTGTGTGTGTGTCCTCTGTGTGTGTGTGTGTGTGTGTGTCCAGTGTGTGTGTGTCCAGTGTGTGTGTGTTCAGTGTGTGTGTGTGTGTCCAGTGTGTGTGTGTGTCCAGAGTGTGTGTGTGTCCAGTGTCCAGTGTGTGGGTGTGTTTGTCCAGTGTGTGTCCAGTCTGTTTGTGATCAATGTATGTGTGTCCTGTGTGTGTGTGTGTGTGTGTGTGTGTGTGTCCAGTGTGTGTGTGTTCAGTGTCTTTGTTCAGTGTGTGTGTGTGTGTGTGTGTGTGTGTGTGTGTACAGTGTGTGTGTATCAAGTGTGTTTGTGTGTCCAGTGTGTGTCAGTGTGTGTGTCCAGTGTGTGTGTGTGTGTTCAGTATGAGTGTGTGTGTCCAGCGTGTGTGTGTGTGTGTCCAGTGTGTGTGTGTGTCCATGTGTGTGTGTGTGTGTGTCTAGTGTGTGTGTGTGTGTGTGTGTGTGTGTGTGTGTCCAGTGTCTCCAGTGTGTTTGTGTGTGTGTCCAGTGTGTGTCCAGTGTGTGTGTGTGTGTCTAATGTGTGTTTGTGTGTGTACAGTGTCCAGTGTGTGGGTGTGTTTGTCCAGGGTGTGTGATCAATGTATGTGTGTCCTCTGTGTGTGTGTGTGTGTGTGTGTGTGTGTGTGTGTGTCCAGTGTGTGTTTGTCCGGTGTGTGTGTGTTCAGTGTGTTTGTTCAGTGTGTGTGTGTGTGTGTACAGTGTGTGTGTATCAAGTGTGTTTGTGTGTCCAGTGTGTGTCAGTGTGTGTGTTCAGTATGTGTGTGTGTGTCCAGTGTGTTTGTGTGTGCGTCCAGTGTTTGTGTGTGTCCAGTGTGTCAGTGTGTGTGTGTGTCCAGTGTGTGTGTGTGTGTGTGTGTGTGTATGTCCAGTGTGTCCAGTGTATGTGTGTGTGTGTGTCCAGTGTGTGTCCAGTGTGTGTGTGTGTGTGTGTGTGTGTCTAGTGTGTGTGTGTGTGTGTACAGTGTCCAGTGTGTGGGTGTGTTTGTCCAGTGTGTGTGATCAATGTATGTGTGTCCTGTGTGTGTGTGTATTTGTGTGTGTGTGTGTGTGTGTGTATGTGTGTCCAGTGTGTGTTTGTCCGGTGTGTGTGTTTTCAGTGTGTTTGTTCAGTGTGTGTGTGTGTGTGTGTGTGTTTGTACAGTGTGTGTGTATCAAGTGTGTTTGTGTGTCCAGTGTGTGTCAGTGTGTGTGTCCAGTGTGTGTGTGTGTTCAGTATGTGTGTGTGTGTCCAGTGTGTGTGTGTGTGTGTGTGTCAGTGTGTGTGTGTGTCCAGTGTGTGTGTGTGTCCAGTGTGTGTCCAGTGTGTGTCCAGTGTGTGTGTCCAGTGTGTGTGTGTGTGTGTGTGTGTGTGTCTAGTGTGTGTGTGTGTACAGTGTCCAGTGTGTGTCTGTCCAGTGTGTGTGTGTGTCAGCGTTACCATGGTTATTATTTACAGGGACACTGAGGAGTCAACATCATAAACCCCAAACACTGGATAGAGGGGCTCAGTGAATGTGGAGTGGAATGTGTTCAGGTGGGTCAGTGTGTCAGAGGAGACTCTGTAGAAGGACAGAGTGCCGGCTGGCCAGTCCAGATACACTCCTACTCTGTGGGAGCCGGAGGAGGGGACGTCTATGGTAGTGGACTTACTATTGTGCCAGGCAGAGTATCTGTTGCCAGAGCAGAACAGACTCCAGGACTTGTCATTGTATCCAAGCCAACAGTCATTAACCCTTCCTCTCCTGCTGATTCCTTTATATGCCACTCCTATAACAGCCTCTCCACTCCACTCTACCTCCCAGTAACAGCGCCCAGTCAGACCTTCTCTACACAGCACCTGTCCATAGCCCTTAAATCTCTCTGGGTGATCAGGATACGGCTGCTCCTCTCTCCTCCATGTCACCTTTCTGTTCTCCTCAGACAGAGAGAGGAGTCTGTTTACTGTGTTTAGGTCCAGTGTGAGATCACAGACATCTGAAGGATGAAACCAGATACAATATTAGAAATCATCATCATTCACATTAGAATGTTAACTCACTTTTCACTAATTCATTTAATGTAGATGTTTCTAGGTATCAAAAGGAGAAGTTAAGGTAACTTGAGACTTGTTGAATGATCATATGTTATTCTGTATGGTAATATAAAACACACTTATTCCCATTAATTACACACACACACACATACACACATCCTGAACACACACACACACACACACACACACACACACATCTTGAACATACACAAACATTTCTAACGTAACATGAACGCGCCACACACACAGGATCCTGAACACACACACACACACACACACACACACACACACACACACCCTGAACAAACACACACACACACACACCGGATACACACTCACATCCTGAACACACACACAAACACACACACACACACACACACTGAACACACACACACATATCCTGAACACACACACACACACCGGAAACACACTCACATCCTGAACACACACACACACACACACACACACACATCCTGAACACACACTGGACACACACACACATCCTGAACACACACACACCCTGAACACACACACACACCCTGAACACACACACACACTGAACACACACACACACACATCCTGAACACACACATACACACTGGATACACATACACACTCACACTTTCATGCATGAACGCACACACACACACATTTCTAAAGTAACACGAACACGCAACACACGCCATACACAGACACACACATTGTCAAAGCAACTCTTTGTAAACTTTGATGTCCCTGATTTGTGCTTCTGTAGAACTACAGCTGATATTTAATATGACCAAGTAAGTAATGATGGTGGTCTTTGACTTTGACTTCACTTGAATTAAGACTTATTCTTAGTCATATTCTTCACAGCAGTCAACACTCACATTTTCTAAGTCCAGGTTTCATTGTGTTCTCTCCACCTTGTTCCACACTGTAGCGGTAAGCAGAAGAACAGACAGTCATTGAGGGAAACACCTGAACTCACACACACACACACACACACACACACACACACACACACACACACACACACACACATTCAGCATACTTTGTACAAGGCGGTGGTAAGAATGTTTGTCTGTGTGTGTGTCCAGTGTGTGTGTGTGTGTGTGTGTGTGTGTCCAGTGTGTGTGTGTCTGTATGTGTGTGTGTCCAGTGTGTGAGTTTTGTGTGTGGTGTCCAGTGTGTGTGTTTGTGTGTGTGTGTCCTGTTTGTGTGTGTGTGTGTGTCCAGTGTGTGTGTATGTGTGTCCTCTTTGTGTGTGTCCAGTGTGTGTGTGTGTGTGTCCTGTGTGTGTGTGTGTGTCCAGTGTGTGTGTTCAGTTTGTGTCCAGTGTGAGTGTTCAGTGTGTGTCCAGTGTGTGTGTTCAGTGTGTGTGTGTGTTTGTCAAGTGAATGTGTGTGTCCAGTGTGTGTGTGTGTCAAGTGTGTGTGTGTGTTTGTGCGTGTGTGTGTGTCCAATCTGTGTGTGTGTCCAGTGTGTGTGTGTCTGTGTGTGTGTGTGTCTGTGTGTGTGTGTGTGTCCAGTATGCGTGTGTGTGTGTCCAGTGTGTGTGTGGTGTGTGTGTGTCCAGTGTGTGTGTCCTGTTTGTGTGTGAGTGTCCAGTGTGTGTGTGTGTGTGTGTGTGCCCTGTGAGTGTGTGTCCAGTGTGTGTGTGTGTTTGTGTGTGTTTTTCAAGTGAATGTGTGTGTCAGTGTGTGTGTGTGTGTGTCCAGTGTGAGTGTGTGTGTGTGTCCAATCTGTGTGTGTGTCCAGTGTGTGTGTGTCCAGTGTGTGTGCACGTGTACACACACCGGACACACACCGGACACACACACACACTGGACCTACACACACACACACAGACACTCACACTCACTCACTCACTCACTCACACACACACACACACACACACACACACACACACACACACACACACACACACAGTCTTTATATAACTTAGTCCAAGTGGTGGTCAGAATGTTTGTCTTAACTAGCCTGATAACTCCAACATGTCTGATATGAACATTGACATAAACCCTCTACATACTTGAGTTTCTCCAGTCTGCAGTGTGGATCCTCCAGTCCAGCAGAGAGCAGTCTGACTCCTGAGTCTCCTGGGTGATTGTAGCTCAGGTCCAGCTCTCTCAGGTGTGAGGGGTTTGACTTCAGAGCTGAGACCAGAGAAGCACAGCCTTCCTCTGTGACTAGACAGCCTGACAGCCTGCAAAGAGTCAAATCATATTAAAACCACACTGCTATTCTTTGGTGGTCAAAATAGTGGCAGTATATTTTTTCAACATTTTAATTTATACCAGTGTCCTGAAACCTGACATATATATATCATTATTAGAAAAAATCATAATATTGTGTGTAGAGAGAAAAATGTATAGTCCAAATATTTGAGTTGACTGACCAGAGCAGTTTAAAAAGCAGTATCAGTCAAAAGACAGACAGTGAGGTATCAGATTTAGATTGTATTGAGTATACAGTCCACAACATATCTAGTTTGACAGTGAAGCTAACATTTTAAATTTGGCTCTTTACTCCAACATTTTGGATTTCAGATCAGATGTGTCATATGAGGTGACAGTATATAATGTCACCTTTTATTTGAGGGTATTTTAATACATATCTGTTTCACCGTTTAGAAATTAAAGCACTTTATGTATCTAGTCCCCCATTTGAAGAAGTCATAAGTATTCTGACCATTTCACTTACAGTGTATTAAAGTAGTCAAAAGTTGAGTATTTGGTTGTAAACTCGTTGGTTGCATTTAAAGTTTGTTTTGGTTGTGTTTTGGGTTATGTTTTGCCCAATAGTAACTGAATGGTGGATGATGACTGGAGTAATTGTCTGTCTAAGTGAGAAGATAACATGTTTCTAAACATTACTAAAGTAATCCTGATGATGCAATGATTAAGAAAAATCATGAATGACTCATAAATAATAATGAGTGAGAAAGTTACAGAGGCTACAACAAAACATGCTAACCTCTCACCATTACCAATAACAGAGGAGGTATGATCCTTGTGCCTCTGTAACTTTCTCATTCATCATCATCATTCACGATTCATTCATGATTATTCATAATCATGGTAGCATCCACATGAATGTAGAAGTGTTCAGAAACATATTCTATTCTTACTGACAATACAAGTGAAGTGACTCCAAATTGACAGGACATTATTCACCATTCAGTTTCTATTGGGGAAAACATCATCCAAAACACAACCAAGACAAACTGCAAATGCATTCAACAAGTTTGTAGAATCACCAGCTTGATGTAATCACTGCAGGTAAGGAATATTGGACCAAATACTAAACTTAAGACTACTTTAATACAATATAAGTGAATATGTCCAAATTATTATGACTTTTTCAAATGGGAGAACTAGATACATTAAGTGCTTTCATTTCTAAACAGTAAAAACAGGTATGTATGAATACCCTCAAATAAAAGGTGACATTCTGTACTGTCGCCTAATATGAAACATTATATCTCAAATCCAAAATGCTGGAGCATAGCACCACATTTAAAACTGTAAGCTTCACTGTCCAAACACATATGGTGTGGACTATGTGTGCCTGGTAAACACATGTGGATCTGGTGAACAGTTATCACTTGTTGACCAACTACAGGAATACTGACCTCAGAGTCTCCAGTTTACAGTGGGGATTCCCCAGTCCAGCAGAGAGCAGCTTCACTCCTGAATCCTTCAGGTCATTGTTACTCAGGTCCAGCTCTCTCAGGTGTGAGGGGTTTGACTTCAGAGCTGAGACCAGAGAAGCACAGCCTTCCTCTGTGACTAGACAGCCTGACAGCCTGCAAAGAGTCAAATCATATTAAAACCACACTGCTATTCTTTGGTGGTGAAAATAGTGGCAGTATATTTTTTCATTCATACCAGTGTCCTGAAACCTGCCATATATATATTATTATTAGAAAAAATCATAATATTGCTTGTAGATAGAAAAATGTATAGTACAAATATTTGAGTTGACTGACCAGAGCAGTTTAAAAGCAGTATCAGTCAAAAGACAGACAGTGAGGTATCAGATTTAGATTGTATTGAGTATACAGTCCACACCATATCTATTTTGACAGTGAAGCTAACATTTTAAATGTGGCTCTGTACTCCAACATTTTGGATTTGAGATCAAATGTTTCATATGAGGTGACAGTATATAATGTCACCTTTTATTTGAGGGTATTTTAATACATATCTGTTTCACCATTTAGAAATTAAAGCACTTTATGTATCTAGTCCCCTATTTGAAGAAGTCATAAGTATTCTGACCAATTCACTTATAGTGTATTAAAGTAGTCAAAAAGTTTAGTATTTGGTTGTAAACTCATTGGTTGCATTTGCAGTTTGTTTTGGTTGTGTTTTGGTTATGTTTTGCCCAATAGTAACTGAATGGTGGATGATGACTGGAGTAATTTTCTGTCTAAGTGAGTAGATAACATGTTTCTAAACACTACTAAATTAATCCAGATGATGCCATGATTAAGAAAAATCATGAATGAATCATGAATAATAATGAATGAGAAAGTTAAGGAGGCTACAACAAAACATGCTAACCTCTCACCATTACCAATAACAGAGGGGGTATGATCTTTGTTCCTCTGTAACTTTCTCATTCATCATCATTCACGCATTCATTCATGGTTATTCATAATCATAGTAGCATCCACATGAATGTAGAAGTGTTCAGAAACATCTTCTATTCTTACTGACAATACAAGTGAAGTGACTCCAAAATGACAGGACATTATTCACCATTCAGTTTCTATTGGGAAAAACATCATCCAAAACACAACCAAAACAAACTGCAAATGTATTCAACAAGTTTGTAGAATCACAAGCTTGATGTAATCACTGCGGGTAAGGAATATGGGACCAAATACTAAACTTATGACTACTTTAATACAATATAAGTGAATATGTCCAAATTATTACGACTTTTCAAATGGGAGAACTAGACACATAAAGTGCTTTCATTTCTAAACAGTTACACAGATATGTATGAAAATATCCTCAAATAAAAGGTGACATTATATACTGTCACCTAATATGAAACATTTGATCTCAAATCTAAATTGCTGGAGCATAGCACCAAATGTAAAACTGTAATCTTCACTGTCCAAACACATATGGTGTGGACTACGTGTGCCCTGGTAAACACATGTGGATCTGGTGAACAGTTATCACTTGTTGACCAACTACAGGAATACTGACCTCAGAGTCTCCAGTTTACAGTGGGGATTCCCCAGTCCAGCAGAGAGCAGCTTCACTCCTGAATCCTTCAGGTCATTGTAGCTCAGATCCAGCTCTCTCAGGTGTGAGGGGTTTGAGTTCAGAGCTGAGACCAGAGCAGCACAGCCTTCCTCTGTGACTAGACAGCCTGACAGCCTGCAAAGAGTCAAATCATATTAAAACCACACTGCTTTTCTTTGGTGGTGAAAATAGTGGCAGTATATTTTTTCATTCATACCAGTGTCCTGAAACCTGCCATTTATATATTATTATTAGAAAAAATCATAATATTGCTTGTAGATAGAAAAATGTATAGTACAAATATTTGAGTAGACTGACCAGAGCAGTTTAAAAGCAGTATCAGTCAAAAGACAGACAGTGAGGTATCAGATTTAGATTGTATTGAGTATACAGTCCACACCATATCTATTTTGACAGTGAAGCTAACATTTTAAATGTGGCTCTATACTCCAGCATTTTGGATTTCAGATCAAATGTTTCATATGAGGTGACAGTATATAATGTCACCTTTATTTGAGGGTATTTTCATACATATCTGTTTCACCGTTTAGAAATGAAAGCACTTTATGTATCTAGTCCCCATTTTGAAGAAGTCATAAGTATTCTGACCAATTCACTTATAGTGTATTAAAGTAGTTCAAAGTTTAGCATTTTGTTCCAAACTCGTTGGTTGCATTTGCAGTTTGTTTTGGTTGTGTTTTTGGGTTATGTTTTGCCCAATAGTAACTGAATGGTGGATGATGACTGGAGTAATTTTCTGTCTTAGTGAGTAGATAACATGTTTCTAAACACTACTAAATTAATCCTGATGATGCCATGATCAAGAAAATCATGAATTAATTATGAATAATAATGAGTGAGAAAGTTACAGAGGCTACAACAAAACATGCTAACCTCTCACCATTACCATAACAGAGGGGGTTTGATCCTTGTTCCTCTGTAACTTTCTCATTCATCATCATTCACGTATTCATTCATGATTA
The DNA here is from genome assembly GCF_020615455.1 of Coregonus clupeaformis. Taxonomy (NCBI): domain Eukaryota; kingdom Metazoa; phylum Chordata; class Actinopteri; order Salmoniformes; family Salmonidae; genus Coregonus; species Coregonus clupeaformis. The sequence continues at coordinate 1,148,157 of NW_025533495.1, forward strand.
TTCATAATCATGGTAGCATCCACATGAATGTAGAAGTGTTCAGAAACATCTTCTATTCTTACTGACAATACAAGTGAAGTGACTCCAAAATGACAGGACATTATTCACCATTCATTTTCTATCAGGAAAAACATCATCCAAAACACAACCAAGACAAACTGCAAATGCTTTCAACAAGTTTGTAGAATCACAAGCTTGATGTAATCACTGTGGGTAAGGAATATGGGACCAAATACTAAACTTATGACTACTTTAATACAATATAAGTGAATATGTCCAAATTCTTACAACTTTTTCAAATGGGAGAACTAGACACATAAAGTGCTTTCATTTCTAAACAGTAACACAGATATGTATGAAAATATCCTCAAATAAAAGGTGACATTATATGCTGTCGCCTAATATGAAACATTATATCTCAAATCCAAAATGATGGAGTATAGCACCAAATGTAAAACTGTAAAGCTTCACTGTCCAAACACATATGGTGTGGACTATGTGTGCCTGGTAAACACATGTGGATCTGGTGAACAGTTATCACTTGTTGACCAACTACAGGAATACTGACCTCAGAGTCTCCAGTTTACAGTGGGGATTCCCAGTCCAGCAGAGAGCAGCTTCACTCCTGAATCCTTCAGGTCATTGTTACTCAGATCCAGCTCTCTCAGGTGTGAGGGGTTTGACTTCAGAGCTGAGACCAAAGAAGAACAGCCTTCCTCTGTGACTAGACAGCCTGACAGCCTGCAAAGAGTCAAATCATATTAAAACCACACTGCAATTATTTGGTGGTTAAAAATATATTTTTTCAACATTTTCAGATACATCAGAGTCCTGAAACCTGCCATATCTATTCATATATGTATATATACACACTACTACTAGTCGAGAGTTTGGACACACCTACACATTCAAGGGGTTTTCTTTATTTTACTATTTTTGACATTGTAGAATAATAGTGAAGACATCAAAACTATGAAATAACACATATGGAATCATGTAGTAACCAAAAAAGTGTTTAACAAATCAAAATATATTTTAGATTCTTCAAATAGCCACCCTTTGCCTTGATGACAGCTTTGCACACTCTTGCCATTCTCTCAACCAGCTTCATGAGGTAGTCACCTGGAATGCATTTCAATTAACAGGTGTGCCTTCTTAAAAGTTAATTTGTGGATTTTTTTTCCTTCTTAATGCGTTTTGAGCCAATCAGTTGTGTTGTGACAAGGTAGGGGGTATACAGAAGATAGCCCTATTTGGTAAAAGACCAAGTCCATTTATGGCAAGAACTGCTCAAATAAGCTACGAGAAATGACAGTCCATCATTACTTTAAGACATGACGGTCAGTCAATACGGAACATTTAACAACTTTTAAAGTTTCTTCAAGTGCAGTCGTTAAAATATCAAGCACTATGATGAAACTGGCTCTCATGAGGACCGCCACAGGAATGGAAGACCCAAAGTTACCTCTGCTGCAGAGGATAAGTTCATCAGAGTTACCAGCTTCAGAAATTGCAGCCCAAATAAATGCATCACAAAGTTCAAGTCACAGAACATCTCAACATCAACTGTTCAGAGGTGACTGTGTGAATCAGGCTTTCATGGTCGAATTGCTGCAAAGAAACCACTACTAAAGGACCCCAATAATAAGAAGAGACTTGCTTTGGCCAAGAATCACGAGCAATGGACATTACACAGGTGGACATTTGTCCTTTGGCCTGGAGTCCAAATTTGAGATTTTTGGTTCCAACCGCCGTGTCTTTGTGAGAAGCGGTGTGGGTGAACGGATGATCTCGGCATGTGTAGTTGCCACCGTAAAAGCATGGAGGAGGAGGTGTAATGGTTTGGGGGTGCTTTGCTGGTGACACTGTCTGTGATTTATTTAGAATTCAAGGCACACTTAACCAGCATGGCTACCACAGCATTCTGCAGCGATACGCCATCCCATCTGGTTTGTGCTTAGTGGGACTATCATTTGTTTTTCAACAGGACAATGACCCAACACACTTCCAGACTGTGTAAGGAGAGGGATTGACTGCTGCATCAGATGACCTGGCTCCACAATCACCCGACCTCAACCCAATTGAGATGTTTTGGGATGAGTCGGACGGCAGAGTGAAGGAAAAGCAGCCAACAAGTGCTCAGCATATGTGGGAACTCCTTCAAGACTGTTGGAAAGGATTCCAGGTGAAGCTGGTTGAGAGAATGCCAAGAGTGTGCAAAACTGTCATCAAGACAAAGGTGTTTATTTGAAGAATTTCAAATATAAAATATATTTTCATTTGTTTAACACTTTTTTGGTTACTACATTATTCCATATTTGTTATTCCATAGTTGTGATGTCTTCACTATTATTCTACAATGGAAAAAAATTAAGACAAACCCTTGAATGAGTTGTCACGAACGTCGTAAGGAATTGACCAAGGGCGCAGCGTGTGAAATCGAACATGGTACTTTATTTAGTTAAAGCACGACAAAACAAGAAACACGACTAGTGAAGTCCACAGTAACACTGACTGATAACGGAACAAAAACCCACAACCCTAAGGTGAACACTGACAGTTTAAATATGGCTCCCAATCAGAGATAACGAGCCGACAGCTGACACTCGTTACCTCCGATTGGGAGTCACATGACGAGACAAGACACTACAACCAAAACCAAACACAACCAAATGAACACACCCTATACCCAACACAACCAAATGAATACACCCTGGCTCAAACTACACAGTCCCGGAGCCAGAGCGTGACAGTACCCCCTCTAAAGGCGCGGGACCGCACGCGCCTCAATAAGGGCTAAACAAGGGAGGGCTGGGTGGGCATACCTCCTCGGCGGTGGTTCTGGCTCCGGCCTTGATCCCCACTTCCTCTCCAACCCCCCAAAGTACCCCTGGTCCTGTCTAGCCCGCTGGCCGGAGCCGGACTGACGACACGCGCCCTGGCTTGGTGCGTGGAACAGGAATGGACCGGAATGGGCTGGGCGCGACGCACCACAGACTTGGTGCGGAGAGCAGGAACGAGCCGGACAGGGCTACGACGCACCCCGTAGGCTTGGTGCGTGGAGCAGGGACAGGCCGGGCAGGGCTGTCGACGCACACCGTAGACTTGGTGCGTGGAGCAGGAACAGGCCGGGCAGGGCTGTCGACGCACACCGTAGACTTGGTGCGTGGAGCAGGAACAGGCCGGGCAGGGCTGTCGACGCACACCGTAGACTTGGCGCGTGGAGCAGGAACAGGCCGGGCAGGGGCTGTCGACGCACACCGTAGACTTGGTGCGTGGAGCAGGAACAGGCCGGGCAGGGCTGTCGACGCACACCGTAGACTTGGTGCGTGGAGCAGGAACAGGCCTGGCAGGAATGTCGACGCACACCGTAGACTTGGTGCGTGGAGCAGGAACAGGCCGTGCAGGGCTGCCGACGCACACCGAGACTTGGTGCGTGGAGCAGGAACAGGCCGGGCAGGGCTGTCGACGCACACCGTAGGCTTGGTGCGTGGAGCAGGGACAGGCCGGGCAGGGCTGGCGACGCACACCGTAGGCTTGGTGCGTGGAGCAGGGACAGGCCGGACTGGGCTGTCGACGCACACCGCAGGCCTGGTGCGTGAAGCAGGGACAGGCCGGACTGGGCTGGCGACGCACACCGTAGGCTTGGTGCGTGGAGCAGGGACAGGCCGAACCGGGCTGTGGAGACGGATAGGAGGCCTGGAGTGAATAGCGGCCACCACCCGGTCCTGGCTGAATGCCTACCCTCACACACTCTGTGTGAGGCATCCGCACAGGACGTACAGGGCGGTGTACCCCTGGCCTGGTGGCCTTCTGAATCTGCCCCCCTTTTCTCCTCCGTCAGCCCTGTGGCAGCCTCCTGCTGCCCAGTCGCCCATGCCGTGTGCCCCCCCAAAAAATTATTGGGGGGTGCCTCTCGTCCTTCCGACGATGGCACTGCTGACGCCGCTGCTCCTCTCCTGCCTGGTTCTCCCCCTTCATAGCCCTCTGGTACCGGACGGCCTCCTCCTCGGTAATCTGCCCCCAACCGAGGAGGACATCCACCAGAGTCACCTCCTGCGTGTGTTCCTGGACACGCTGCTTGGTCGTTGTATGGTGGGTTTTTCTGTCACGAACGTCGTAAGGAATTGACCAAGGCGCAGCGTGTGAAACGAACATGGTACTTTATTTAGTTAAAGCACGACAAAACAAGAAACACGACTAGTGAAGTCCACAGTAACACTGACTGATAACGGAACAAAAACCCACAACCCTAAGGTGAACACTGACAGTTTAAATATGGCTCCCAATCAGAGATAACGAGCCGACAGCTGACACTCTTTACCTCCGATTGGGAGTCACATGACGAGACAAGACACTACACTACAACCAAAACCAAACACAACCAAATGAACACACCCTATACCCAACACAACCAAATGAATACACCTGGCTCAAACTACACAGTCCCGGAGCCAGAGCGTGACATGAGTAGGTGTGTCCAAACTTTTGACTGGTACTGTATATACATGAATTAATGTATCATTATTAACAGTAGATAACATGTTTCTAAACACTACTAAATTAATTATTGTGTGTGTGTGTGTGTCCAATGAGTGTGTGTTCATTGAGTGATACAGGAATACTGACCTCAGAGTCTCCAGTTTACAGTGGGGATTCCCCAGGACAGCAGAGAGCAGCTTCACTCCTGTATCCTTCATGACATTGTTACTCAGATCCAGCTCTCTCAGGTGTGAGGGGTTTGACTTCAGAGCTGAGACCAGAGAAGCACAGCCTTCCTCTGTGAGTCCACAGAATGACAGCCTGCAAAGACATCATCATGATTTCACAAACACACTGTTAATTTAACACCATTAGTGTAGAAGGACAATGGCAGATGCATTTGGTTTATTCTCTTAAACAACATATAGATTAATATTCCGTCTCCTAGAATTGTATGGTCATATTGTTATACTAATGTGAACATCAATGCATTGATTCAGTAAGTTTTTCAATATAATATAATATATTACATACATATTATAATATATATTTTTCTCTAAACTGAATATTTCTTCCTGATGATTAGTACTTAAATGTCATTTTATGTACTCACAGAGCAGCTCGGGAGGCTTTGACCACTGGCAGCAGCCTCAGAAGACCTTCCTCTGATCTGGAGTATTTCTTCGGGTCAAACACATCCAGCTCATTTTCTGAAGTCAGCAACACAAAGACCAGAGCTGACCACTGTGCAGGTGACAGTTCTTCTTCTGAGAGACTTCCTGATCTCAGGTATCTTTGGATCTCCTCCACTAGAGAATGGTCATTCAGTTCATTCCAGACAGTGGAACAGATTGATGCACCTCTCTGGAGAGGGATTCTTCCTGATCTTCTTCTTGATGTACTTGACTGTTTCTTCATGGCTCTCTGAGCTGCTTCTTGTCTTTGTCAGTAGACCTCGTAAGTGCTTCTGATTGGACTCCAGTGAAAGGCCCAGAAGGAATCGGAGGAACAGGTCCAGGTTTCCTGTCTCACTTTGTAAGGCTTTATCCACAGCACTCTTGTAGACAGTAACTTCAGGCTTGTCTCTGAACAAGCCAAAGAAGTTCCTGGGCGTTGATTGAGGTTTGGCCATTAGATTTTCATTGTTGTTGATGAATGAGAGGAACACATATACAGCAGCCAGAAACTCCTGAATGCTCAGATGCACGAAGCAGTACACCTTGTCCTGGTACAGCACACATTCCTCTTTAAAGAGCTGTGTGCACAATCTTGAGTACACTGATGCTTCATTGACATCAATGCCAGCCTCTTTCAGGTCTCTTCATAGAAAATCAGATTGCCCTTCACAAGCTGTTGAAAAGCCAGTTTTCCCAGTGACAGAATGCTCTCTTTATTCCAGTGTGGACCTGTCTCTTCTTTCCCAAGATACTTTTCATTCTTCTGTTTGGTATGAAACTCCACAAGGTGTGAGTACATCTCAGTCAGAGTCTTGGGCATCTCTTCTGTCTTGTCTGTACTCAACATGTTTTCAAGGACTGTTGCAGAAATCCAACAGAAGACTGGAATGTGGCACATGATGTGGAGGCTCCTTGATGTCTTTATGTGTGAGATGATTCTGCTGGCCAGGTCCTCATCACTGAATCTATTCTTGAAGTACTCCTCCTTCTGTGGGTCATTGAACCCTCGTACCTCTGTCACCTGGTCAACACACCCTGAAGGGATCTGATTGGCTGCTGCAGGTCGGGTAGTTATCCAGAGGAGAGCAGAGGGAAGCAGATTTCCCTTGATGAGATTTGTCAGCAGAACATCCACTGATGTTGACTCTGTGACGTCACAACAGATCTTGTTCTTCTGGAAGTCTAGGGGCAGTCGGCACTCATCCAGACCATCAAAGATGAACAGAACTTTGTACTTGTCGTAGTTGGAGATTCTTGACTCTTTGGTTTCCATTGAGAAGTGATTGAGAAGTTCAATCAAAGTGTGTTTTTCCTTTTTCATCAAATTCAGCTCCCGAAAAGGGAATGAAAATACAAATTGGACATCCTGATTTGCTTTTCCTTCAGCCCAGTCCAGAATGAACTTCTGCACAGAGACTGTTTTTCCAATGCCAGCGACTCCCTTTGTCAGCACAGTTCTGATACGTTTGTCTTGTCCAGTTAAGGGTTTGAAGATGTCGTTACATTTGACTGCAGTCTCTGGTCTTGCTTGTTTCCTGGTTGTTGTCTCAATCTGTCTCAGCTCATGTTCATTATTGACCTCTCCTGTTCCACCCTCTGTGATGTAGAGCTCTGTGTAGATCTTATTGAGAAGTGTTGGGTTTCCTTGTTTAGCGATCCCCTCAAATACACATTGAAACTTCTTCTTTAGATTAGATTTGAGTTCACGTTGGCAAATCACAGCAAGCTCATCTGAATGAAGAAATAACACAGAGGATATTAATATTACGTCTGATTTAAAGCCTACAGTATTCTAGGACTGTTATGACATTTTAAATTATAATATTTTTTTAGCTCAACTGACTGTATAAATGTTTTCATAATGCATTACAGACCAATATTCTCTCTCTCTCTCTCTCTCTCTTCTCTCCCTCTCTCTCTCTCTCTCTCTCTCTCTCTCTCTCTCTCTCTCTCCTCTGTCTCTGTCTCTGTCTCTCTCTCTCTCTCTCCTCTGTCTCTCCTCTTCTCTCTGTCTAAATGAATCAACACAACACATCCCTGCTGCTACTTGATGAGGTCACTAGGTGTTGTGTTAAGGCTGCTACAATATCATTGAGTTACACAGCTACTTTAGCTGTACTTTAGCTACAGCTTTTAAATGTTCTAAAACAGCATTCAACATGAAGCAGACAGCTCTTACTTTTCTCCAGTGTGTCAGCAAGCTCCTTCTGGTTCATTTTCCTCAGGACGTGCAGTGTGATCTTCAGAGCCCCCTCTCTGGCACTGCTCTCCTGCTTCTCATCTTCAGCATCCACCACTTCCTTATCCTGCTTCTGACTCTCAAAGCCTTCTGGGAGTTCTGGACTAAGAATCCTCTTGAACATCTTCAGCTCGTTCTTCACAAATGTCATAATATTCTCTTCAAGCAACTGAAATAAATCAAGTAAATCAGTTAAGCAAGAGACTAAATGCTTTCTCATTAACACATGAATGAATGATTGACAGATCACCTTTACTTGAGGTAAACAAAAACAAATGTACATAACAGGACCACATACACTGAATATGGAGGCCAGGTCTGTTTGATGACTCTGGGAAGACTGACCACTGAGAATCTCTGACTCTGATCTCTCCTGTTGGTTTCTGTGGACAAAACATCAGATTACATCTCCTCATCCAGGAGTAACACACACACACACACACACAGACACACACACACACAGACACACACACACACACAGACACACACACACACACACACACACACACAGACACACACACACACACACACAGGGAGGGCAAAATAAAAAAGGAAATAGTAACATAATAACATAACAATAATGAAGCTATAAGGAGTACCGAGTCAATGTGCAGGGGTACCAGGAAGTTGAGGTAATTGAGGTAATATGTATATGTAGGTAGGAGTAAAAGTGACTAGGCAATCAGGATAGAGATCTCCTCATCCAGGGAGTGCACACACACACTCACTGACAGACACACACACACACACACACACACACACACACACACGGAATGTTGTGTTAGTTTAATATTTTTTCAGGACTATGAAAATGGAAAAAGGTTTAGCCTATGGATTATGAAAACAACAATATTAAATGGGAAAATGGGAGAGGAGAAATGACTAGAGACAGTGTTGTTTAACTCACTGACCATGACCCCTGAGTTCTTCTTACCTTTGTTCACTAGAAAAGTCTCCCTCTCTAAACACTATAGGAAGATTCATAGACTTGTCACTCTTCATGGACACACAGCTGGGTACAGGGGAGGCTGGTCTCTCCTGCTTGATTGGACTTTTGTTTTTTTCACTATCTAATCATGGCATGGGATTGTTCAACGACAGACATGTATTTGTTTAAAATCTATCACTTGATGGTTTCATTTCAGACAGACAAATAATCATGTTTTTTTGCAAAATGCTATATATCTGCCTCACTCTCAGAGAAATAAGTAGTACTGCTATGTTTTACAGAGTAATAATATATCTTCCTCACTCTCAGAGAAATAAGTAGTACTGCTAGGTTTTACACAGTCAAATGTAACAAATAACTACATTTTTTAACAAAAATCTGTCCAAATGTACAAAATTCAATACAGTAATATGAGATCTGTACGTAAAACATTACATATTTGTCATTTAGCAGATGTTCTTATACAAAAGAATCTTAAGGCTAAGTTTATTGATAGAACATTCGTAGGAACATTGTTAAATCTCTGAGCTGGTTAAAAAAAACGTTGTTATTAACGTTGCACTTGAAAACGCTCATATCTATAGAACACTATAGAACTCTGTAGAACTCTGTAGAACTCTGTAGAACTCTGTAGAACTCTTTAGAACTCTATAGAACTCTATAGAACTCTGTAGAACTCTATAGAACTCTATAGAACTCTATAGAACTCTGTAGAACTCTGTAGAACTCTATAGAACTCTGTAGAACTCTGTAGAACTCTGTAGAACTCTATAGAACTCTGTAGAACTCTATTGAACTCTGTAGAACAGCGTCGTTAGATGTAGAAAGTTGTGAATCGTTAGAAACTTCTTTTTTTTTCATGCGTCACTTTAAACACAGAAGATCTCCCCTAAGCATAGAATCACATGGTTGACCCCCTGGTTCCGCTCTAGGTTTCTTCCTAGGTCCCTGCCTTTCTAGGGAGTTTTTCCTAGCCACCGTGCTTCTACATCTGCATTGCTTGCTCTTTGGGGTGTTAGACTGGGTTTCTATATAAGCACTTTGTGACAACTGCTGATGTAAAAAATGTATTCTGGGAAGGCACTGATGAAGCACTGCTAACGCAAGAGGAACGACTGAAAAAGCATTTAACACATTACTGTGATGTTTATTATTACTCTATAGGTTATTTACTCCTAAAAGCTTGTGCCGTCAGCGGCAGCGAGCACTCTGCCTTCTAGCACAAGCGAGGGGCATGTTGAGGTACATTTGCTTACCGGGAGGGTTACATGATGTAATTTATTGGCCGGCTGGAAGACGCACTCTTGTCTTATCTATTCCGAGGTTGTTTAATCGCAATATTAGATATTTCATAATGCATGTATACTAGGGTTGAGGTTGGAGCATCTGACTAGTGATTATTTACCCGGGGTTCAACACCTGCTATAGTCACTATTTAATTGCTCTTCCAAAAGCATCACAGGCCTAATACGAGATATATAGCTAACTAAAGTAATGAGTGACCATTTTAGACATGGGACATATAGTATTTGGTTGCATGCTATTTTATGTCAAACATATTGCTGCTTGTAGCCTATAACTGATGCTTCATGGTCTTATGCTGCCATCTATTGGAAATATTTAGCATTACAAGTTATTAATTTACGTACGGACATTAGTGAGGCAGCTGAAAAATAAAGTGTATTTTTCTTGTTAATTCCTTTGATCAGTCTCAAACCTGCCCCACCTATCCCACAATAAAGTGTATTAGATCAGTCTCAAACCTGACCCACCTATCCCATGGCAATGCTGGACTTTCACACAGAGGTTACTAGGTCACCCAATTCAAACCATATTAGAAAAATAACACAAATGTGTCTAAGTGTTCTGCCTTGCAATAATAAATATCATAAAATAACTAATTAAAAAAAAAAATGCAAAACGCTTAGACAGGTTTTGAGTAACAAAATAATACTATAATTGTATTTACTAAGTTAATATTATTAGCAAAATAGTTTATAAAAGTGTCCTAGGCTACCCTACCCTAGAATTAGGGTTACGGTTAATGCTAAAATAGGTTATAAGTAGGGTTAGAGTTTCTGTATAGCACTTTGTGACATCTGCTGGTGTAAAAAGGGCTTTATAAATACATTTGATTGATTGTTAGGTTTAGTGTTTATACGGCAAAAAACAGTATGGGTTTATGGCACTCTTGCTCCTCCTTGTGGCCGTATGTGGGTACTACATAACTCATTAATCACATTTACATTTTTTTTTAGTCACGGGTCTCCAGGTCGCGGCCGGCTACAACAGTCTGGATTCGAACCAGGATCTCTAGTGGCCTTAGACCACTGCAAGAGACCTGACACTTCATGACACTTGCTAGGCTTAGGCTCATAATCTGAGGTAGCAACTGCGTCTGATCTACAAATCCATTAGCTAGACCACCCGATTAGACAACAATCACCCCATTATACCCATTTGGTTTGCAACTCAGTGAACCTGCGCAGCATTCGCTCAATTTGATGCCTATGAACGAAGATTTCGATGCATATCAAATTATCCAGCAGCCATTTAGAAACCACAAGTCGTCAAAAAAATTGTTATTTCTTAATTAAAAAATGTCTTCTGGCTGTTTAAAATCGGCCACATCTTGAAAAAAGAGGACAGGGACATGCGTTTTGTTTAGATTGTACACTTTTTTCTTAAAACAAATATGGTTAACCATGACCAGAAAATGTTTAATGTTTGATGGCTATCCGCCAGCCATCGCCTCTTAAACTGTGTCTCACCTCACTATTGGTGACCACAACATGTACTCAGGTGAACAGTGTGCATGCTCACCAAGTAGCCATAACCTTGTTAATAATAAGTATCTGAGGTAAACCTACAGGGTTAACGCTCACCAAGTAGCTGTAACCTTGTTAATAATAAGTTACCTGAGGTAAACCTACAGGGTTAGCGCTCACCAAGTAGCCGTAACCTTGTTAATAATCAGTTACCTGAGGTAAACCTACAGGGTTAACGCTCACCAAGTAGCCATAACCTTGTTAATAATAAGTTACCTGAGGTAAAACCTACAGGGTTAACGCACCAAGTAGCCATAACCTTGTTAATAATAAGTTACCTGAGGTAAACCTACAGGGTTAACGCTCACCAAGTAGCTGTAACCTTGTTAATAATAAGTTACCTGAGGTAAACCTACAGGGTTAACGCTCACCAAGTAGCCGTAACCTTGTTAATAACAAGTTACCTGAGGTAAACCTACAGGGTTAACGCTCACCAAGTAGCCATAACCTTGTTAATAATAAGTTACCTGAGGTAAACCTACAGGGTTAACGCTCACCAAGTAGCCATAACCTTGTTAATAATAAGTTACCTGAGGTAAACCTACAGGGTTAACGCTCACCAAGTAGCTGTAACCTTGTTAATAATAAGTTACCTGAGGTAAACCTACAGGGTTAACGCTCACCAAGTAGCTGTAACCTTGTTAATAATCAGTTACCTGAGGTAAACCTACAGGGTTAACGCAGGCAGGTCTCATTGATAACAATAGTGAAGCTGGCATTGTGCCGCAGAACAATGGGCTGGGAATAGAACGTTCTGAAGGCGAAGTCGGTGTCACGGAGCTCAATAGAACTAATAGGAGCTGGTAGGGTGAAAAATGCCCAAACATAAGGCCTGTTGTTTCGAGATTACTTCATAACCAGGGACAGAAGGTAATATTATGAAACTGGGCTCCATGGTTGATGCAATGAACTAATTTTATCAGAAATAAACGTTGTAAAAAATGTCACTTGAGGCGCCCGAAAATAATATTCAAAAGTTCAGTCCTTGGACACAGAGGTGTTAAACACTAAAGTTACCGTCCATTTAGTGAAGAGAGGAGAACCGGACAGAGGGATGGTAGGTAGCCAGCATCCGTCAACGAGAGAGGGAGAAGCCCTCCACGGTATTTAACAGGTGGAAGAAACAACCAGGGAGCTCCATCGGTCCACAAGAAATGCAGGCAGCCGGTGATGATGTAGTGGTAGCTAGGATAACTAGGATGCTGCTGGTAAAGAGTAGCTAGCTTAGCTAGCTGTACCGACTAGCTTGGATAGCTAGCAGGTCGCTCGTCTGTCCCTCGAGGATGATGACGAACCCGTTGAACCACACAATTAAACAAGGATAGCGAGTGAAAAGGATCTGGCTACACTCATACTGTCACTGACCATTACGCAAAAAAAGCAAATTGAACAATAAACTCAGCGTCTCAACACTGTAACGAACTCCGTCGTTGTTCCCCAACATCACCTCAGACCACTCTGCGCGTAACTGGACAATATGCTTGGCGCCAAACCGTACGTGGACGCGGACAGTTCTGTACGGGGACGCGGACAGTTCCAGAATGCGGACATGAGCAGTGCCACATAATAAACTACACCCAGTCTTTAAAGTTGGGTACATTAGTAATATTATGTCAAACAAAAAAAAATAGTTTTTTAAAACAATATTTTGAGATCTGTACCCATATCCAAAAAGCGTCTCAGAGTAGAAAAATGGGTCCTCTCTCTCCCCAGACAGACTCATTTAATACTGGCTCGTTACAATATTTTGAGATCTGGGCCCATATCCAAAAAGCGTCTCAGAGTAGAAAATGTGTCGTATAAGTGCTGAGAATAAAGCCGTTTTAGTCCTACTCTTATGGGTATAAATTAAAGCTATGCATGAAGCCTCTTTATTCATAAGTGTCCCACCTAGTTGGCAGATATTTAGGACACCTCATGAGCTGTCCTAACCAGTTAAGAGGTATCAGCAGGTGTCTTGATTATAGAAACATGCAGCGAGTCAGTGGTTCCTGTGCAACATGTAATTGCTTTGGAGCAGTGGTGACCTGTCATTCAGGGCAGAGCCCCACCTGTTTAGCAAATGCTCTTACCCAGAGCGATTTACAGTAAGTGCATTCATCTTAAGATAGCTAGGTGAGACAACCAGATAATACAGTCAAATATACAGGATACGAACATTTAATTTCAGATAAACAATGGATATATAGCGTTTTGCAAAAAAATAATTATCTACATCTAAAATCTATTAATTAAACATCTGAGAACAGTAATATTGAAGGTACCCATAAGCAACCATTTCTGATTATTGTGGAAATAGCATTTAGGAAATAAACTCTTAATAATTCTTAAACAAAATTGTCATCTCACCTCTTAGCTTTGGTGTCATGTTCCCCAGAGAGACTCATTTTAGAGGCAGGGCCCCCCTCCTCTCTCTCCCCAGAGAGACTCATTTTAGAGGCAGGGCCCCCCTCCTCTCTCTCCCCAGAGAGACTCATTTTAGACCACTGACCCCTAAACAGAGATCCAACATGTTGGTTGTAGTTAACACAGTAATTCTTGAATGTGAATTGTTATCATTTATTAATTATCTCTTACAAAACATTTACTAACAGACATATTGAAACAGTCAGGCTATTTAATGCAATCAAATGAATATCTGGTTGTGACATCTCTTCTCCATGTTAACTGTCAATAATAATAATAAGTCACTGTTTGTTAAGGTAGTTATAGACAGTGCAGCAACACAAGGCCATGTCTCACACTTATTTGTATTCATTAAAAGTCAGCCAATTATTATATTTAAATCTGTTCTTTTCTAAACGTATCTGAGAATGTAGACAGAAGGGCTAAAACGGGCTTGATTGATCTGGGGGATCAGTGATCTATACAGAAAGGTTTTTTGCAACAATTAAGAGATGTTTTATTATTTAAAGTAGGCTAGGTTATAATGTATAACAGTAATTTTTTGTGTAAAGCAGATCAAGGTCTATACCTCAGCCAGTGGTGACCCGTCATTCAGGGCAGGTGGCCTTTCCTGTTTTGCATGTTATTTTGGCATTAATACGTGTCACATATCAGTTTGCAAAAATGTAAAAATAATATATATATAATTGAGTTAATAAAGCCGCAAAAAACATGGTCTCTTTTTTGTTTTCTTGAGTAAGGCAGCTCCAAAATGCAGGTGTTTCAGCCTAGCTCAGTGCTTTCTGTGGTGGTGGGTCAAGCCAGAAGACAATACAGAGCATTGCTTCGTGATTGGCTCAGTGTTCTGTCACTCATGGGGACACTACGTCACCGCCAAGTCTAAGGGTAGAGCTAGAAAATTCAAGCCCATTGGGTGCTGCCACAGAGTTACATTAGAAGTGCCCATTCAAGAAGGTCATTGGCCACAGATAAAATGACGTCAAATCACATTATATCTACAGTAGCTTTGATTGGACTGATCATGTCAACATCATACTTTCAAAATCTTAGCCAGCAGTCATCATCACGAATCAAGTTGACAATCTACAGGCAAATCCTTTTTAATCCTTGTCATATGAAGAGAAATAATGAAGAGAAATGATAGGACAGCTGTTGGGACTCTGCTGTTGGGACTCTGCTGTTGGGACTCTGCTGTTGGGACTCTGCTGTCGGGACTCTGCTGTCGGGACTCTGCTGTCGGGACTCTGCTGTCGGGACTCTGCTGTCGGGACTCTGCTGTCGGGACTCTGCTGTCGGGACTCTGCTGTTGGGACTCTGCTGTTGGGACTCTGCTTTATGTAGGCCCTAACAGTTTGTGGGCACCGTTTGTCACCGTTATAGTGCAATGAATGTATTGTTAGTGCTGTGTTGTGGAGTGGCTTTGTTGGCATGCATCCCCTTTATTTATGTTTTGCCCCACCAAGATTGACATGCTAAAATCACCACTGACCTCAGCTATAGCCTAGATGACCAGCCTAAACCTGTTCAGATCAGTTCCCATAACGTTATAGACCTAACAGTAGCAGGACAGAGCTTGTAGCCTAGGCATGGTATTTTACACACCATTTCAAACGGAGACCATCAGGTTTGTCAGCATGATAAGTGATCATAGCTCAAACCTACTCTGACCATTGAATGTCTGACGTCGACCTTATAATAGTTTGTAGTTTAGCCTAGACTTACCAGGGTCTGCCCGCTCTTTCCTCCATATCAACACATTCATCCGACTTCTAATGTTACAGAGAAATATGTGCCACAGTTTCAACAGCCATTGTGTAACTGCGTAGGCTACACACTTACTTTCACGTTCATATGAGGAAATCACATCACTTCTGACAGTCGCTGGTGCAGCCGCCTGTTCTCTTGCAGATGAAGTAGCTTTTATAGGCGACTCATTCAACCAGCCTAAACAACAGTAAATAAAAGATGTCAAATGGTCAAAAGTCAATCCTGATATAGCCATGTACATCAAAGAGAGGTGTATTGCTACAGATGTAGGATCTTAATTTGAGCCAGTTTGCTACAGCAGGAAAATAATCCTGCAGCAACAGGACATATGAATTATTATGGGAATGGCCGGCAGGGATGTAGCTCAGTTGGTAGAGCATGGCATTTGGCAACGCCAGGGTTGTTGGTTCGATTCCAGTATAAAAATATAAAATGTATGCGCTCGCAATGTATGTAAGTCGCTCTGGATAAGAGCGTCTGCTAAATGACTAAAATGTAAAAAATCACCATGTAGAATTATGTGTACAGATGTAGGATCTTAATTTGATCACCCCCACTGCAGAATAACTTTCCCTCAACGCAGTAAATGTAAAACTTGTAGTGTATTTGAGGTTTTAAAAAGGCTTCTGAAGTTTGTAATTTCCACTTAGAAATGGCAGACTTGAGTTTCCCTTACTAAAAATGTATCAACCGATACAAAAATGTCCATTAATTATAAATCACATTTCCTGTTGCTGCAGGAATATTTTCCTGCTGTAGCAAACTGGCTCAAATTAAGATCCTACATATGTAAATGCAAATGTACTTGGCGAATAAAGGTGATTCTGATTCTGCAAAGGTTGAGTCTCTAGATTCCCTTGCTGCTCTGGGGAAATAATGAAATGGAAATCATGGGTGATTTAAACTGGGCCTGGTTATCTCCAAACTCTGAGGCCATGTCATTTGTTATATTTCACCCAATTGATAAAGGAAGCTAGAAGGCTGAACCCAGAAGACAACTTTAAATCAACACTTACTGATATTATCCTAAAATCCTTTCACTCATATTGTTGTGTCTCTTTGTTCAACGGACGTCGGGTAGCCTGTGATATTAATATTGTAGCAAACAGCGGGCAGGGCAGTGAACCCAGGTCGCTGGCCAAAACTAGGTTAACCCTATTGCTACGATGGGAATTGTAACCTGTCTCACACTGCCCCCTATAAAAGCAAGTCCTGTGCTTCGACTACTCAGACCCCTCACACATCCGGGCCGTGCAATCTGATGGCCTCACAGACACCATACTACTTCTGACACCAATGTAGCAAACAGCGGGGCAGGGAAGTGAACCCAGGTTGCACTTGTAAAAAAGGCAAACAACCTACGCATCGCACCATTGGCACCAATTGGGTTACTTGGTTGGAATTGCATCATAGTACATGGGAATAATGATGCATTTTATTTAGTAAAGTGGTTTCTTGCATCAAACACAACAACATTTTCAGTCACCTCCTCCTTGTGTGAAGGACAAGTAGATAAACAGATTAATGTCAAGCTCTGCATGTTTTTTGGAATGTCTCATGGAATGTAGGCTTACATTGAACACCACACATTGGCTGCTACTGTAGGCTGAATGATAGAACAGCTATTTCCATGTTAAATGTTATTGGAGGCCTTTTTTACATTATGATCAAATAGCCTACTTGGTCTCTGTTAAAACTGTAACTTAAAGTGGGTACAGCCTCAGTGTTCACAGTAAACTCACGCCAGAAGTTGCACAGATCGCTACACTATAGTAGAACTATGATACAATTACATTTATCATACGAAATGTGAAATGTAGAACTATGACGAATGAATATTGATGTATTGAATTCACAGGAGGTTGGTGGCACCTTAATTGGGGAGGACGGGCTTGTGGTAATGGCTGGAGCGGAAAAGGTGGAATGGTATCATTAATATGAGCCGTCCTCCCCTCAGCAACCTCCACTGATTGAATTTGACTTGCCCACATCCAGTTAGCGCCATTTTGTATGATTAAACTGTCAAGTCATTATATATTTTCCATTCTGAGAGCACCTTCCTGATGACTGGCACTCTGTACATTCCTATGGATGAGGCCTGTGCTGGAATGTGAAGCTAACTGAAGCTAACTTTAGAAAACCAGTATATCTAGCTAGCATCATAGTACACCCCTCAGGCTAAGTTCAGGTTACAGCATCAGGCAGACATCAACAGCCGAGGTTGTGAGGCTACAACCTGGGTCGTGTTCATTAGTTTACTCCGCAGCCAACAGTTTTAAAATGTTGCATAAACAGTTTACTCCAAACGCTGTACAAGGTGACCTAAACGGGTTTCTGTTGCCAAACGTTTTGCTACGGTGGGCACTAATGAACACACACAACCTGTTTTGAGGAAGTGTAAGTTGTTGTTAGTCTTTCCACAGTATTTATTTGTCTCTCTTTCACACAACATACCTTCCTGAGTGAAAAGAGTTAACAGTAGATTAGAAAGAGAAAATGTTGTTGCTTGTTGTGTTTTAAGCCTGTTTTGAGAAGACAAGTCTATAGACCTATGATACAGTACACTCTTAGAAAAAAGAGTTCCAAAAGGGTCCTCTGGCTGTCCCCATAGGAGAACGCTTTTGGGTTCCAGGTAGAACCCTTCTGGCTTCCATGTAGAACCCTCTGTGGAAAGGATTCTTCATGGAACCCAAAAAGGGTTCTACCTAGGACCAACAAGGGTTCTACAAAGGGTTCTCCTATGGGGACAGCCAAAGAACCCTTTTAGATTCTAGATAGTGTAGGAGCGATCACCCTGGGGCACACAGATGGAAACAGAACGAATTCATCCCACGCATCTAATTTATATACAAAAAATTTAAAGGAGAATAGGCCTATTATAATACTGTCTACAAAACATATCATCAACTATATGAATACACATAACAATATCATCAACTATATGAATACACATAACATATCATCAACTATATTAATACACATAACAATATCATCAACTATATTAATACACATAACAATATCATCAACTATATGAATACACATAACAATCAGTCGTCTTACCTTTTATATGTCTCTCAATAGAAGTAGAGTCTGGAATGATCATTCGGTGGTGGAAAGTTCCTTTAGTTTGTTCTGCTCATTTCCATATCAGGTTCTACCTGTTCTCTCTCCCACTCCCTGTCTCTTTATAGCTCTTACAATGTGCCTTGGCAAACATTCTACAAGTGTCTGGAACTCCAAATGCAGTTCTGATTTAGTGTTCCAAATGAAAACAATTTGATTAAACTGGTTAATATGGTTAAAATACATTAAGACTGAGTAATGCTGTGATTGTTTTTATTATTTTGTTTTGAAATGTTAGACTTTATTTTCCCTATGTCCTTTCAATATAGGAACAATTTGTGAAATGACAGCCTTCTGTAAATATGGACAAAAGTCTATGGATTAATTTGATGGTATGTGTCTTGCAACATTATGTAAAATGACAGGTTGAGAAACACTGCATCTTCCGAGGTGCATATGTGAGAAGGAACGCAAACTGTCTCCCTATGTGTGTGCCATCCCTAAACATCAAGTGTTTGTGGTTCATTAACATGTTTATTGTCAAGGTTGAAAAAAAATAAAAATAAAAATATATAATATAATAACATTCTACAAGTGTCTGGAACTCTTTTGGAGGGATGTTTAATCATTCTTCCACAAGAAATGCCATTATTTAGTGTTTTGTTGATGGTTGTCTTCAATTGGGTTGAGACCTGGTGACTGAGACGGCCATGGCATATTGTGAAACATCAGCAAGTTCAGCAGTCTTTATCACTGAAGCTCCTGCCAAACGTGCCCCAACAATCACCAATCGTTAAGCTCTTCCCGAGCAGGGTCGCAGTCTCTCTTCGTTGCAGCTCCTCTCTCACCAGGGGTATCAGCTCCTCTCTCCCCAGGGGTAGCAGCTCCTCTCTCCCCAGGGGTAGCATCTCCCCCTCTCTCCCCAGGGGTAACAGCTCCTCTCTCCCCAGGGGTAACAGCTCCTCTCTCCCCAGGGGTAGCAGCTCCTCTCTCCCCAGGGGTAACAGCTCCCTCTCTCCCCAGGGGGTAGCAGCTCCTCTCTCCCCAGGGGTAGCATCTCCTCTCTCCCCAGGGGTATCAGTTCCTCTCTCCCCAGGGGTAACAGCTCCTCTCTCCCCAGGGGGTGTCAGCTCCTCTCTCCCCAGGGGTAGCAGCTCCTCTCACCCCAAGGGTATCAGCTCAACTCTCCCCAGGGGTAACAGCTCCTCTCTCCCCAGGGGTAGCAGCTCCTCTCTCCCCAGGGGTAACAGCTCCTCTCTCCCCAGGGGTAACAGCCCCTCTCTCCCCAGGGGTAACAGCTCCTCTCTCCCCAGGGGTAACAGCTCCTCTCTCCCCAGGGGGTAGCAGCTCCTCTCTCTCCCCAGGGGGTAGCAACTCCTCTCTCCCCAGCGGTAGCATCTCCTCTCTCCCCAGGGGTAGCAGCTCCTCTCTCCCCAGGGGTAACAGCTCCTCTCTCCCCAGGGGTAACAGCTCCTCTCTCCCCAGGGGTAGCAGCTCCTCTCTCCCCAGGGGTAGCAGCTCCTCTCTCCCCTAGGATTTGAAGACATTGGTGGCTTAGCCAATAGCCAGTAGGAGGGTCCGGGAAGGAATTTCAACAGCTAAATCCATGAATACATCACCAGTGTATTGCCAAAAACCACTCAAGAACTTCAAACATAGACTCTGACCTGTCCAATGGGCCAAACTGATTAAAGATTCCCACAGTACCTAAACACCCTCTCTCTCTCTCTCTCTCTCTCTCTCTCTCTCTCTCTCTCTCTCTCTCTCTCTCTCTCTCTCTCTCTCTCTCTCTCTCTCTCTCGCTCTCTCTCTCTCTCTCTCTCTCTCTCTCTCTCTCTCTCTCCTCTCTTCTCTTCACACACACACACAGTGCAGTAATTAGAATCCCTATATCAGCTTTTAGTGATAGTCTACTGTGTGTTCTCCCCTCCTCTGTCTCTCTCCATCACTTTCTCTGTGTCGTCTATTGATGTCTTTCATCTTGTCTGGTGTCTCTCTCCATCATATCCTATTCTTCTGTTGCTGTCTCTGTGTCTTGTCTGGTGTCTCTCTCCAGCATATCCTATTCTTCTGTTGCTGTCTCTGTGTCTTGTCTGATGTTTCTCTTTAGTTTTGCAATCCAAATTTGGAGCTATTGGAATTGTAACATGTTGTCCCATGTACATGGTGTAATTTACTGATGGTCCCTAACTAGCCCCATAGGGATATCCAAAAGTCAACCCAAATTTACCACAGGCATTACGATTGGGTCGCGTGCAGTTGCATTCTGAATTGATTATTACTTGGTGTGGGCATGTGGGCAACCTTCATTTACGTTGTGATGCAGTCACAACCACAAGTCTCACTAAACTCAGTTTTGGACAAGACTGACTTTATGACCAAAATTATCCAATATTTTTCAGCGGAATTGTGCCATGTTTATTCTGGTGATAACTGGACCACTGGCTGTCTCATGGAGTGTGTGAGGGTGAGTGTCATGGTCGGGATGGCCTGAACTCAGAGCCTGATAGAATACCAAGGAAAACCGTAGTAACTGCAGTAGAACATGGTGGAACAAAGCCAGATGGCAGTAACCTCACTTACTGCTGTTTCCTAGCTGTGCACATAATCCTAATACCTCTTCATGGACTACATTTGAACACTTAAACATTGTCTTCTTTTAGGGCGGGACCTGGTATGGTGTGGTCACATTGCCTAGTGGTTAGAACGTTGGGCCAGTAACTGAAAGGTTGCTGGTTTGAATACCCGAGCCGTCAATGTGTAAATCTTGTTGATGTGCCCTGGTATGGTGTCTCTCTCCATCATATCATATTCTTCTGTTACTGGCTCTGTGTCTTGTCTGGTGTCTCTCTCCATCATATCCTATTCTTCTGTTGCTGTCTCTATGTCTTGTCTGGTGTCTCTCTCCCTCATATCATATTATTCTGTTGCTGTCTCTGTGTCTTGTCTGGTGTCTCTCTCCATCATATCCTATTCTTCTGTTGCTGTCTCTGTGTCTTGTCTGGTGTCTCTCTCCATCATATCCTATTCTTCTGTTGCTGTCTCTGTGTCTTGTCTGGTGTCTCTCTCCATCATATCATATTTCTACATCAAATTTGACCCTCCATTTTCTCTGAAACTGAAGATAATTGAACCAGGACACTTTGTCACAAGATATAACAGATACTATGAAGCCTGATTTAGGTCTGAACTCATCTTTGACCAAATGTGTATTAGCAGTTTGCAATGGTACGGCAGAATAGCTGTGCACATAATCCTAATACCTCTTCATCGACTACATTTGAACACTTAAACATTGTCTTCTTTTAGGGCAGGACCTGGTATGGTGTGGTCACATTGCCTAGTGGTTAGAACGTTGGGCCAGTAACTTAAAGGTCGCTGGTTCGAATACCCGAACCGTCAATGTGAAAATCTGTTGATGTGCCCTTAAGCAAGGCACTTAACACTAACTTGCTTCATGGGTGCTGTACTACTATGGCTGACCCTGTAACACAACACATTTCACTGCACCTATCCGGTGTATCTGACAATAAAAACATATATATTTTTTTGCAATTCCAACAGTTAATTTAACAATGCTGGTTATAACTCTTGTTGACGTTGATCCAAGGACACCTTGACTTGCATTACCCTCTTACTGCAGAAAAATATTCTCATGAAATCATGTGACTTATAGTTAGAGAGAACGATTCCTGTAAAACGCACGCTGCTACAAGCAGGAAACAAGATGGACAAACCAGAAATGTGACATTTCTGTTTGATAGTAACCCTGAATGATGAATGTGTGATCTATCTTGTCATCTTTTTGGCCAACCACATTGGAACATTCTAATCTTTAAGGACATGAAGTATGGAGTCATTGTTTTCAGGAAGGTGTCTCCATGGCGATAGGAGGGACAGGAGGCAGACTAAAGGGCAAGGGAAGCCGCCTGAACTACTGCCCTACAAAGGCAAAGAGCAGTCTACGCAAATGTCCGTGCATATCAACCATAACCACTGATCTGACCTATGACCCCTAAAATGCTGATACTGAACTCTGCCTTTGTATGACCTTAAACAAGTATATGGGTAATGCAACGGCAAAGTGCAGCATCAAGAAAATCTAAATATGTTGATCCAACTTTCTTGTTGTTTATCTGTTTGATGGAAACGGTTTGATAGTTGTTACTACCTTCCAACTGTATTTAATGGTGTTGTGTAGTCGTGTTTTCATGTTTTCAATGTTGTATTATAGTAGGCCAAAGGTTATTTCATCATGGAGAATGCTTATACTTAAGAAATATTTGACATTGTATGACTATCATTATAATGCTGTTTTACCATTATTTACCTCTCTCTCTCACACACACACACACATATCCCCCCCACACACACACACACACTCACTGTGCAGTAATTATAATCTATACACCAGCTTTAAGTGATACAGTCTACTGTGTGATCTCCCCTCCTCTGCCTCTCTCCATTACTTTCTCTGTCTTCTGTTGCTGTCTCTCTTGTCTAACCTCTTCTGTTGCTGTCTCTCTTGTCTGCCCTCTTCTGTTGCTGTCTCTCTTGTCTCCCCTCTTCTGTTGCTGTCTCTCTTGTCTCCCCTCTTCTGTTGCTGTCTCTCTTGTCTCCCCTCTTCTGTTGCTGTCTCTCTTGTCTGCCTTCTTCTGTTGCTGTCTCTCTTGTCTGCCCTCTTCTGTTGTTGTCTCTCTTGTCTGCCCTCTTCTGTTACTGTCTCTCTTGTCTCCCCTCTTCTGTTGCTGTCTCTCTTGTATGCCCTCTTCTGCTCAACCAACCTTGGTTCTCTCTCCATCTGCCCTCTTCAGTCACTTTCTCTGTGTCTTGTCTCTTGTTGTCTATGTCTTGTCTGTTGCTGTCTGTGTCTTGTCTGTTGCTGTCTGTGTCTTGTCTGTTGTCTGTGTCTTGTCTGTTGCTATCTGTGTCTTGTCTGTTGCTGTCTCAGGTTCCAGTTTGTTACTGTCTCCTGTGTCTATTTTCTTCTGTTATGGCCTGTTCTGTCTCTCTACATCATATCCTGTTTTCTATTGCTGTCTCTGTGTCTTGTCTGGTGTCTCTCTCCATCATATCCTATTCTTCTGTTGCTGTCTCTGTGTCTTGTCTGGTGTCTCTGTCCATTATATCCTGTTCTTCTATTGCTGTCTCTGTGTCTTGTCTGGTGTCTCTCTCCATCATATCCTATTCTTCTATTGCTGTCTCTATGTCTTGTCTGGTGTCTCTCTCCATCATATCCTATTCTTCTGTTGCTGTCTCTGTGTCTTGTCTGGTGTCTCTCTCCATCATATCCTGTTCTTCTATTGCTGTCTCTGTGTCTTGTCTGGTGTCTCTCTCCATCATATCCTATTCTTCTATTGCTGTCTCTATGTCTTGTCTGGTGTCTCTCTCCATCATATCCTGTTCTTCTGTTGCTGTCTCTGTGTCTTGTCTGGTGTCTCTCTCCATCATATCCTATTATTCTGTTGCTGTCTCTGTGTCTTGTCTGGTGTCTCTCTCCATCATATCCTGTTCTTCTGTTGCCGTCTCTGTGTCTTGTCTGGTGTCTCTGTCCATCACTTTCTCTGTGTCGTCTATTGATGTCTCTCATCATGTCTGGTGTCTCTCTCCATCACCAGAAATATTGTTGAGGGTTAGGCCTACTCCAATACAACATTGAAAACATGAAAACACGACTACATAACACCATTAAATACAGTTGGAATATAATTACAGCACTCAAACTTTTTCCATCAAACAGAAAACAACAAGAAAGCTGGATAAACACATTTAGATTTCTACATACTGCACTTTGCTTCTGCATTACCCATATAGCTGTTTAAGGTCATAAAAAGGCTGAGTGCAGTATCAGCATTTAAGGGGTCATAGGTCAGATCAGTGGTCATGGTTGATATGATTGGACAAAAAAAACCCAACTTTAAAGCCATTTTTCTCAGATTCACTGTTTGCGTAGACTGCTCTTTTGCCTTTTAGGGCAGTAGTTCAGGTGGCTTCCCTTGCCCTTAGTCTGCCTCCTGTCCCTCCTATCGCCATGGAGACACCTTCCTGAAAACAATGACTCCATACTTTGCTGAAACCTGTTCTGCCAGTTCATGTCCTTAAAGATGAATGTTGGAATGTTCCAATGTGGTTACCCCAAAAAGATGCCAAGATAGATCACACATCCATAACTGGTTTCCTGCTTGTAGCAGGCCACGTTCACAGGAATCCTTTTCTCTAGCAATGAGTCATATGATTTCATGAGAATATTTTTCTGGAGTGAGAGGTAATGCAAGTCAAGGTGTCCTTGGATGAATGTCAACAAGATTTATAACCAGCATTGTTAAATTAACTGTTGTAATAAATAAATAAAATATTTTTAAATGTATTGTCACAGACACCGGATAGATGCAGTGAAATGTGTTGTTTTACAGGGTCAGCCACAGTAGTACAGCGCCCTGGAGCAAATCAGGTGTAAGTGCCTTGCTTAAGGGCACAGACAGATATTTACCTTGACTGCTCAGGATTTTGTTCCAGCAACCTTTCAGTTACTGGCCCCACTAGGTAATCTTACCATACCAGTTCACACCCTAACAGACGACACTGTTCAAGTGTTCAAATGTAGTCCGTGAAGAGGTATTAGGATTATGAACACAGCTATTCTGCCGTACAATTGCAAACTGCTGCTACACATTTGGTCAGAAGATGAGTTCAGACCTAAATCAGGCTTCATAGTATCTGTTATATCTTGTGACAAAGTGTCCTGGTTCAATTATCTTCTGTTTCAGAGAAAATGGAGGGTCTAATTTGATGTAACTACAAAATCCCAGTAAAAACCAAGGAAACAGCAGTAAGTGAGGTTACTGCCATCTGGCTTTGTTCCACCATGTTCTACTGCAGTTACTACGGTTTTCCTTGGTATTCTATCAGGCTCTGAGTTCAGGCCATCACGACCATGACACTCACCCTCACACACTCCATGAGACAGCCAGTGATCCAGTTATCACCAGAATAAACACGGCACAATCACGCGGAGACATTATGGTTTAACTCACATTGAAATGCAAATACCCAGATAATGGTAAGAAAGATAGCAAACAAAATATTGAAACGCTCGCTAACATAAAGAAAAGGACAGCATTGATAGTAATACAAAGTCACATAAGTAAAAACATTCTCCGTGATGAAATAGTTCTTACCTTATGGATAAAAAAGCTTGAGGGTTGCTACAATACAACATTCAAAACATGAAAACACAACTACACAACACCATTAAAAACCACAAGAAAGCTGGATTAACACATTTAGATTTTTAGATACTGCACTTTGCTTCTGCATTACCCATACAGCTGTTTAAGGTCATACAAAGGCAGAGTGCAGTATCAGCATTTTAGGGTCATAGGTCAGATCAGTGGTCATAATAAGATGATACATCAGTGCATTTACACTTATCTACCTACGACATATTTGGCTGGACAGCAAAAACAACTTTAAAGCCTTTTTTGTCTTCAGTTGGACTGTTTTCTAGTTGATGCTCTTTGCCTTTGTAGGGCCGTTTATTCAAGCAGTCAACGGACAACAACTCTTAATGCCATCATGCGGAAAACACTTTTGAAAGCAGTTTTGGCCTTTGTTAAGGAATGGAATTAAGAATACAGTTGAAGTCGGAGGTTTACATACACCTTAACCAAATACATTTAAACTGTTTTTCACAATTCCTGACATTTAATCGTAGTCAATATTCCCTGTCTTAGGTCAGTTAGGATCACCACTTTATTTTAAGAATGTGAAATGTCAGAATAATAGTAGAGAGAATGATTTATTTCAGCTTTTATTTCTTTCATCACATTCCCAGTGGGTCAGAGGTTTACATACACTCAATTAGTATTTGGTAGCATTGCCTTTAAATTGTTTAACTTGGGTCAAACGTTTGGGTAGCCTTCCACAAGCTTCCTACAATAAGTTGGGTGAATTTTGGCCCATTCCTCCTGACAGAGCTGGTGTAACTGAGTCAGGTATGTAGGCCTCCTTGCTCACACACGCTTTTTCAGTTCTGCCCACAAATTTGCTATAGGATTGAGGTCAGGGCTTTGTGATGGCCACTCCAATACCTTGACATTGTTGTTTTAAGCCATTTTGCCACAACTTTGGAAGTATGCTTGGGGTCATTGTCCATTTGGAAGACCCATTTGCGACCAAGCTTTAACTTCCTGACTGATGTCTTGAGATGTTGCTTCAATATATCCACATCATGTTCCTTCCTCATGATGCCATCTATTTTGTGAAGTGCACCAGTCCCTCCTGCAGCAAAGCACCCCCACAGCATGATGCTGCCACCCCGTGCAAGTCACGGTTGGGATGGTGTTCTTTGGCTTGCAAGCAACCCCCTTTTTCCTCCAAACATAATGATGGTCATTATGGCCAAACAGTTCTATTTTTGTTTAATCAGACCAGAGGACGTTTCTCCAAAAAGTACGATCTTTGTCCCCATGTGCAGTTGCAAACCGTAGTCTGGCTTTTTTATGGAGGTTTTGGAGCAGTGGCTTCTTCCTTGCAGAGCGGCCTTTCAGGTTATGTCAATATAGGACTCGTTTTGCTGTGGATATAGATACTTTGTACCTGTTTCCTCCAGCATCTTCACAAGGTCCTTTGCTGTTGTTCTGGGATTGATTTGCACTTTTCGGAACAAAGTACGTTCATCTCTAGGAGACAGAACGCGCTCCTTCCTGAGCGGTATGACTGCCTCGTGGTCCCATGGTGTTTATACTTGCGTACTATTGTTTGTACAGATGAACGTGGTACCTAAATGCTATTTCCACAATTTTTCACATGAGTTTTTTAATCAGAAATGGTTGCTTATGGGTACCTTCAATATTACTGTTCTCAGATGTTTAATTAATAGATTTTAGATGTGTATTATTTTTAATTGCAATCCATTGTTTAGCTGAAATGGAATGTTCGTATCCTGTATATTTGACTGTATTATCTGGTTGTCTCACCTAGCTATCTTAAGATAAATGCACTTACTGTAAATCGCTCTGGGCAAGAGCATCTGCTAAACAGGTGGGGCTCTGCCCTGAATGACAGGTCACCACTGCTCCAAAGCAATTACATGTTGCACAGGAACCACTGACTCGCTGCATGTTTCTATTATCAAGACACCTGCTGGTACCCTCTTAACTGGTTAGGACAGCTCATGAGGTGTCCTAAATATCTGCCAACTAGGTGGGACACTTATAAATAGAGAGGCTTCATGCATAGCTTTAATTTATACCCATAAGAGTAGGACTAAAATGGCTTTATTCTCAGCACTTATACGACACATTTTCTACTCTGAGACGCTTTGGATATGGGCCCAGATCTCAAAATATTGTTTTAGAAAACGAATAATTTTTGTTTGACATAATAAAACATGAATATTAATAATGTACCCGACTTTAAAGACTTGGTTTAGTTTATTGTGTTGCTCTGCTCATGTCCGCGTTCTGGAACTGTCCGCGTCCACGTACGGTTTGGCGCCAAGCATATTGTCCAGTTACGCGCAGAGTGGACTGAGGTGATCTTGGGGAACAACGACGGAGTTCGTTACAGTGTTGAGACACCGAAGTTTATTGTTCAATTTGCTTTTTTCATAATGGTCAGGGCAGCGGTGGTGTGTTCATTAGGGCGATATGGGCTGACGAACTGCCAAACGGGGAAAAAGGAAGGGATTTTTTTTCTAATCAATTATATCACGGCAACAGTAGTTATCAGTGTTCTAATCTAGACGTCTGATCTGCCACTAAATGTCCAATCAGGCTAAAGTCGTGCTTCAAATGGCCCCGCCCCTTTGGGGCGATTTCAGTCAGGTTGAAAATCGCCCCAGAAGTCTCTCATAGACTCTCATGTAAAATCTTTTTTTTCAAATATCAGAGCTTTCAATACAATCTCTATGGGTTCCGGGAGGGCTTGCACTTACGCGCTTTCATCATACGTAACATAACCATGAACGTAACTAAGAAAAAGAGCGGGTAGCAGCGTCAATCAATTCACGTACTACTGTCAAGATGGCTAGCGTTCAGTGCAACTTGATTGTCTCTTTGAAAGAAGTTCCTTTTTGTCGGGAACAAATCAAGATAAATTGGCAACGAAACAATTAGGACCTCCCAGACCAAATTTAATAATTCAACAGGTTTCTACTAAAGGGGGAAAGTCCTACACCCGAGGATTTTCCAAAAAATTGGTACGAACGAAAAACCTGGCTAGCAGGCTGCGATGTAGCTAATGCAGTCTTCTGCTACCCCTGCTTACTCTTTCACCCTGAAGGCGGCACGGCAGACAGCACCGCTTTGACAGCGACTGGTGTAACGGACATGCACCATCTTTCAGAAAAGATTAAGAAACATGAGCTGTCAAAGACCCACATGGATAGCTGTTTGAGATTGTCTGCTTTGGGGAGAGGAACATTGCCACTCAACTGGATGAGGGATACAGGCTAGCTGTCTGCCGCCACAACGATGAGGTTAGCAAGAACCGCCACATCCTCAGCCGGCTAATCCAGTGTGTGAAGTTTGCCTAGTGTTTGAGTTAGCTTTGCGAGGCAAAGATGAAACTGAGGGCTCCACCAACCCTGGTATTTTTCTTGGACTTGTCAACTTTGTGGCACAATTAGATGAGGTGTTTTATGGAAATGCATATTGTTTATGCAGTGTTGAGGAATGTGAAAGAACACCCTTGATTATTTTTACTGTGATAACTTATTTTGCTTTTGTAAGCCAACACTTTTGAGATCAGTCAATAAATGCTTCTGGTATTGACTTATATGCTGCCCCCTGTCTTCATGTTGTTGCTGGACATATCCTTTTTTTAAATGTGTGTAGGTCACCTAAATCATCAGAAAAATTGCCCCCCCTGAGAATTTTTTCAGGAACCGCCACTGGGTCAGGGACAGTATGAATGTAGCCAGATCCTTTCACTCTCTATCCTTGTTTAATTGTGTGGTTCACCGGATTCGTCATCATCCTCGAG
The DNA here is from genome assembly GCF_020615455.1 of Coregonus clupeaformis. NCBI lineage: Eukaryota > Metazoa > Chordata > Actinopteri > Salmoniformes > Salmonidae > Coregonus > Coregonus clupeaformis. Next base: position 1,177,554 of record NW_025533495.1, read on the forward strand.
GGACAGACAAACCTCTACAATCTATGTGTTGAGATAATTGCATTGTTTGCTCTATAAACTGTTAGTTCATATGCACTAAACAACTATTGATTTAGAACCACGGAGAGTTAACGCAAGTCACTAAAAGAAAACAGGAGCTGCCTCCACTATTCCAGCACCATTTCAACTTCAACATTTCAACATTATTAAATCACCTCTGCTTAGTCTAATACAGTGACAACTGAAAGATACCAAAAACAATTCAGTCCAATCAACGTTAGCTAAATATGATGTGGCTGTCCATGGGTCCTGATTTCTCTGTGTGTGTGTTGGTGCCAGTAGAGAAAACATGTTGACTCACTCTACTAGGAGAGAAACACCAATGACATCCTCCTTTCATGTAGACTCACTCTACTAGGAGAGAAACACCAATGACATCCTCCTCTTTCATGATGACTCACTCTACTAGGAGAGAAACACCAATGACATCCTCTTTTCTTTCATGTTGATGATGTCGTGGAAATTCAACACAGGGACACAAGTCAAACTTAAATGAATTTAAGTTTAATTTAATATTGTTTATTAACAGTTACCTGGAGAGGTCTCCAACCAACTCAATGCACCATAGTACACAGGTCGGTCAGAACATGGATTGGTTCCTGCTTGTGACTGGCTGTTATCCCGCAATGTCTCTCTATCTTAACTTCCAGAACATATTCTGGGCGGTTCTGCCAGAGGGTTCACAGTCACCTGCATGAACCAAAACAGAGTGAGAGAGAAGAGATAGCAATTTCTTCGTAAATAACATTCCAGCACAACAAAATGGTATATCACTCTGTCATACAGTACACACTTTTATTTGTTGTTGTCCTAGGCTACCTGGCTAAAAGCTTGCTCGCTAGCCTAACTTCCATTCATTTGTATTCAAATTTTTATTTCACCTTTATTTAACCAGGTAAGCCAGTTGAGAACAAGTTCTCATTTACAACTGCGACCTGGCCAAGATAAAGCAAAGCAGTACGATATAAACAACAACACTGTCACGATGTACTTGTGGATGTGGTGGTGAAGTCAGGCAGGACACAGCGAATAAGTCAAACAGCTTTACTTGACTGAATACACAATACAGAAAATAAATGGCCTCAAAACACAGGAGGCGAAAACCTACGCGCACGCAAGTAAAACACTAAAGCACAACATAAACCAACAGACAAACGACAGGCGGACAACAGCACACAACCCAAAACATAACACAGGGGAAACTTATAGGTGACATAATCAGGACAGAATACGAAACAGGTGCACTAAACTAGACATGACCAAACGAACATCGGGAAACATCAAACGGTAGCAGCGTACTCCGGAGGGGCTAATGCCGGCCTGCCCGAGCAAGGAGGAGGAGCAGCCTCGCGGTATTACGCGACAAA